>NC_077227.1:684763473-685079723 GCF_027887165.1 Monodelphis domestica | reverse complement strand
CACCCTTTGTAATTTTGACATTACCTTTCCCATAACAATATATCTCTCCCCATGATGTAGCATTTCTATATTAATAATGATATCTGTCATCCCCATAGCATTTTACATACTAATTTAAATAGAGTCTTGTTTCACACATTAGACAAGTATAGAGAGGTTAAATGACCTATTTATGGCCACATGGTCAAGGATGTGTGGGAGGGCGTACGTGAACCCATAAATTCATGATTCTGAGTTAAGCAGTGCCTCCTCTGTGCCAACCATTATGATTCTAAATGGACTATAATCATGCTTGCTATTCATATAGCATAGATTCCTTTCTCCCACTCCCATCCCCAACCCTTATCCCTGCCCATGTATAGGGCAGTTCTTATTCTTACTCTCAAAAAAGGCACTGGAAACAAAGATTTTCTATATAAAATTCAAATTCCCTGTCCCTGTTGGTAGCCTGGGAACCCTGAATTTGTCCTTGAAAGGAAGTGATCCTATCTATTCATTAGCATTTGATAAACACCAAGATAATCAGAATTTTTGGAGAATTATTCCTACTGAGCATGTCAAGTCCTAACCTTTTTTTTTTTCCTGTAGGGGAGTAAAATTGAAGCTAAACTTGAACTTGAAGAGAAAAAAAAAACTTTCAAAAAGCACTTCAAATAATTCATTTTTTTCTTCTCAAAGAAAACTGCTCTTGCACAGTTCTACTGTAGTCTTTGTGGAACTGAATTGTAGCTAAGTCAAAAATACATTTCAGGTTACTGCTTCAGAATAAGAGGCAGGCTAAGTGCTTGAAGCAATATGCTTTTGGGTCCTCACACCTTCTGTAATAGCTTTTACCCCTCCCTCCTTACATTCTGTTCCACTTGCAAAACTTTAATCTAATTCACCAGTGAGCCTCTCCCTAGGATCAAGGTGAGAAACATTGCTTATTTGTTTATATCACCAAAGCAGGCATGCTCTTTAAAATGTTCTCACCTAAACTACAGGGGTATTAGGGATGGAAGGTGATGAAAGTTGAGTTTGAACTCAAGGCTAGATCAAGGTTTTTTTGTTTCAACATTTTAAAAAAATGGATCCCAAGAAACAGAGGATATAAACTCTTTGATCTG
Source organism: Monodelphis domestica (assembly GCF_027887165.1). NCBI lineage: Eukaryota > Metazoa > Chordata > Mammalia > Didelphimorphia > Didelphidae > Monodelphis > Monodelphis domestica. The sequence goes on along the minus strand of NC_077227.1, from coordinate 685,078,617 downwards.
TGAGAGACCTTAGAATATAGACTTTTTTAACCAGAGGAGATTTTTGAGGATAGGCTATTAGAAGGCAGAATATAGAATGATGGAACAGAGAGTAAAGAATATTAGAGCAGGAAGAAACCTTCGATATTATTTAATCTTGTTTCTTTCTTTGACAGAGGAGGAAAATGAGGCCAAGTATAACTGAGTGACTTATTCAAGGTAATATTGCTATTAAGACAAGTACAGACCTCCTTCCTTTAGCATTCTATTGCTCTCATGAATGTCCTTTGACTCAGTCTACAAATATCTTGATGAAGGGTTGGTTTTTTTGTTTGTTTTTAGTCTTTACCATGCCCATAACCAATATAATTCTGCACCATTAAGCTATCTGAAAGCTTTGGAGGATGTGAATTATTACCTTGCTCTTCCTATTTCTCATTAAAATTCTCTAGATCAATTAGGTTCCTCTCCTCTACCCATCATGCTGGTAGTCTTTCTCTCAGGTTAGATTAAGAACTTCCTAGATTAAGAAAGGAAAAAAAGGGAGATAAACCAGCAAATATTAAAGCAAACATCAAAAAGAGTCGTGGGTCATATTTATATGGAGGCAGTATGAAAAACACCTGTCCAGTTAGTCATATGAATTTTTGTTCATGAAGCAGTTTTGAAAATATAGAACACATTAATTAAATACTTACTATATACCAGGCACAAAAAATGAAGCACAAGGATTTTAGTCAGACCTCACTAATTAAAACTCATTGGTGACAGAGACCAATCTGAATTGCTGTAAACCCTGTTTTTTTAATTATATCTTGAATTGTTATAGTTTGAAGGAATCTCAGAGGTTATTCAATTCCAATTCCTATTGAGACTTAATCCATGCCTGAACATTCCCCAATGAGTGACTGTCTAGTCTTTGCTGAAAGATTTTCACTTAAGGGGAACTCATTCCCTTATTAGGAAGCTCATGCCACTTTTGGACAGGTCTAATTGCTAGGAAGATTTTTCCCCCTTTGATGTTGAGCTGAATTTGGCTTCTCTGTAACTTCCTTCATCTGCTTTTTAGTCCTGCCCTCTGGGGCCAAGCAGAACAAGTCTAATCTCTTGTAATAGAAAACTAAAAACATTATTTTATCACTTTCAAATAGATACAGTAACTCAAACTAGGTTAAAGGAATGTTTCCTATTAAGTGTGGTTTAATCGATAGATGGGGATGCTTTCTAAAATGTCTTCGTTAATTGTTATAAATAGAAATGAGGATTTCCAAAAAAGTGTGAAAACAATTTGTTCTCTCAAGTATTTTAAAGAGTCTCCTGCAATTTTACTTATGTTATTGATTTTAATTTCTGGGAAAGAAAGGCTTGCCAGAAAAAAAAAATTAAGTACTAGCCCTGTCTGTCCAAATGATCACAAGTTCAAAAGCCATAGGGTAAAAATTGATGAAGTTTTTCTCCATATATAAATTCCTATGTGTGTAAGATATATGAAATTCAGAGATCTTTAAAAAAATGATCTTAAAGGCTGAACAACATTTTATTAATGGAGAAGGGTGGGGAGTTCCAGATCTTTTTCTGCTCTGGTCCAGCTTCATACAATATTTAGACAATAAAATCTATTGGAAGAACTGAGAAAGGGAAGGTATGAAAGGAAAAAAAAAACCAAAACAGAACAAAACATACTCTGTTTCCCAACATTTGAAAAGTTGTTATTTGAAAGAGAAAGTGGATTTGTTTTTTTACTTGCCGCTTACAATCAGAACCAGAAACATGGGGTATGATTTATAGGGAAACAGATTTAGGTCACTTTAGGGGGAAACATACTAATTGTCAGAGCTGCCCTGGATGGGCTGCTTTGAGACTTGAGGGATTCCCCTTTACTAGAGCTTTTCAAGCAGATAGTGGAAAACTACTTGCCAGGGATGGTGAAGAAATGATTCATGCCTCAGGTAGGCAATTGGATTATATGACCTCTCGGGTCCTTTCCCACTCGAATAAAGCCCAACTCTACTCCCCTTTTCCTAGTTCCAGATCCAGCTGAACATTGCTCCGTTAGGATTCAGAACCTTATTTTAAGCCTCTTTCTTTCATGATCTTGTCTCTTCTCTTTTTCCCTATTATATTTTCCTCCTACCTGGTCCTTCCCAAAGATTCCTTATTTGGATATAGCTCCTTCACTTGTGATGCCACATCTATTTATAATTCTCTCCCTCCAAGGCACTGACTCATTTTCTCTCTTTAAATTTGACCTTCTAACCTTCCTCCTTCGCTTTAACTGGCAAATCATTTGGGTGGCGCTTTATATGAAGGACACGGAATACCAAATAATTACCCTGTATTATGGTATACAGTGTCAGTGGCTGCTGAGAAAATTACACTTGACATACCATTATTTTTGCTGGCCGTTTGCATGCTAAGTGTACTGGGCCAAATAGTTGGAGTAAAATTGTATTCGCAGTCGTACGAGTACAATTCATTTTCGGTTCAGTGAAGCTCCTGCCTACTCAGTGTCGGTGCCCCAGCCAGCCATTCTGTTTTCAGGGATTGCAAGTCAGCATCTCCTTCCCACAACTGAGGACTCTGGAATATCTGCCTCTTCACACCTGTGAGTCATCCTCTGGCTGACTATTCCACAGGAAAAACAAAAACAAAACAAAACAAAAAAACAGGAAAAAAAATCCCCCAAGAGTCTCAGTACTGATGGAGATTGCTTGGTGCTGAAGCTGATTAAAATCAATGGAATTATATCAGTCATGCAAATTAGCACAGGTCCAAGAGCCTCGAACCCAAAGGAAATTAGACAGGCCATAAAAAGAAAATTGGACTCTGTGAAAAAGTTAAGTTGTAATAAAAAACAATTGAAGTCCCAGATCCAGTAATAATGCTATGTGAGAGGAAGCAGGACAAGAATACTGGATTATTGGATGTGGAGTCCAGTTAGCCTCAGCTCTGAAACAAATGAGCAAATTGCTTCCTCTTTCTATGCCTCAGTTTCTTCATTTGTAAAAATGAGTATGTTGGACTGGGAGACAGTGGGAAGAATGTTGGAGTTGATATGAGGGGACCTGGGTTCAAATTTTGGCTCTATTCACTTACTAGCTGGGAAACCCGGGGCAGAAACCAGTTTTGTTCTTCACTGTCTATGAAACCTAACTTCTCAAGTCTTCATTTTCTTTATATATTGAGAGGGTTGGATGAGATGTCTATTAAGATTCCTTCCATCTCTAGGTCTTTTGATTCTATAGCCTTTATAGACTGGAATGACAATTTCTATACCTAGCAGAGATATGATCACAGACAATCTATTTCACTCTCTGAATCTTAGTTTTCTCATCATTAAAATAGGGATGATAATCATACTTAAACTCTCCAACTGCCAGACTCATTGAGAAGAAAGTTTTCAGAAATCCTAAAGATTTATAAAATTGTTTAAATTGAGAGATCCCTCAAAGTAGAGACCAACTTTTTATTTATACGTATTTCTAGTGCTTAGCAAAGCATTAGGCACACAAGTACTTGATATGTATTTAAAGTGCTTTTTCATTCATTTATTCAATCAACTTTTAGTTATTTCTGATAGTCTGAACTTTTATATGCAATGATGAATCTAATGTCTGGCAAATGTCTCAGAGGTCATCTGATCCAACTTGGGCTTGAAACAGGAATCCTTTTTATGCTTCTAGTAGGTGGTTAAAAATATCATGCACATAATGTTAAATGTAATAAATATAATAATAAACCATAAGGAAATAGTGAACTCCACATTTTTCCACTGAGGCTCTGAATGAATTCATCTTTTTATGTCATAATTTGCTTATCTGTTCAATAGGAATAATAATATTTTTATTGCCTACCTTATGGAGTTATTAGAAGGATCCAATGAGGCAAAAGATCCTCATAGTGCTTTGTAATCACAAAATGTCAGTTTTCATTGCAGGATCTTTCTTTTGATATGTAATTGACTTAGAAATGATATAGTGAACCACTTTTATTTTCTAGATGTCTTATACACCAGAAGGTGGCCAGGTGCTTTAGTGGATGGAGCATTGGACTGGAAATCATCCTTCTGAGTTCAAATACAGTCTCAAGAACTTACTAGATTTGTGACTCTAGGCAAATTATATAACCCTCTTTGTGCTAGTTTCCTCATCTATAAGATGAGCTGGAGAAGTAAATGGCAAATCACTCATAGCTTTGCCAAGAAAATCCAAATGGAATTATAGACAGTTAGAAATAACTGAATAAGAGTGAACCCAAGAAAGGTATATTTATTTCACCAAAGATCAAATAGGCAGTAGCTGATATGACTGGAACTTGAATCTAGGACCTATAATTTGGAATCCAAGGCTCTTCCCACTTTTACTTTTTTGTGATTTTTCAGGTTTACATTTTAATATATTCTTCAATTAATGATCAGGCCATAGGGACTGCATTACTGATTTTTTAAAAGTTATGGGTACAGAGGGAAAATATTCACTAAATAGAATTTTATTTTTAAAAATCCTATTTAGAATTGTAAATTAATTTTCATAAGACCTAGAAGATCTTAAGATCTCATTAATTGACAAATTAAAATGTGACAAATGCCTTTCAATAGGCTTTTAAAAGAAACTGCTTAGAGAGAATGAATGGTGGCTGTTCTGTAGCATTTTTTAAAGTGAACTGTTACATAAGTAAATGAGTATATAAAATTGAAAAAAAAAGATTGTTATTCTAGGAAAAATGGAATGTGTTTTATGGCTCATAAAGAAAGAAAGGTTGAATTTTGGCATAGAAGAATCTTATGGGGACCCATGAAAAATAGGTGACTTGTATTTTTAGTCATACATTCTGTATTAGACATATGTACTCTACTAGCTTTATTTATAAGGTCCATTCATCAGACATTGAAAGTGTGAATTTCACACAAAGGGACCTTTATGTAAATAGTACATATCTAGGACTTATGTTGAAAAATAAACAAACAAAAAAAAACAACAACAGGGAGATTTTTTTGGGGGAAAAATTCACAAGGTAGTGCTTGTCTAGGCAGGATGATGAAGATCATTGAATCATAATCAAATTAATCTGACTTTTATTAGCCAGCATTTATTAAGTTACTACTATGTTCCAGGAACTGAGGAAATGCCAGAGGTCCAAAGAAAGGTAAATGACCATCTTTGATTTCAAGGTATCTAGTTTAATGGGGAGGCAAATATGAGCAGCTATGTACAAACAAGCTATATATAAGATATACTGGAATAATCATGAGAGGGAAAGAACTTAAATTAAGGTTAATCAAAAAAGACTTCTTGCAAAAAGGGGAGATTTTAACTGAGAAAGGAAGGAAACTGGACCTATGACATTCAGCAATAGGCAAGATTCATCCTGTCAATATTTAAGCATCTCCAGAAATGTCCCTCAGTTTCTTCCTCTGCAGAGTGAGTAGGATGGACCAGATCAGTGTCAAAATCAATAGAAATGGGGCAATTAAACCTTATATAAGGATCAGTGTAGGACACATTCTAACTCAACTCAGAAAGCCAAAAGTTAACATTGTCTATGTTCTATTGAATTTTTACTTATTTTGTGAAACATTTCTCAATTACATTTAATCTGGTTCAGATCACACAAGGGAGTATTTGTGCAGGTCACGTGTTTAACATCACTGGACTAGATCATTTCTAAGGCCTTTAATGTTCCACATTCTTGGGTTTCTTCCAACTCAAAACTGTAGGACTTTATATAGGGTTCAGGAAACCAGTCAAGATTTAGAGGGATGACATATCACATTTAGTTTCCTAATGATTAATTCTAATACCTGTAGGATTTCCTTTTATGCTTTCATCCTGAATCTAGAATAGAAATGAAAATCCTTAGGACATGATGAATTCTTATTCCTGATCTGTAAAGAACTAAATTGATTTTAATAAATAAATTTTTAAAAGCTTTCTTGAAAAGATACTCCCCATCCCCTCCCCTGTACATCCTGTGATTTCCCATTTTTCTTTTTTTTTTTAATTTTCGTATTTCTATGTAGTGAATAGTAGGGTCAGTAGTGATCATTTCCTATTTTTCTTTTTTAATTTTCATATTTCTATGTAGTGAACAGTAGGGTCAGTAGTGATCATTTCCTATTTTTCTTTTTGTTATTTTCATATTGCTATATAGTGAACCATAGGGTCAGTAGTGATCCTTTTCCCAAGTATCAAAATAGAATTGGACCCAGGGAACCCAGAGGAGATATTCTATGAAATGCAGGCCAAATGCCAGAGATAAGAAGTATGTATTAATTAACCATTTTCCTGGGAAGTTTGAACTCAAGTATGCCTAATAAGGAACATTAAATGTCCAAGCACCATTTGCTTTGAGAAAGAGAAGATAAAAGAGTGAAGGAACACCACTCTAGTACAGTAAGTAAGCTGGAGGAGTCAATGAAAGACTTCCAAATTGTTTGGGATTTTTTGTTTTGGAGGAATTTAAGTGTAAAGAGGTGGGTATAGGCAGAGGTAGAGAGGACTGAAAGGAGGTTATGCAAGTGAAGTAGAGTCAAGGGCAGGGCAAGGGGCAGGATGAATGTGTGAATAGGAATGGGGTTTAATGGCAGATGGCAAAATGGATCTGAAATAGGAAAGACCTTAATTAAAAATCCAGCCTCAGATACTTACCAATTGTGGGATCCTGGACAAAACTCAAGTTTTGTTTGCCTCTGTTTTCTCACTTTAAAAAGGAGATGATAATAAAACCTATGTCCCCAGGTTGTCATGAGGATCAAATGACATTATATTTGTAGTCTTTTGTGAGCTTTAAAGCACTTAAATAAATACTAGCAATTATTATAATTATTATTATTCTCCGAAAGAGCCAACAGAACTGAGGTTTTTTTCTGCAGATGCTCCAGATTAATCATGGGCCACTTTACCTAGTGGTGAATCAATTCTGTATCATATACTTGTATTATAAAGGTTTTGAGTCACTTCCATGGCCCTTAGGGTAGGACTATTGGGGGCAAAAAGCCCCCATTTCTGCTCTGATAAGCCTTGGCTACTGCAGGATGGAAGGGATGGCAGTAGCTCTTTGGGGGTAACTGATGATCTCATTCAGCTATGGAGTGATGTGTTGTGTGACACTGCTGACTGTCCCCATAGACTTGATTAGTCAGAGGGAACTTTTACGTGATATATGCCGCTGGGTGTTCTCAGCCTCCTTGGTCTGCATTTACAACTCCACGGCAGATGTGCTATGAAATCTGTGGTGTATCAAATGTCACTGTTCTTTCACTGAGACAACAGTAGAATTCACAATGAAGCTGATAATAGAACTAAGAAATATGAGGAGCTGCATGATAGAAACCATAATATAGATATGTTCCATGTTTCCATGCCATGGAGCCCAAACATTTATTGTATGCACACTTGTTGACGTAATAAATGGGTGCTATCATGGTAGGAGAAAGACACTGTCAGGTGAAATAAAGACTCCTGAAACTTGCTGATTTTTCCATTTGGGGAGAAAGCATTATTTTCCATTATTTTCAGGCTCCTCTAACTCACAACTCCTTCCTGTTAGCAGCCGTAGCCTCTGCTTTGTCTCATTTGTGCCTAAAATGACAAAGTTGTACGTTTGGGCAGGAGTTATGACATTCATTCTTTGCCTTCTGGGTTATGCACTGCCTGCCATATGGAGTATGCAAGCCCTATTTTATAGATTATTAACGCTCTGCCTTATGGTATATGAACACCCTGCTTTATGGTATATGCACCCCCTACTTTTACAAGGTTTTCATACCGTGCCTCACAGGGTATGGGTGGCATGGCTTATGAGATAGGTGCATCTTGAATTATAGACCACAAGTTCCTTTTTTTTGTGAAAAATGGCAATTTTACCTTCTATGGCATACACAGTTTGGTGAAGGAGTATGAACCACTTTCCTTATGACGATATGATTTTGAAGGAAGCAGGAACACCCTATGTGACAGAATAAATTTTATTATGAAAGCTTGTCCATGGATGGCACCAAAATTGCTGGATAAAACTGAAGAGTTTTCATCTTAAACTAGTGCCTGATTTCATTTCAGCCAAGGATCAAAGAAAGGGCAGAATGAAAATTTCTTAATCTCCTGAGCTTGGTCTGAACAAATTGAAAAAAAAAAATCAAAAAGGAGGGATAGAGAGAAACAACAGACTCTTCTTCTCCATTTGCCTCAACTAATTATTTTAAGGTTAAATAATTTAGCAACAATTCTCTCTCCCAGAAAGGAAGCTAGTCAAGGGTAACTCAGGTTGATGAGAGGCAGCATTTGTAAGCTCTAATACCCTCTGGTGCGTGTCTCCACAAGTCCCATGGCTCTATAAATTACCCTGTGCCTACCAAAACCAGGAAAGTTCTTGACTTCTTATATTCTGTCATTCCTTTGGCCAGGAAAAAATATTCTTCAGGTTGACATAAGGCCACCCTCTGCTGAAGGGAGCCATCCTTTAGGTAGCAAAGATACCAGACAAGAAGTACCTCAGAGAAAATTATTGAAATGGATAAATAATAAATAATCATTGGGATTGAAGAAGTCCAGATCTGCCTCACTACAAAGTACACATCCCACTGCTTCTGGAAGGCTTTATTTAGAGTGTGTAGGAGATATTTATATAAGTTTTTCTCCTCTTTGAATTTTAACCCCATTCCCACCACATACTTCTAGATATGAAAATATAAATGAATTCCTTAGTGTTGCTTGCTTTTTATCATCCTTTTTGTTGTTGTTGTTGCTGATTTTTCCCATTTTCAATACCTTAGAGTTAATTATTCCTAAATCCTTTTAGTTGGATGACTTGCACAGTTTTGTCTACTTATTTATTTGTTCATTTGTTTAAAAAAAGGTGTGGGGCAGTTATATGGCTTAGTGGATTGAGAGCCAGTCCTAGAGACAGGAGGAATTGGGTGAAAATCTAGCCTCAGATACTTTCTAGATACATGCTACCCTGGGCAAGTCATTTCACCTCTAATTTCCTGACAAATAGATCCATTGGGTTCAATGAAGAAGCCCTTACTTCTCTTCTATCTTGGGACTAGTGTATAATATTGATTCTAGGTCAGAAGGTATTTTTTAAGGTAAATTTACTTTGATGGTGAACTCCTTCTAGAAAAGCCCATTCAATATAGATGGTTTCCAACTCTTAGGAAGTTTCTCATGACACTTTAAATAGCATTTTATACACAGTATCTTATTTGATCCTTAAATGTTCCCATGAGATGAATGGTAGAAATAGTATTGCCTCCTTCTTACATATGAGGAAACTGAGCCTGAGAATGAATTAAAAATTATTTATTTAAGTGAAAAAAATGGATTGCAAAATGCATTCAGACTTCCTTCTATAAAGGAAGGATAAAAATAGTCTTTTTTGATATGAGTCCCTTGGATTTGTTTTGGATCCTTGTGTTGTCATTCAGTTTATTGCTATTTCTTTGTACAGTTGTCTTCTGGTTCTTCTCATTTTACTATGTCTTACTTATTATAAGACTTTCTAGTTCTAGAAAAGACTGTCCTTTCTCATGGCACAATAGTATTCTATTACAATCATAAACCATAACTTAGTCAGCCATTTCTACATTAATAAATACCCCTTCAATCTCCATTTCTTTTACACCACAAAAAGAGCTACTATAATTATTTTTGTCCAAGTAGGTTGTTTTCCCCTATATTTGATCTCTTTGAGATACAAACCCACTAGTGGTATTTCTGGGTCATAGGGTGTTCCATATTTACCATGTGTGGAAAGTTATACTAAGCATTGGGAATATAAATACAAAAGGGAGACTTCAAGGATTTGACATTCTAATAGAGGACAACTCATAGAGGGGGAATTAGCCAAGGTATTTGATCTAGGATCATGCATTGCTATTGAGACCATGGTAGTATTTATTTGATTGCATTTTTCAGAGCAAGATTTGGAAAAGGGAAATTTGTATTTGCCGTGTGGGAAACGGAAAATGACTTGTGGATGGGGTGGGAAGAAGGGAAGGAATCTCGATTCATACTTCCAGAGAGCAAAGAACTGAGTGCCTGAGGTCATCTGGATGTGGTTTTTGATGGTCTACCATGGAGGAGAGAGCAGAGTAGGGAAGCACGGCAGTAGCATCTAAAAGGTAGAGAAGGTGAAGAGTGAAATAATATGTTCAAGGGCATAAGACTTCATTGGAGATAGCCAAGTAGCTCACAGTTGATAGACTGCTAGGCCTGGAGTCAGGAAAATTTGTGTTCAAATCCAGCCTGAGATACCTCCTAGCTGTATGACCCTGGGTAAGTCACTTAACCTCTAATTGCCAGACAAAAGGATCCACTGGATTCACTGAAGAAGGAAATAATAAGCCTCTGCAGTATCCTTGCCAAGAAAACCCCATAGATAACTATGGTTTATGGGGTCATGAAGAGTCAGACCCAACTGAATAACTGAAATATATATATATATATATATATATATATATATATAATACTTTTAAATGTGACATTTTCACCACCTCCAAACTATGCATCTGTGAAAGAGGGAATGACTCTGTCTTCTAACCCAAATACATCCAGATATCATTCTGGTCTTCATGAAAACCCTCTCCACAAACACATTTTATTTTTACTTTTTTATTTTTTGCCCCAAGTTAAAAAAAATCTTAGTTTTAGGGTCTGCTTCTCTCCTCACCCTTTTAAAAACAGAGCAAAGGAGAAGAACATTTGAAATTTTCTTTTAGATCCTTATTAGTCCCAGCCTGATTTCTTTTAGGAGCTTGGCCTAAAAATAATGAATAATTTCTTGGCAGATTTGAACATGAATGGTCTGTTTTTCTGAAAAAGGAGGATTCAGAGCCTGGCATATAGCATTTGTTGAATAACTCCTGCTGGCAGCACTAGGCGTACGAGTCAGAACAATTTGAGGGAACCTGCAAACATGATGGTGATTTTTTCCCCTCATTTCTCCCCCTTAAACTTTTCTAGGGAGAGAACAGCAGCTTTTAAAATGACGTTCTTACTGGGCAGGAGCCAGAAACTAGATCATGCACATTTTACCTTAGGTCACATCTGGAGCAGAATAGTCTGACATTGTCTCATTAAATAAAGTTATCTTAAGGTTCGAACTTATCTCCCGTGACATTAGCTTATATGGGGGAAAGAGCATGTTGAAACCCACAAAGCAACCCCAAAACCTTGGAGCAGTTTTTGGGATAGTGAAAGAAGAAACAAATAAGCTGAATTTCATTAGAGTTTGCATTTCCAGGCTGAGGTCATTTTTATTTTTGGGATTTTTAATGTCTCATTTAGTATGATCTCAATGTCAAGACAGGTAGTTTAATGACTAGAAATATGCATTTGTGTGTGTATACATACATATATGTGTATAATTTTTTTCTACTAATTCCCAATTCCTTTCAAGGATATACTGGGAATGCATTCAAAAGAATTTTTCTTTTTTCTCCCAGGATATGTTACAGTTATCATAGTTTCTTACATTTGTGTAGCATGGAATTTTCATTAGCAACATCAAGAAGGAAAGGGAGAGAGAATAAGCATTTATTAAACATCCCATATGTCCCCCACACTATGCTAAATAATTCTCTGCTTTTCAAATATTCCCTTTTGAACTTTACAAGAATTCTGTGAGGAAAGTCCTATTATTATTCCTGTTTTAGAGGTGAAGAAACTGAGGCAGGCAAAGGTTAAATGACTTGCTTAAAGTGTTACAGCTAATGAGTGTCTGAACCTAGATTTGAAATAAAAACTTGATTCTAGGTCCAATGCTCTATTCAGTACATCACCAGAAGACAACACCTGGTCCAGTTATTTAGTCTTTCAATTAAGATTTTCTAGGCCCAAAAAGGTGAAGGAATTTGCACAAGTTCATAGAATTTGAGTTTAAAAAACATAGTGGAACTCAGGCCCTTGTCTTCTCATTTTTGATCCATTACCTTTGCACAACCACCATCTACTAGGTCCCACCTAGCATTCCTTGTAAGCCACGTAGGTCAAGTATCAAATATGTCGTAAGAAAATGGCAAGAACCTGGAATTTATCAGCAGTGGTAGCTCCCTCTACACACTTAGAAGAGTTCACAACCACCTGTCAAGCTCTGAAGCATTTCCTCAGTGTTTTCTCTGTGCCAGGCATGGAGTGAGCTTCAGTGAATCATCTTGAGATCAGAGAGATTCATAAATTTGGCCATATTCACAAAGCTATTAAGTGTCACAAGTAAAATTTGAACACAGGTCTCCAACATTTTTATAGGTGAGGCATACAGAACATTAAAGGCTAAGGATTCTTTAAGACTTAGATTTAACTTTCTCTTTTATTTTAACAGGACTTTAGGAGACTTGTCCCAATGTTTCATACTGTAATAAAAAGTATAATACTTTTATCCATCAATAAGCATTTATTAAGTACCCACTGTGTTCTAGACAAATTGCTATGTGATGAAGATATAAAAAGAGGCAAAGGACAATCTCTGCCTTCAAGGAGCTTATAACCCAATGAGGGAAACAGCAGGCAAAGAAAAAAAATATACAAAGCAAGATATATATAGGATAAACAGAAAATAATTAAAATGAGGATGGCTCTGAAATTAAAAAAGGGTTGGGGAAAATTTCCTTTGGAAGACAGAATTTTAATTGGCACTTAAATAAAGTTAGGAAGATCAGGAGTCAGAGTTAAGGAGGGAGAGTTTTCCAGTCATGGGGACAGTCAAATAAGATGTCTTGGAACTAAGAGATGGTATGTTTTGTCCATGAAACAGCCAAGAGGCTGATTGGTGTTTCTCAATCAAAGAGTATGTGTTGGGTAGCAATTGGTAAGAAAACTGGAAAGATAGTTGGCAGCTAGGTCATGATTGGCTTTAAATGACAATCAGAGTATTTTCTATTTACTCTTAAAGGCAATAGGAAGCCACAGGAGTTTATTGAGTAGGGGGTGAAATAATAAATCTGCACTTTAGGAAAACCACTTTAGTGTTTAAATAGAGACTAGATTGGAGTGTAGAGAAACTAGAGATAGGCAGACCCACCAACAGGCTATTGCACTAATCGTGTTTGAGGGTCTACACTAGAATGGCAGCAATGACAGAAGAGAGAAGGGACAATATTTCAGAGATGATTCAAAGGAGAAATTGAAAGCTCTTGGCAATGGCTTGGACATGGGGAGTGAGAGAGGGTGAGGAATCCAGAATGACTTCTATGTTGTGAGTCTGAGGAACTTGACATGGGGGTATAGTGTTTCTGTTTATAGTAAAAAGAAAGGTAGGATTGGGGGAAATTTTAAGAGGAAAGGCAAAGAGTTCTGTTTTAGACATATTGAATTTAGTATGTACACTGGATGTAGAGTTTGTGGTGTCTGAAAAGCAATTGGAGATATGAGATTGGAGACCAGTAAAGTTTTGGGGACAGGAAAAATAGATTTGAGAATCATTAGCATAGAGATGGTAATTAAATCCATGGAAGCTGATAAGTAAAGTAGTATGGAGGGAGAAGAGAAGATTACCCAGAACAGAAGCCAGAAAGACATCTATGGTTAGAAAATGTGATCTGGAAGAGCATCCTGTATAGGAGACACAGAAGGGTAGTTAGATGGGTAAGAGAACCAGAAAAATAGGGGTGTCCCAAAAACCTAGAGAGAAGAGGATATAAAAGATGAGACTGATCAACAATATCAAAGGCTGCAGAGAAGTCAAGGAGAATGAGGACTGAGAAAAAGGCCATTGCATTTGGGCACTATGATATCTTTTGGAGTAACAATTGGAGAGAGCAGTTTGGGTGGAATAACAAAAAACTGGATCGAATTGTAAGGGGTTAAGAAGAGAGTGAGGAGAGAGAAAAAAGAAGTACTTCTCATCAATGGCTTTTTTGATGAATTTAGGTGCAAGTATAGAAGAGATAGAGGAAAAAGCAGGATTAGAAGGATCAAGTGAGGATTTTTTCAGAGAGGATGTTTGGACATATTTGTACAGAGTAGGAAATGAACTAAAAGTGAGGGAGTGATTGAAAATGAGTGAAAGAGTGGTGATGACAGCAGGACCAATCTATTGTAAAAGAAGGGATAAAATGAGATCATTTGAACAAGTGGAAGTGTTAGTTTTGATTAGGAGTAAGACCACCACTTTATGTGAGAAAGGGGAGGAGAAGACAGTGGCAAAGAGCACCTGAGTGGCAGGAGATAAAGAAGAGACAAAAAGGTGGTGTTCATGATGAATTGGCTCAATTATTTTTGGTACTGTATGAGGTAAGGATCCTAGCTGAGAAAGTGGAGTTGAGACTTGGGGAGAGGAAGCCATCACAGGTTTGAGAGGGGATAAACTACTAAGGAAAGTGTGATAATCAGTTGATAAAGGAAATAAAATAAAAATCAGGGGCCAGGAGACATTCTATAACATGATTTTTTAGTGGACACAGTCAAAATGATTGTGATAATTTTCTCCACCTTTGATTAGTAGTGATTTAATTTAATAAACACTTATTAAGCATCTACTATCTACCAGGCACTATGCAAAGTATGTGTATAGGTGCAAAGATGATGATTAATGGGAGTGATCCAAGGCTGAATCTTGGTGAATTATAGTCAGTTATATGATAAGGAAGCTAGACATTAAAGAGAACAGGGTAGAGTTGAATTGGTTCACCAAGGTGTCATGAGGAGAAAGTAGCTATTTCAGAGGAGATTGCCTGGGAGAGATTAGTGGTCAAGGGATGTAAAACACTTATGGTTCTCAAATTTTTACACATTGTTTTAAATATATAATTCACACTTAATAATAAAATAATATATATTTATATAGGATGTGTAAAGATTAAAATTTTGGGGAGACTGAGGCAGGTAGAAATTAGTTCTCTCTGTAAGAAGTATTATATTTTTAGAGGTTTATTGAAGATTAAGGATTAAAGAAAATATCAGGATAAGAAAGCACATGTCTAGGCTCAGGGGCCTAGACAACCTCACCTACATTATGAAAAGAGCCGTGTCTGCTTGCAAGCTGAAACAGGAAAGGGCCCACAAAAGCCTTTCCAATCAGGTTAAATACCCTTTCTTGATCTCGGCCCAGGTGAGAATTCAGTGAGATTACAAAGCACTTTTGGAGAAGTGGGGCAAGGATTTCTGGGGATTGAAGTCCTGGATTTGAGTCTATTTTTACATTCCCCTGTTGATCCTCTGGGGAGGACTTCTCCAAAGGATCATAAAAACATAATCAATTTTAAAGATTACAATAATTTGAGGATATGAGGGAAAAAAAGAACAAAACCAATAACTGCTGGATGCATTGACAAAAAGCCAGTTAGGGGGCAGTCCCCTTTGGCATGAAAGTATACATACAAATAAATGTTCAATCAACCACACCCATAGTTCATTTTTGTGCAGCTTGTGGTCTGGAGGCTTCTTCATGGTGTCTTCTCCAACAGTTCAGTTTCTAGATTCAGAGAGGTAGCATTTTACCTAAAATTCTTCTCAAAAGGAATTTAAACTTTGTAATTTAAATAATGATATTTTTTATATTCCCCTGTTAAGAGGGTGATTGAAAAAGAAAAACAAATCAAAACACAGGATCACTTAGGGATGCATGGCTGAGGTATGAGATATATGAATCAATTGGCAAGAGAAATTAAAAAGACATCAGAAAAATCCAAATAAAAAAGAAAATACTGGATGAAAATATAGACTATCAAAGTCTTATGTGTAAAAATTCCAATTAAAAAGAAAAATAAATCTATAACATGTCCTTGAATCAGGGCCCAATCAAATGATCTAAGCAATGATGCATTTACCAAGTCAGTAGCCAGGACTACAGAAAGGTACCACACTATAAGAGGCAGAAAAGGAGACCAGATTATAGGATCCAAGGTTTTGGGGATACTAGTCTGTGAGTATTTTCAGAGTGAGTGTGGACACAAGGAAAGCCTATGTCGTAACAACATGTTAAACACAGTAACCTCGAGTCTTCACACTAGGTTCAAGACCTTTGTATTGACCTAGAAGTGCATCAATCCATCCTGGATTGGCTTTTCTTTGGCTCTGTGCAATGGCTCTGTTGTGTAAGACAGCATCATTAAGCAAAGTCCCATAATTTTTAAAAAAATAATTAGTGGCATCATTTTATAGTCTCAAGCTTTTTGTGCATGCATTGACAAATGTATTTTAATCTTATAGTACTGAAAAATCAAAAAGTTAAAGAAAATCTTAATGCTGGTGACATGTCCTTCAAATATAAAAAAGGAGAGAAAAAACAGAAATAGAATATTGCACATGCAAGAAAATATAATAATAAAAGAGCTTTAAAAAATTCAAAAATGTAGCTTATAATCATTGACACTCTGTGTGAGATAAGAAAATATAGAATACGAGGCTTTCTCACCAAAAATGAGATCCATTTCCCCTTAATATCTGGCCATGCTCCACTGTGAATATAAGGCAAATGAATTGAGCAAGGTAACATTTTTCATTGTTAAAGAACAGTAGTACAAATATGTAGATATCAATATCCCCCAAATTCTCAATAGCCCAATCATTTAAAATAGCAAACAAACACACTATCATATTTCACATAAGTTGCTGTATGGCATTTTAAAAAATCTATGAATTGATGGATATTTGTCACAATTTGTGCAAACATAGCAATCTTTCAACCTTGGCAATAAACATATGTTTGAAACAAGATTAAATTCATCTTGGGTTAAGAACATAATCAAGAAATCTATATATCATTCTAGTGGAAGTAAAGTAATGAGCTGAAGATTATAAATGAGAGATGCTCCTTTTTTGGAGGCTTATTTAGTGGGTACAAATGCCCTGAGATTAACTGCCCCAACTTCCATTCACATATTTAGAAATGTGGGAAGGTTGGGGGTTATAATTGTATTTCACTTCAGCTAGAATTGGCCTTACACCTCATGTTAGGGGAAGGCAAAAATAACCAGAGATTGTTAAAAAAATTCCAAAAATCATATTTAAAAAACCCTTAAAATCAGTTGAGATATTTAGCACATTAAATTTTCCAAAGGTTGTTATACAATTATAACCAGTTCTGATGAAGTCCATCTATCTCTATGTGACAATTTACAAAGGCAAAAATAGAAAGGCTGTTGTTTCATATGTGGGCTTAATCACAATGATATTTGTTCCATAATTATAGGGGAAAAGCAACAGAATATAACAGTAGTCAAAACTCAGTACATTAAAATGAACAGTATAACAGAATAATATTGAATCCAGTAATATATGAACTTAAAATCACAAAGTTATATCTTAAACAAAACAATCAGGAAAATGCAATAGAATACAGAGATTTGTATGAACCATTGGAGTCTGAAATGCCTTAAAATATAGTCTCTAGTCTCTTCAAAGTTCTTTGGGTTCTTATCCATTTAAATGTCTATTGTCAGAAGGCAGAGTGGTAAGGGCTAAGCAATGGGAGTTAAGGGATCTGCTCAGGGCCACAAGGCCATGAAGTGTCTCAGGCCAGATGTCAACCAGATATGGACTCCCGTCTCTGGGCCTGGCTCTCAGTCCACTGAGATACCCAGCTGCTTCCCCAAAGTTAGCTGAATCTTCTCCCTGACATGCAGGTGAAGTCAATAAAATTACCAGAACAGTCAAAAGGTATCCTTTTTTTAATTTAAAAATAGCCCATTGCTTTTAAGTTGTTGTTTGGAAAAGTCTGTTTCTTCTCTCTCTTTTCTCTCTCCCCTCCTACACTCTGATCCACCCACATGGTCAATACCCCCCCTTTGTTACGAGCTGGTAGAAATGAATCCTGAACGATCTGCTTCAAGGATCTGGGTTGAACAAGGACGGGGTGAGCTAGAGAGAGCACCGGGGTAGGCCAGGAATGACAGGAACGCAGGCAAGCAGGGCTGGGAGCTGGAGCGGGGAGCTGGCGTGGGCAGGTGAGCTGCATTCGGGTCTAACAGCAAACTGGTTTCGAGCGAATGGATCATGAGAAGGACGCACACAGGCAGGGAGAAGTGGCCGAGCAAGTGGGAGGGAAGGACTCAAGAAAGTCCGAATCAGATGGCTGCTGGCAGGAGCTCATCAAGATGGTTTTCTTAAAAAGCATTTTGGAGAAACGTGGCTTAAAAAAATCTAGGCAGTAGCTATTAAAGGCTGAACTAAAGAAGAGAAAAGAATCAGAAGATTGAGATATTTTGTTTTCCCGATGTGGTTATGCCAAATTGTAAAGATTAAAATTTTTGGGAGACTGAGGCAGGTAGAAATTAGTTCTCTCTGTAAGGAGTATTATATTTTTAGAGGTTTATTGAAGATTAATGATTAAAGAAAATACAGGATAAGAAAGCATGTGTCTAGGCTCAGGGGCCTAGACAACCTCACCTACATTATGAAAAGAGCCACATCTGCTTGCAAGTGGAAACAGGAAAGGGCCCACAAAAACCTTTCCAAACAGGTTAAATACCCCTTCTTGATGGCCCAGGTGAGAATTCAGTGAGATTACAAAGCATTTTGGGGAAGTGGAGCAAGGATTTCTGGGGATTGAAGTCCTGGATTCGAGTCTATTTTTACAGATGTTAACATTTTTAAAGCTATTTCCTTCCCCTAAACTAGTGTTTCTCAACCTGTGGGTTGCGACCCTGGCAGGGGTCGAATGACCAAAACACAGGGGTCGCCTAAAGCCATCTGAAAATAAATATTTCAGATGGCTTTAGCCACTGAGGAATCTACTTTACAGCAAGATCTTGGAAAGAACAGGGACCCTGCTGCCTGCACATTGTAGTAATATTAGTTACCTATTAGCAGCCCTCCCCCTATGAGGGGCTATGGATTTACCCTGTTGCTTGGAGACTGGACTCAAGCAGAGACTCAGAGAGAGTACCTGGCTCTGGAGGGGTTAAAAATGAGTCCTGGAGTGGAGAACTCCTGGAGCGGATAACAGAGCCAAGTAACCCCAGCAAAGTGAAGCCTCGGCTTGAGCTGGAGGGAGATGACAGGAAGAAGGCAGCATCTGCAGATCCCCTCCCCAGGCAGGACTTACCTCCTGCCCCAGCTCTCAAGCTGCCTCCTGCTGGATTAATATTTCTCAGCATAAAATTAAATATTGTTTTTGTGATTAATCACTATGTTTAAATTTGATTTGTATCAATGAGAATACATAATGCATATCAGGTATTTACATTCTGAATCATAACTGTAGAAAAATCACAGTTTTAAAGTAGCCACCAAAATGATTTTTTTGGTTTGGGGTCACTGCAACATGAGGAACTGTATTGCAGGGTCACGGCATTAGAAAGGTTGAGAACCACTGGCCTAAACCATCTAGTTTCCCTGTTAGGTAGATCATTTAAGTATATTTAATCTCACTGTGCATAGGGGGAAACTGTGGTTCAAGGAGAGCAATTTGCCCATAATCACAGTACTGCTCACAGTTGAGGGGATACCAACCTCCTCAAGGATCAAGCACAAATGGTAGATTCCCCTCCACCTCCTTACAGTGAGATGAGTATAAGATCTTGGAGGGTGTAATGGTATGAGGTTAGGGACAGAAAAGGAAAGCATCCGTCTGTTTTTCTTTTTTAATTTCTAATCCAGGGAGGCCTCCATGGAAGGAAGGAAGGAAGGAAGGAAGGAAGGAAGGAAGGAAGGAAGGAAGGAAGGAAGGAAGGAAGGAAGGAAGGAAGGAAGGAAGGAAGGAAGGAAGAAAGGAAGGAAGGAAGGAAGGAAGGAAGGAAGGAAGGAAGGAAGGAAGGAAGGAAGGAAGGAAGGAAGGAAGGAAGGGAGGGAGGGAGGGAGGGAGGGAGGAAAGAAGGAAGGAAGGAAGGAAGGAAGGAAGGAAGGAAGGAAGGAAGGAAGGAAGGAAGCAAGGAAGGAAGGAAGGAAGCAAGGAAGCAAGGAAGCAAGGTTCTACATTTTCCAGATAGTTTAATTTCTATTAACTGTCAGGAACCCTAAATACATGCTCTTTTACCTGACTGGAAACCTTAGCAATGCTATTGATTCCAACTCCTGGGTTCTATGCAGTATTTCTCTCTGTTTCCCCTTATGACACTTGGACTGACTTCCTCCCTCCCTTCCTCCCTTCCTCCCTTCCTTCCTTCCTTCCTTCCTTCCTTCCTTCCTTCCTTCCTTCCTTCCTTCCTTCCTTCTTTCCTTCCTTCCTTCCTTCCTTCCTTCCTTCCTTCCTTCCTTCCTTCCTTCCTTCCTTCCTTCCTTCCTTCCTTCCTTCCTTCCTTCCTTCCTTCCTTCCTTCCTTCTTCTTTCCTCTCTCCCTTTGTCCCTCCCTCCCTTCCTTCCTCCCTCACTCCCACCATCCCTCTCTGCCTCCTCCCTCCTTTCCTTACCTATTACCTTCTATATACAATTCTTAACATTTCATAGGAACAGAAGCTAGGTGGTTCACTGGAGAGTATGAACCTAGGAAGAACTGAGTTCAAGTTCTCCCTGGAGTTCATACTTTTATTTGTGTGGTATTGGGTAAATCACTTATCTCATCTATACAATGAGGGAACCATACTCTTAATTCTCTAGGTTCTCTTTCAGTTCCAAATCTCTGATCCTCTAATGGTTTTTGCCAAGTAAATACACCCAGTAGGAACTGTCCTAATATGAGTTCCTCTTTTCTTTGGGCCACTGAGCAGTCATAAAAGTCCTAACCTCAACTAAATCCCCACTGCCAGAAGGATATGCATGTATCTGATAAGGCAACATTTAAATGGCACCATCCTATTAGTCAGCTTTTGTACTATTAGAAAACTTGGAAGCCTTCCCACTTAGAATGCAAAAAAAAAGTGTTAAAAAATTTGAGGAACAATTGTAGATCTCGAGTGAAAAATGAAGACTAGGGCTTTCTGAAGCTGGTCCAGTGGAAACTATGTTTCAGTCAGTTTGGTGGTACCTGGAAAGAATAGTGTGTCATGGGTACATTGGACCTGGGGACTACAAATCTGAGTTTGCTGTTTTGCTCTCCAGTTAATGGTCCAGAAAAGGCTGCACAGTTTAATCTTTGTATGGGAAGCGGTCACCAGCTTAGCTGCAGGGGAAAGGCAGCAGTAGCAGCAGGAGCGAATGCCTAGGCAGTTATCTGCTATGTATGTGTGAGGACGAGATTCCTAGCTAGAAGCTAAGCAGAAAAAAGAGCATCTTTACTTTAAAGCAAAGGAGGAAACAAAAAGAAGAAAGAAAAGAAACCATGCCTCAGTGGAATACTGATAGGAAACTCCAGTCATAGAAAGTTGAACAGCTGTGTTACCTCTGCTGGTAGGGGACTTTGGGAGATGTTGTACCAGAGGATTCCAGAGGGGAGGGGTGGACACTTGGATGATATGGTCTTTAACATTTTTGGCTCTGAGATTCGGTTATGCCACCCATGTCTTTAACTAAACTAATGCCATGATAAAGTTTGGGCAGCTCAAAAGTCACATTAAGACAAAAAATGTTCTCTCTCTTCACTGAGTCACTGCCACTTCTCATTACCTTTTCATTAATGCTTTCTTCTTTCCCTCCTTTGCCCTTTTTGTCCACTTCCTTCTTATTTCTCTTTTTTTCCTAATTCCCTGCCTCACCCTATCTACTCTCTTGACTCCTAATCTCATTGTATCTTTCCTCTTAACCCTTTTCAAATATTTCTTCCCCTCCTTTCTTTCCTTTCCCCATATCTGCTCCTTCATCTGTTTTCTTTTTTCTTTTTCATCCCCTTCTCCCTCTCTTCCATTCTCCTTCCCTATCTTCCCTGGTCACTTTACTCTTTTTATTCCTTCTCCTTCCATCTTTCTCTGTTCTCTTTTCTTTCCTCTATTCTGCTTCCTATCTCTCTGCCTCTTCTCACACTTTCTTTCTTCCCCTTCTTTGCTTCTTTTCTTGCTACTGCAACACTTGAAAATTCCAAGGGAACTGGTAAAAATCAGTTGGCTAGGCTTCCTTGTTGCAGTCAGGGACTGAGATCTCTTTGAAATGCTCCCAGGCAAATGATTGCCAAACTAAAATCTTCAATTTAGACTTCCTACTTGGTATAAATTCCTATTTACAAGAGCCCACCTGTAGTGTTTTCATCTAAACTGGGCTTGTCTTTCCTCTGTTAAATCTAGATATTCACTATAGTTGCTGAACTAAATATTCACACACATATATTTTATGAATTATGCTTAGCAGAAGAGGGCCCTATATGTGTAACAGTAATAAGTGTCTAAGACTCTTTTGTATTTCTTTGTAGTCATGACCTCAATGGCCTCCCTGCTCTTCTTTTTCTCTCAAGGGGTGAGTGTCTCATGGAGAATATAACTCACTCTAATGGGAATCACCCCAGCAGATCAAGAGAAGACTCTTCTGTGTCCATTGCTTAACTTGGATCTTTCTCAAAGTGTCTTATTTTAAGGCTAACTTAAATGGAAACTAGTCTATCCCTTGGTATTTCTTCTACACTTAATAAAATAGACTTTCAGATTGTCATTCTCTGGAATTTCTGTTTCTTCAGTTTTCTTAACTGTAAAATGAGGGAATAGTTCTAGAGGGTCTATAATTTCCCTTCCAATACTAACATTCTATGTTCTAAAATTACTTCTATCTATAAAATCCCCACATTCTCTATTTGTAGCATTCTATGTCCAAAGACCCCTTCCACTTCTGTTTTCTGTTATATACTTTAATATTCTATCTTTAAAGTACTTTTCGTGTTTGATAGTCTCTGTCCAGAATCTTAAATTCTTCCTTATGCTTTAACAGCCACCCATATTCTGTGGGTACTTGTGGGTACTTCCAGTTTAACAATGAATGATTTTATAAATTTTCATCATTCAAATTTACAGTGAGCTCAGTTTAAGGAATAAATAAATCTAGTACAATGAAGAATTTTGCTTCTTAGTTGTTCTTCCCTATATGAAGGCATATATTTAATTATGTGCTTAATTATTACTATTCACCACTTGTTAAGGAGATTCAGAAACAAAGAAGGCAGAACAAAAGTACCTAAATAGGAATTTTTAAAAAATGCCACAGTGTCAAGAGGACCGAGTTATGTCTGTGGTGAGGATTAATGTTTTAAGAACTACCCCTTCAATGAGTAACAGACCTTAGCCTCCCTGCTGAAGGCCACCTCCAAAGAACTCATGGACAACAAAAGACTCTTTTCTTTGAATTGTGTAGGAGTTAAAATTACTCCCTATTTCTCTTACCTTCCCCCTCCCCTCAAAGGGAATCCAGGTATTATAGAGTATTCTTGGAATATAAATACAAATCACAGCCATCACAATAATACTAATTACAATAAAATGTATAAATCTATACAGCTTTGTAGGGAGTCCACAGGAAGGGAGCAGCTTATGAAAACACACTTCAAAAAGCTATTACATCTAAATTCCTCTAACTATATTCAACTGCTTTTTTTAAACAAAACTTCAAAAAACTCAACCTGTAAAGTCCATCAACATATTAAAGTTGAGGTTTGAAATTCACTAGAATCACCCTTAAATACAGACTTAGTCTATACCTGCAGATTACTTAGATGATTGAGGTCAAACAATACTTATTGGCCACAATTATCAAAGTATGTTAGGCAAAGTATTTTATTTTATTTTGTTTACTTTTAATTTTAACAATTATATGAGTTAATACCCATGTGTATCAGTGATCCAAATTACACAGACAATTTCAGTAACAATATTTCACATTTATATAGAGTATTCTGTTTTGAAAAGTGACAACCACAATATCATAGTCTTCATATAGAGTAGATATATTATTAATCATTTCACAAAAAATGAAACTGAGGCTCAGAGAGGCTAAATGATTTCCTCTGGGTAAATAAGTGGGATTGGATCCTATTCTTCCTCAGTCTGAGTTTAATCTTGTATTCACTATCCCTTGCTATCTTTTGAAACAAACTAGTCATCAAGTTATATGATCAGGAATGAATTAGTCAAATATATGCTTAGATTCAACTTAGTTCAATGAGTAAAATTCAGTTTAATTCCTCATGTATTTATTAAGCACTCATGTGCAAAGCAATAGGAAATGAGTTTTGTTCTCAAAGAATTTATAGTCTACTTGAGAGGGTGTATGGGGTAGTGAGAGGACATAACCCAAATAAATAAACACATAAGCACAATATAATTTGAGAAGGAAGAGAGCATGAATAATTTGAAAGATTTGGAATGATTTCCTGAGAAGAGTGGCACATTAATTGAGTCTTGAAGTAAGCAAAGAAAATACTAAGAGGTAGATGTGAGAAGAAAGGACACTCCAGTCCTGAGGATCAAGTATGTACAAAGGCAGGTGAGTTCATGTCAGTTTTAGAGAATGAAAAATTGTCCATTTTGACTGAACTTAGAGTTAATTCATGAAGGCAAATGATTAGAAATATGTTTGAAAAGGCAGGCTGGAAGTGAAATATGAAGAGGCTTAAGTATCAAAGTGAAGAATTTGTATTTTATCTTAGAAGTAATAAGGAACCAAGAAATTTCTTAAGCAAGAGTGTAGCATAACCTATTTACTGTTATTTTCTATTTTTTTCATGAAGACTACATGTTTTATAAATAATTCTATCTCAAGGAAATAGAATTTATTAATTATTGGACTTTCAATTAGTAAAAAAAAAATCTAGTCTAGTCCTAGCTTAAGAATAGTAGGACAAAATATTGAGTCTATTGAAAAGTTTTTACATTGTGCTTTTTTAAAACCAAAATATAACAAAAATATTGTTTCATAGGGATCTGTAATATAGCATTTTGTTTGTTAACTGACATAATTTTAAAAATAGTATGTCAGTTCCTACAAATTTGGCTTCCAAGTATCATTCTGATTGTTACAGACTTGCCATGTTCTCTCTATATCCCTAAATATCCATAATTTGTCTTTTATATTCTCTGTCCTTTGCCAAAAGAAGGAATGACAGGTATCATACACCATTAAAATATTTTTCTGCATTTTTAGAGTTTTTCTGCTTTCAACCTCAACCCTTTCCACAACCAGCCCTTTACAACACTACCAGACAAACTTTCCTTACTGATATATCTGGTCATAAAACAACTCTTCTCAAAAGTGTTCTGAAATGCCAACTGAATCACAGAATGAAAGTTGTCAAGCACTGCAGGAGTCATTTAATACAACTGATGCAGGAAAGAAAAGTCTACTATCCATTACTGTCAAATGACTGCTCAGCCTTTGCTTAAAGACATCCAAAGAAGAAGAGAAGCACACCTCCCAATTAATTGTCAAAATATTTTTTCTAACATTAACCCAAATTTTACACTCTCTCTCTGTCTCTCTGTCTCTCTGTCTCTCTGTCTCTCTGTCTCTCTGTCTCTCTCTCTCTCTCTCTCTCTCTCTCTCTCTCTCTCTCTCATGAACTTCCTAGCTCTTTTTCTGGAGCCCCAAATGAAAAATTTAATAATTCTTTCTAAACTATCTAATTACTTAAAGGTAATAATTATATCACCTGTATCTCCGAATGTTCTTTTCTTTGGTCTATACACTCCCAAATTCTCAAACAGGTTTCAACATGACGTAGATTTGAGGGGCTTCATCATTTTCGTTTCCTTTTTTCCTAAAGCTTATTGTACTTTATTACAAAAAAAAAAAAGTTCAAATCCTTTGTCTAAAAGAATCCCTTTACAAAAGTTTTTTTTTTCCAACATGTCTCCCTAAGCACTTCATAAGCCAGCCCAATTGAGTTAGTCCTTTGTTGTTTAGTCATTTTTCAATTCTGTCTGACTCTTTATGGCACCTTTTTTGGGTTTTCTTGACAAAGTTACTAGTAGTTTGCCATTACATTTTCCATCTCATTTTATAGATGAGAAACTGAAGGAAACATGGGTAAGTGACTTGCTCTGTGTCACACAGTTAGTATCTGAGGCCAGATTTGAATTTAGCTTTTCCTGACTCCAGGTCCCTATCTACTTCACCATCTAGCCATGTGAGCCAGTCACCATTCCACAAAAAATACATTACTGTCTTTCTTCTGTCTCTTTATTGATTCTATTCCCTATGCATGAAATGCCTTCATATCTCTCCTTAACTCATTATATCTCTTAAAATCCAATTAAAATGGCACCTCATATAGGCACCTTTCTTTTATTACTTTATCGCTAATTTTCCTCCACTGTAGAGTACTTTTTGTGGTACTTTTACACCCCTCTAATGAACTTATAGTGTAGTATTGTATATTACAGTTGTGTGATCCCTAAGCTGGACAGTATGTTTCATGAGAGAAAGGAAATAATCTTTATTTTTCTCAATTAATAGCACAGTGCTTTTCACATGGTAGATTCTTAATTAAATAAGCTGCTATTTAACATAATGAAAAATGTGCCATATTTGGAGTCAGGAATATCTTCATTTCAATTCTGATTCAGTTACTTCCTAGCTGTGTAACCCTGGGCAGTCATTTAATTTCCATTGGTCTTAGTTTCTTAATTGGTAAAATGGTAATAATGATAGTACCTTACAGGGGTATTATGAATTACCAATAAAATAATCCATATAGAGCATTTTACAAATGTTAAAATACTTGATTAACTGTAGCTATTAATTACTACTTTTAATAAATATTTCTTGAGTGAATTTGTGAATACTGTAACCAACAATCAGTTCAGTCCCAAGGTTCAGTATATTCATCATCAGACAAAGTTAACTAATCATTATCAACCTGAAATGAGGGAGCTACCCCAACACTTCTCTGTGGAGCACATAGCTTAAAGCTAGTCTAACTTATCTAGGCAGGGAAGGAATCACTATGTAAATCATTATCAGTGACAAGTTAAGCCTGCAGTGAAAAGCAGAATGTATGTTTTGTATATTTACCTCAGGCTCACTGTCTCCATGGGATAGATTTTTAAAGAGATGCAGATAGCAGGTGGAGATTCATATGTGAAAACAATGTTCTTTTGAAGTGTAGGTTTCATATTCTTTCTAGTATAGCCAAATGCCATTTACTTCAACCATTCTGAAGTTCAGTATGCTTTCCCTCTTGCATTTTTTTCTCATAGCTCAGGGGAAAACAAGGTCTAAAATATTGTGAATGAAAAGAGTTATCATCCAAAATATTGAAATAATATAAACTCATTAGTTAAAGAGAAAAAATAGATTTTTGGCCATTGATTGATTTATTCTCATAATTTTATCTGGTCATGTATACAAAAAATCTGCATTTTAAATTACTCTAAGTTATCATCATAGTACACAGGTGATCCTAAGTTCCTAAAGATCATCATACCAACAGAGGGCAACTTTGTATGATTTTACCAAGCTGAAAGACAGATACAGATCAAGGAGCACATATGTGTTTATTACTTATGTATTTTCCGACCATAGTGACTCACAAATACTTTAAAAAGGAAAGAACACTTTGTGATTTGCATTGTGAAAAAAAGTTTTTATTTCAGAGAAAGGAATAGTGCATTATTTTTTTCAACCCTAGCATCTAAATACAATGCCTGGAATTCAGTAGGTTCTTAACAAATGTTTAGTGGTTGATTGATTAAAGAAATGTTCACATTGATAAAACCATAGATACTTCAAGTATTGTAAAATATACTTCCTATGTAAACTGAATATTCACTTTTATTTAAGTAAAAATGGCTCATTCTTATGACTTATTTCATAATCTATTCAAAAATTAGGACCAAAATCACAGAAACATAAAGTTGGAAGAAACCTTAGAGGTCAGCAAGTTTAATCCCTATGTGAAAAATAAATCCACTTGATATGCCCAACAAAAGATCAGCCAGGTTTTATTTAAAGAACATTAATAGAAAGGATGTGTTTTTTTTTAATCTCCCTAGGCAGTCCCTATCAAATTGGATAGACCAAATTGTTGGAATGTGTGTTCTTATATTGTTTGGGAATCTGCAGTCTTTCTTGTAACTTTCAACCTGTCAGTACCATGGCCAGTGGCATGAGTGAAAGAGGAAGCTGTGAGCTGAATTGGCATCTGAGAAAGAAGTAATGTAGAGCTATAGTATATGAAAATGAGCTGCTTTAGGCCACCACTGCAGGGTGGAGAGTGTCTGAGCTTAGAGGGGGTATTTAAGAAGGAGGAAAAGTGGACTTTGCTGCTGGCAGTTACACACTGACTGCTTGAACTTCTGAAGCATTATGGTAGTTTGGCTTGCTTTCAGAGAGTTATTCAGACTCAGATGAGCCTTTGGGATTATAGAAGGGCAGGGATACATTATTGTGATTTCTCAAAGCTTTATCCTGACATAGGTCTGCCTCTGTGTGCTTTTCTAAGTATGCCAATCCTTGGAAAGGGAGCCAAAGAAGCTCTTTCTGCGTGTTTCCTTTCTCTTAGGCATTTTATGCAATGTGGTTATACTTGGTACCTCTCCACTTTCAGGGGATAGACCTTCCAGGATTAAGAAACTCTGATAATAAATTTTTCATGAGATAGCCCACCGATTCATCTTTCATATGGTGCCCATAAAATCCATGCCCATCAACTTGGCATAGTTTGATAACTTTAGATATAATATAGTCACAGGTCCTAGTTCTATATCCTAGGGCTAATCTGAACAATACTTTTACTTATACAACTCTCAAAATTTGAAGAAAGTGAGAGTGTTCATTCCCCCTTCCCCCACCTCTCATCTTCCTTTTATCTAGAGGAAAACATTTCCTATTCCTTCAATTTATTAATCAATTTGATTTGGAGCTGGAGAGCAACTTAGAGGTTACTTAGTCGGAACTCTTCATTTTAAAGTTGAAAAACTCATGCTCAGAGATGTTGTTTCTTAAATAAGGTCACATACTAGATTAGAATTGAACTCAGGTCTTCTGAATATTAATTTGACATCTTTTCTATTGTATCATGCTATCTCTATGACAATATTTTGGGTCCTCCCAACATCCTAGTCCATCCCCTCTGGAAAAATTTGAAATTCTCAGTGATATTTGTAAAATGTCGTACTCAATGCTAAATGCAAAATACTAAAATCAACTCATAAGGAAAAGAATACAGTAGGAATATCATCTCACATTATGGAGATAAGATCTAAAATAATGTTAACTTTTTATATGCTGAACCATGATTTTATATTATACTATACTCTCCATGCCTTTTTCATATATGCCACAGTCTAATCCAAATTATCCATCTTGTAGTTTCACAGGATTTTATTTTTGTTTATCAATTTTATATTTCCTTTTCGTTTCATTGTTCAAATTATCTAGCATCTTTACAGAGAGAAATTCTGTCATACCATAGACTAGCCTTATTACTATGCTAAATTCTAGATACTTTCACTGGAAGTCCCCCATGCCTGGAATTTTCTCCCTTGTCAGTTCTGCTACCTAGCTTCCTTGAATTCTAATGTAAAATCCTACCTTCCCCAGAAAGCCTTTCTTTATTCCTCTTAATTGTAGTGCCTTCCTTTTTTTCAGTTATTTCTATTTTTTTATGTATTTAGCATGTTTGTACACCATTGTTTACATATCATCTTCCTCAATACACATTGAACTCCCTGAAAGGAAGGTTTATCTTTTGCCTTTTTTTTTTGCATCTCTAGAATTTAGATCAGTGCCTGGAACATTGTAAATATAATGGAATAATTGTTTATTTTTCCCATTTGAATAAGTTTAGTCAATTTAGAACATTATTCCTTGGTTATAATAATCACATTATTTCCCTCCTTCCTCTCCACCCATTCTTCCCGCAGTCAACATGCAATTTCATTGGGTATTACATGTGTCCTTGATCAGAACCCATTTCCATGTTGTTGTTTATACTAGGATGTTCATTTAGAGTCTGCATCCCCAACAATATGCATTCAACCCATGTATTCAAGCAGTTGTTTTTATTTGGTGTTTTTACTCCCACAGTGTTTCCTCTGGATGTGGATAGTGGTTTTTCTCATAGATCCCTCTGGGTTGTTCAGGATCACTGCATTGCCACTAATGGAGAAGTCCATTACATTCAATTGTACCACAGTGTATCAGTTTCTGTGTACAATGTTTTCCTGGTTCTGCTCCTCTCACTCTGCATCACTTCCTGGAGATTGTTCCAGTCCCCATGGAATTCCTCCACTTTATTATTCCTTTAAGCACAATAGTATTCCATCACCAACAGATACCACAATTTGTTCAGCCATTCCCCAATTGATGGGCATCCCCTCATTTTCCAATTTTTTGCCACCACAAAGAGCACAGCTATGAATATTCTTGTACATGTCTTTTTCCTTATTATCTCTTTGGGGTAAAAGCCCAGCAGTGCTATGGCTGGATCATAGGGCAGACAGTCTTTTATCACCCTTTGGGCATAGTTCCAAATTGCCCTCCAGAATGGTTTATTGACTGATTAACTGTCTGAAAAGTGAGCCTTAAGCTTCACCAGTGTCAAAGGTGTATAAAACATAAAAAAGTTAAGAACTCCTGAATTAGTCAGAGTTTAGTAAGTGATTGTTAACCTGGATCAAGAGAATTGAGGAAAAATAAGTTGGAAGGATGTGGAATATTTAAGAGTATTCTAATTATTTAAAGACAGTGTAAATTTTCTGAAACTATAAGCATTAGCTTTCCCTAAAGAGATTGTATGTCCCCTCTTTCCTTCAGAAAAGAGTATACATAAAAGATAGTGTGCTAGACAAGTAATGAGAACAGTATTCTGTAAGAGTTACATGCATTATCTCACTTAATCTTTATAATAATAGGGAAGTTGGAATCAAAGATGATCATCTTCATTTTGTGAGTGAGGAAAATGAGGTTCTAAAAATGCAGTGATTTAATGAAGTCTCAAAACTAGAAGTTTAGGAGCAAAAACTTAGACCCAGGAATTTTGACTCCTAGCCTAGTGATCTAGTTACTATACCAGAAAATGTTGCTAATATTTTTTGTTTGTTTGTTTCTTTTGGGGTGAGGTTTTGAATCTGAGAAAATATGCATAATTTGCACAGTGTTTTGCTCCCCCAAATGAAATCTGCTCACAGGATGTGGGAATGGTTGGTAAGTTCAAAAGACCTATAATGAATGTAAAATTTTATTATTAATGTATTTAAAATGAAAAAAAAAATCTGTGGTACAGAGAGAGTAAGCAGCTTGACCAAAATCAGGCAGCTAGCTAATAAAACATATCCTAGCTTTTAAGTCACTGGTTCCTGTATCACATCAGTTTACTATTGCACCAAAAAAAAAAAAACACAACACCTTCTTCATGATATTTTTCTCTTTCATATTTATTGTATTGTGAAGTTGGTGAATATGTGAGCCACATTTATATGTCTTTGTTCTGTGCTTTGGGGACTTTAAAGACATCCAGGTGGCCACTGAAGATCATCAAGTGAATAATTATAGCCTGGTCTCTAGAGCAGCTTGGTTTTAAAATAGGAATAGCTTTCTCTCTTGAGCCATTTGATGGTGGAGGCAGCAGGAGGGATTGAAGGATACACAGAAGGTTTTGAGTAACATAACTTGAGCCCCTGTGGTTTTTGACACTTTAAAGGCTGAAGCATTTTCCTCTTTGATAACTCTATTATAAAATCTCATATTCCCAAAGTTTTAAGGGGTATCAAAAGCCATCTTGTTCAACCCACATAACAGGATGTGAATGCAGACTTAGAACAACTGAATCTAGGAGCTGTAAGGGAACTAAAAGATATCATGTACATGAACAAGAATCCTTTCCACAATGTCCCTGATGAACATACATATAGTTTTTGCCTAAAGTTTTCCACAGATAAGAAACTCACTTTTTCTTAAGGCAAACTAATATAATTTCAGCTTTTATTGTAATAAAGTTTTTGCTTATATTAAACAATTTTCCCCCTGACTTCCACTCCTTTCTTCTAGGGTATTTAAAACAAGATTAATTATCTCATGATAGCAATAAATCTTAAAGTATTTCAAGTCAACTATAACCCTACAGTCTCTAGGTTAAATGCCACCAATTTCTTCAATCAACCCTCACAAGCCATAATTTCCAGAAAAATGAGGTTCTTATTATTCAAGTATGGATAAGTCATAAATTGTTAGTGTTCCCACAGGAAATATGGAGGCCAGAAATTAACTCAAGATTCTAGATGTGGTCTGATATCAGAAGACAACAGTACTAACATTTCTCTTATTTCAGGTGTCATGCTTCTCCTGTGGCAATCTAAGCATGCATTAATCTCAATCTTTTTTTCCATGCAAATTAATTTGTTCCTCAATTTGGAGGAATTCATTTCAAGACTGACTCCCAGGCCCTCTAAAACTTCTAGATCTTTACAAATGCTTATTTAAAGAAAAGAATCTTAGAAAAGATGTCTTTCAAGATGGTTATAGTCCTATCATTCTCAGAGCTCTCCCTTGCTAAAAGTTGTTGAATCATTGGTTTCAAAAGATTCTGAAACATCAGCCATTCTCAAATATTGAATTCTTAACATATTCTTACTTTGTTCTCTCTGTTAATTAGACCTGTATCCTTATTGGACTTTTCTTCCATGTAATGTCTCATTGTTTTAGTGTCTATATTCACTTCACACTTATCCTCAAGGTTCCTCAGTCTTTTTTTCCCCTTATTGATTTTGTTAAAGCTTTCAGTTGAATGAGTCATTTGAGGTCATGCTGTAGACAAGCAGTTCTTTAACATTTTTGTCTTAGGAAGTTTTTATATTCTTAAAAAATTATTGAAAACCCTCCCAAGGAACTTTGTTTATATGGGTTAGATCTATAAATATTTGCTATGTTATACAATAAAAGTCTTGGAATTATTATGAAAATGGTTTTGACATTATAGACCAACTGAAATAATATTACATGGTCTCGACCATATTTTTGAAACCACTGTCTAAGAGAAATCAGATTTGAATTCTAGGGGATCAACTTCATCCCTTGCCCAATCTAGATTAATTTAGAAAGTGAAAGCTTAATTTACAAATTGAGGGTAGGAGAGATAATAATAAGACTTATATTTCCTTAGTATTTCAAAGTTTTTCCATATGTTAAACTTCCCGTATGTTAAAATTTCCCTGACTTCTTTCCTTTGAAGTAGACTGGACTGGCATCATTATTATATTCATTATTATCATCATCTTTAATAGTATTATTATCTGCATTGTTATCACCAATAATATTTTCATTATTTATATTATCATTTTCTCCATCATCATCCTCATTATTATCATCATTAGTACTAGTAGTAGTTGTGGTGGTGGTAGTAGTGGTAGTGAAGAAAAAGGGAGTCAGATTGACTTGCCCAAGATAACATAGTTATAAATTATTAAAACTGTGACTTGAAACCAAGTCATTTTATTCAAAGATATTTCTGAGCAATATAATAATGACATTCTTCATAATGTCCCATCAAAGTGTTCAACTGAGTCCATATAAGAGATGACATTTTTAAGAGAACTGTCATTTTAAAGAGCATCAATTATGCTTAATAAACATGGTGGAATAGGTACAAAGATTTTGTAAGTAAGAAAGTCTAAATATCACACTTAATGCACAATTCATGGGGAGAATAACTTTTGTCTGGGGTTCTTAAGATCAGAGCATTTTCTGGGTTCTCTTCTTTGATGTGTCACTTCTTCTCTGTGTATTTCCTTATCCTCCAAGTGGAATATTAAGAATTAGACTTTTTCTTTCCCTCTTGATTTCATTGTACTTTATTTTCTTCATGTACTTATCACATTCTGTTGTATACACACACAAACACATTTATGGACTCTATATCTTATTTCAGTTTAAAACTTCTGTCTTTTAGTGCTCTATATTCTAATACCCCTTCTAATTCTGACAGCCATTTTACATGTCCTAACATTCTATGATACATTGATCTTTCTAGCTAAATTGTTCTATATTCTCTTTTCGAATAGCCTATAAACTAACTTTTTTTTTAGTCATAACATCCTCTGAATATGTATGTCTATAAAAGCATTTTTAAGGTGTTTCTTTTGCAACTCCAATAGTTATTTCCCAAGTTGATAGAAGTGTTTGTTTACAGATGACTAAGTCTATATTTGAGATGAATGGAATAGTGAAACCAATTATCTGATTAAAGATCTATCAGTAATGAAATAATCTTTGCTGTTATTTTGTAAGTCAGAGGAGAAAAATTAATTCAACTTATAAAAATTGTATTCCCTCTTAACTTTACCAAGACAACTCTATGGCACAAAATGAGGCAAGTGCATTGTCTAAATGGGGCATATTTTCTCTGCCATTTGGTGACCCCTGATCTAGGTCACTGTTTCTGGAGCACCTTCAGAGAATGGAATGGCAACTACTACATAACTAGAAATAGTAAGCATTAATATTTCATGAACGAGCTTTTCAAGGTAAAAAATAATGAGATGGGCCCTCCTAAATTTGCTTTACTGTGCCTGTCAAGGCACTGATCATTTCAAAAAGGGGCAATTCCAGAGTTTTTCTGACCAGATCTGCAACTAGTTCCAGGGCCCTTCTCAGGGCCTGGTGTGTTTAACTGGATTTTGAAGAAGTGGAATTAAGATTCCTTTCATCATAGAATTTTGACATGCAAAACCTAAAAAAGAAACTTAAAACCAAAAAAAACTGAAACTGTGACTTTATGGGCAAGGAATTCCTGATTAGGAAAACATTTCTTTTATCTAATCCAATCCAGTCTAATAAAGTTATTATATGCCTACTATATTCCAGACACTGTGCTAAATATTGTGGATATGATTACTAAAAATAAGATTGTCTCTGTTTCTGTCTAAAGGGAGGACAACACAAAAGGAAGCAGAAAAGGTGGTGAGGGTCTGACACCTGGGAGCTAACTAGTTCAGGGTTGTTTATCTTGTTTAAGGCATTGAAACTAGGCAAAGCATCAGATGAAGAGTGGAATGAGCCAAAACGTACAGTTTCTGCCCTCTTCAAAGGAAGGCATTTGGATGAGTTGGCTTCTACACCTTCTTACTATCCAATCAAAGGGAAGAGGAAGCTGAGGGAGGTAGTGTCAGTAAAGACTTGAATTAGCCTGCATGGTGATGAGATTAGAGTTGATCTGCTTAACTTGAGAAGGTATTGAAGGGAATTTTGGAAGTAAGCAAGGGAGCAGAGTGGAAACAAGAGTTGAATGGAATGCAATAAACTAGGAAGTACCAGGGGGAGACCTTAGAATACTGTGAAAAAATTCTGAGATAGTTAAAAGCCCTGGAGGAGGGAGAGTCAAGGGGAGCAAGCAACCACTCTGGAGCTGATTTCTCTCTCTCTCTCCTGATCCTGTGGTGAAAACCCATTCAATCATCTGTTGTGATTCCTGTGATTCCTCTGTGATCCCAGACATTAAAAAAAAAATCCCAAGGCCTCTCAAGAATAGCCAGGGTGACTAGCTCACTACTGACACTATCTGATGTAACTGCTATTTTTGGTTTCCATCAAAGACTCCTTTTGTGGGGGTTAAACCTAGGTAGAAAGTTGGGAAACGGGAATTTCATGTAGAGAGTAAGTGAGTGTAGCTACAACATTTTTTGGGGGGTCAAAGAGACCTTCTGCAAGGTCAGTGGTGGGAAAAGATAGATATATTAGTGCTAGGTAATCTCCAAGCCTTCAAGTCAATACCCAATCCTTTTTATGAATGTTAATAAATATTCAGCTGTTTAACAAATGAAGTCAGAGTGAGTTACCTACTGGCCTTCATCAGAGAGAAGCCATTTAGCTCTCTGAGCCTGAGCAGACCATCCTCTCAGACTGAGTCAAGTAAAATCTCAGTTACCCATTTTAATCACCTTTTATAAGGGAGGTCTTTCTTTTTGAGTTTTAAAAACTAAGCAGGGCAGTAGTTACTATTCCATACCCACCTACTACCTGTAATCTTAGACAATTACTTGTGGAGCATTAGAAAGTTTAGTGATTTCCTCATGTCACTTAATCAGTAAATACTAGAACTCAAGTTGATCTGACTCTGAAGTCAGTTTTCTACAGAATCTACTACACTGTGGTTATCTCTCATAGAACTTGAAAACAAAGACTAATAGGACACAAAACTTTGAACAGATGGTTCATTTTGGGTTCTGTGAATTTACATTTATATATATATATATAATATATTAATTATATTTCAGTATAACATTTCCATTGGAACTCCTTGATGTTGCTCAGTTTTTTTCACTCATATATGACTCTTTGTGATCTCATTTGTGCTTTTTTGGCAAAGATATTAGAATAGCTTGCCAATTCCTTCTCCATATTATATTATAGATGAGGAAACTGAGACAAATAGGGCTAAGTGACTTATCTAAGATCACACAGCTAGTAAATATCTCGGTCTGGAATTGAACTCAGGATTACAAATCTCTCCACTGTGTCATCTACCTCCTCTTGTAAACACAGTGACATGTTTTATATTATGTATTTAAAAGCACATGTGTATGATTGAAGGAATCATAGCCTTCACCACTCTGCCAAAGGGGTCTGGGACAAAAAAATGTTAAAAATCACTATTTTGGGGCATGAAGGAAACACAGAATGTAGAATATTAAGTTAGAAAGGATGTTAATTCTAAGAACTGACATTTATATAGCATTTTGGTACTTGTAAACTACTTTGAAAAACCTTATCTTCTGCTTAGAATCAGTTTTAAGATAGAAGAGCAGCAAGAACTAGTCACTAAGAGATAAGTGACTTGCTCGTGGTCTCATGGCTAGGAAATGTTGAGGCTAGATTTAAGCCCAGGTCTAAAGGACCTTAGGTCTGGCACTCTATCCACAGTGCTACCTAGCTTTCCCATTGCAAACTATTTTTTAAACAACTCACTTGATTCTTAAAATAACTCTGTTATCTTTAAAGAACTTATGTGAATGTCTATTCTCACTCAGAGGAAAAGGAAAATTTAAGCAGAGAAATGAAGTGACTGGTATAGAATCACAGTCAATAAGACTCCAAGGTACTGAAGTCAGATCAGTGTCATTGGTCTTCATGCCTAAGACTCCACATTTATTATATATTATTATATACAACTGCTTTGAGGAGCATAGAATGATTAGAAAATAAGATATTGCCACTGACTGAGTCCTTAGGAAGGGAATAAATACACATTAAGTGCCTACTACGTGCCCCAGATGCTGTGTTAAGCAATTTTCAAATATTATCTCATTTGAATCTCTTAAGAAGCTTGGGAAACATGTACTATAGTGTTTCCCATTTTATAGTTTAACTAAACTGAGGTGGACAGATTAAATGACTTGTCCATAGTAACACAGTTAATTACTCTCTGCAGCTAGATTTGAACTTCGGTCTTCCTGACTTTAGATCTAATGCTTTTTCCACTATACCACTTAGCATCCTTCAAGGATAAAATGCTAAAGGTCTAATAAAATAGCCACATTTAAAGATAGATGACCGAATTGATAAAGGGAATATGGAAAAAGAAGAAAGAAATTTTCTCAAATCATGAATGTATATACGAAAAGGACCTTAGAGGTCATTGACCCAATCCTCCTAATATTAAAGATGAGAAAAGTGGGCATCAAAAGTTTGAGAAACTTATCCTATATGCTATATCCTATAGCATACCCTAACTTCTAAATGTCAGAGATAAGATTTGAACTGAGATCTTCCTGTCTCCAAGGTAAGTTTCTATCCACTCATATACTTCCTCTCTGAGGTCACATTACCAAGTACAGAGGTATTTTAGTAGCAGGATGACAGGCTAAATTCAAGTCTCATGTCTTCTAGTTTTAGATGACTCCCTGTGGCTCAGATTTTACTCAAATTCATTGTTGAGAAATGATAATGATAATAATAATAATAATAAATTGATTGTTGGAAAGAGTGAGGTGGAGGGTGAAAAAGGAGATTTCATTGAGAATTCATCATGCCATCTTGACTAGATGAAAAAGAATTTGCATATCAACCACTTGATTCTACATTCTTTTCATTTATTAAGTTCAGTCAACTGTTAATAGGAAAATCTCTTATTAAACATTTGGGGAGGATAATGAACAGAGAGCAATGGAAGTAGGTCTGTTTCTTTCAGTGGAGTTCTGGGCAATGAAAACAGCAAGCCTCTATGCCCCCACATTTTCCCAATATTTTGCACCATCCTTTGTCCTTGGGCTTGGACTTTTTTTAGCATTTAAAGAGCAAGAAGAGTAGTCAATGATCACTTAATAATGTTTTTCTCTCCCCTTTAGCGAAGCTTTAGGTACATTAGGCTGCAGGTAATTATCTCATTCATAATCCTCTATCACAAGTAATATTTTCTATGTCTTATGAAACATAATTAGAAAATATTTTCTTTGTATGTATACTATCTGTATTCCCTCTTTAATCTAACTTGGCCCAGTAGTACCTTGCTTAGAAACAACAGAGTGAGCATGATCCTGTGCAAGTAATCAAATCTTTTGAGTGGAGATTCATTTTTCTTAATCTCATCGGGTCCCAAGTTAACCTTGAGACAGACCTGCATTCTGATAGGATTGTGGGACACAATTAGAACTTCAATAAGGTTGTCTAAGAATTATTAACTTGAAGGGAAATTGAGTAATTGTGTGCCTATATGCAGAAATTTTATTTTAATGTGTCTTTAGGATAAGTTATGGAGCATAGGAAAGCAGGTTCTCTGCCCATAGGACACTGATATTTACCAAATGCTTTTTTCATTGCAGTCCTGGGAGGTAGGCAGGGTGACTGGAACAAAGATGGAAGTCATCTGTCCAAGGGCAAAGGCTAGACCTCCATGAAACTGAGACTTAGGTCAGACCTTAAGACTTCTAAACTAATGTTCTCTATGCTCTTCTAGGCATTCTCATTGTTAGCCTGATTGATTGAAGGGGAAAAAAGAAGAGAACATGATGAAACATCCTAGGGATCCCCAAAGAAAGCAAAGTCCTAGCACCCAAACACCCAACATGAGCCTAATAGAAGTGTGAGAAGCTGGTGAAAGAAATAGGTCATTGGAACTGGACTTAAAGGAGGAGGGGAGCTGGAAGAAGAAAAGGAAATATGGTAGGCAGCATTGGGAGTCACAGGACATTTAGTTCAACACAGTTTAATTCCTGTGTGATCTAGAAGAAATCATTTAATCTCTAGGAGGAGAAGTTTGATATGATTTCTAAGGTCTTTCTAAGCTATTGATCCTATCATCTCATTTGATTTTTTTAAAGATAAAACTATAGATATAGATAATAGAGTTCTAAACATAGATTCAGGAAGACTGGGTTTTGAATCCTTCTTTATTAGCTATGTGACCTTAGATAGGAATTGAAGCCTCATTTTTATCATCTATTAAATGGGGATAAAAATAGCATCTACTTTCCAGAGTTGTTGTGAGGCTCAAAGGAGATAAAATGTATAAAGTTCTTTGAAAATTTTAAAGAACTCTATACATACTAGTTATAATTGTTAAGAACAGATGATTTAAATATTTGGTATCAGTATCTCATCTATATTCAAGATAACTGCAGTTACTTGGAGAATCTTGTGGAAGCATAAAGATAGGTAAATATTTTCTTGCTTGTCACATGGAATGTAGGAGTAAATGTATTTGGTGGAGACCAAACCTACACTGAAATAGTTCAGTTTCTTCCAAAATGAAGATATGCATTCTTTGATGTGCAATGATTCATGTATATAGTTTGTAATTGAATGTTGAAAAAAGGAAAATAATTGAAAGCAAGATTATTAACTGTGAATTCAAGAGATCTGAATCAGATATATGACTCAGTTATTTAATATCTACTGTAGGAGAAGACATTTAACTTCCTTAATTCTCAGTTTTCCTATATGCAAAATGGGTAATACTATTTGCACTGACAGGCTGCTGATTACTGATATGCAGCTATGCATGTTAAAGTGTTTTTGTTTTTTTTAAAGTAAAGGCACTATACAAATATGAATGATTGTTCTTGCTTAAGAAGTCAAATAACTTAGTGATAGAGTCTGGCATCATAAATATTGAGCTAGCCTTATGGGTCAGGAAGATTTGGGTTCAAAATCTGCCACTTGATTTCATGGTTCTAGGCTGCTTTCTGAGATCATAAGTTATAGATGAATTGTGCATCTGCTTGGAGGAATTCCCCACACTGATGAAATTACTGGTGCAGAACAACAGCAAAAAAATGAAGTGGGTTGGGCTTAGAATCAAAAGTCCTGTGTTCAAATCCCAGTGTGGTCATTTATTCTCTGTGTGAATTTAGGCAAGTCACTTCTGAGCTTTAGATCCTTTATCTATAAAAGGGGTAGGGTGGGGTGGATGGGGAGGAGACAGAGAAAAGTGTAGCCTGCCAGCCTCCTAGGACTGTTTTGAAGATCACATGAGATAATGGATGTAAATCTCTTTGGAGGTTCTGATAGACATACAAGCTATTAAGATTACTTCCCAATAACTGCATTTGCTTTTAAAAATTAATATCAATCCTCTACTGGAGTGCTTATCTAGTGCCCCCTCTTGGTACAGAAGCAAGGCCTAGAAGTCTCTCCCAATGTAGAACAAGCTTTGATCTGTCTTACCAAATTGAAAAGATGTCAACCAGATGAGAACCAGCCTAACTTAAGATTCAGAGACCCCTCAATAAAAGGCCAGCCTCCCTCATATCATGATATGACTGAAGAGTGAAGCGGCTATGATTTAATCTGCACAGCAATGCATATTCTTGAAGACCTGTTTGACATCAATATTTAATATCAACAATTAATAATTAAATCAATTATCAATAAGTCCCAACTAACATCAATAATTAATAATATGATTATTTCTTTCACTAAGCTAAGGCCCAACTCAGGATGTAATAGAGACATGATTCTTGATTTCTGTTGCTGATAGTCACTGCCACATGACCTTGGGCAAGTCATCCAATTCCTTACTAAGGCCATGTTTAACATGGTCAACTATCAAAATAATTCTTTTAATCATCTACCTCTTTGGGACTCTGAGAAGCCTTAATTAATATAAAGTACTCAATTCATTTGAAATAGGAATACAAAAGAAAGGAAGGAACAGGCACTTGTTCAGTTTTCCCTGAGCTGTTAATGTAATTTAATACGGTTATTTTTTTTTAACACCTTCAAGATAAAGCATAGGAAGTACTG
Source organism: Monodelphis domestica (assembly GCF_027887165.1). Taxonomy (NCBI): domain Eukaryota; kingdom Metazoa; phylum Chordata; class Mammalia; order Didelphimorphia; family Didelphidae; genus Monodelphis; species Monodelphis domestica. Next base: position 685,037,740 of record NC_077227.1, on the reverse strand, counting down.
ACAGATGTCTGAAGACATTGCTGACTTCTAGTTGCCAATATTCAGGATCTACGCTTGCCAAAGCCTATCCCCTGCCCAGGAGAGCTGAGATGAGGTAACCCTCTCTGATTCTTGGGCAAGTATATTCTTGCCTCCTCATTCTGACACTCTGCCCTGCCTGCTCTCAGACAGCCTGTAAAAGTTCCTATTAATCTCAATATCTCTCCATGTCTCAGGAGCTCCCTGCTCTATCAGAGCTTGCAGGCAAAAGTCTGATCTCAGCAATTTTTTGCTTACCAACCCCTATATATGCTGTACTTTTTCAATCAATCATAGTATTGATTGATCTGAAATATTTTTAACTACTCTTAAAAAAAAAGACAAAGGTATCGCTGCTCTTGCAGAAGAGTGTAGATATATGGAACTCAAATAACAGTGCCCTTTGATATTCTTTTTCACATTGGTACATTTTGAGCAAGACTCTAGTGACTGGAGGAAACACGTCTATAATTCAATAAATCAACTCAACAAACCAATTTGGTTGAATTGAAATTATGTCAGATGAAGATAACTTGAAAGGACTGGAGAGATATTTAGTATGGAAAACAGAAGATCAGGGGTGGAAGGTTGCCACTATTTTCAAATATTTGAAACTGTCATATATATAAAAGATGGATTTAACTTGTTCTGCTTGATCTTAGAGGAAAGAACTAGACTTTGTTGGTATGGAGGCAAATTTAAGGATATTATCTAAAAAATATAACCTAATGGTTGAATCTGTCTCAAGAAGAATGGGCTGCTTTTGGAAGGTGATCAGTTTTCCATTAATTGGAAAGGTTAAAATTGAGAATGATCATCACTTTTTAAGGATACTGATTGTGAGATTTATCCTTCATAAAGGTGTTGGCCTGGATAACCTCCAAATGACCTTTTAGCTCAGAGATTCTAGCATTTCACATACATTCTCATTCGATCTTTACAATAATCCTTTGAGATAAGTAGCACAAAGATTGGTCCTTCCATGTTACACATGGAGAAATTGAATGTTATAGGTATGGAATGACTTGCTAAAGATCACACAGAATTAGTAAATGGTAGAGTTGGGTCTTGAACCTAATTTTTTTTGACTCATTGGCTATTGATACTGACAATAAAAATAATAACTGACATTGGAGTATATATTTAATATTTGTGAATCACTTTACACAAATCATTTCATTTGGACTTCATAGATGGTTATTGGGTAATAATTTGTAGTGGCCTAAGAGATGTTATATTTGGTTTTCCTCAGTTTATATATGAAGAAACTTCTGTTCAAAGATCAAATGTTGATTTTTCCTAAGTCTATAAAATGTGTCAGTGGCAAAGTCAGGAAGAAACTTCTCTAATTTTGATTTGAAGTCTAAGGTTCTTTCAACTGCATTGTACTTTCTTCCTTTGTAAGGGGACCTATCAAATATCCATATAAACATAACAAAAATGGAACTTGATAGGAGAAGTGTATAAGTTTGGAGAAAAATGGAAGTTTTCTTCTGGGAGAAAGAAGAAAGACTTCTTCAAGGAGGTAAATTTTGTACCTGATTTTCTTAGGTACAAATTATCAGGTAAAAATAGGAAGGAAGGTTAGGTATTGGGATCAGCTCAAGTAGTGGTACAACAGTGGAAAAACTAGCAACCATGGAACATATTTGGTGGCGTTAATGATAGCAATACTGAATTTAGAATGGGTGTGGTCAATTTAGATAGTAAGTTTGGTTTTGGACTTGTATCTGAGGTTCATTTGTTGTACAGGAGACATAATATAGATATCTTCCCTTCTCACAATTTGTCCTTATGGATAGAAAACAATGTCTTTCTTTTTTTTTTCTTTTTGGTTCAATGCCCACAATATATATGAAGACTTTACTCAATGTTTCTCTGACCATGCCCTGTTTTTTTAGAAATGTATTTTTTAATGAGATTATATTGATGCAGTGATCACATGTGTTAATATTAATGACCTCAGCATATTTCATTATTTCCCATTCAACCTCACATTGGTAATTCTTGACTTCATGAGATGAAAGAACTTTGAGAAACAGGGTTCAAATCTCTAAAAAAGAGTTGCTTGATAGCTATTTGTCAGATTCACAGGAGAACATAAAAGGGGAGAGAGGAATCAAGAAAACCAATGCTCTTTCACCTGTGATCATACTCCCCTCCCCTGCCAAGGAAGCTCCCCTTCCATCTATACACACAATTCTTTAGCATATACTTATAGCTTATAAAGACAGGCATGAGGAAGCCCCTGGCACTGTGACTAACTGCTACATGTTATCTGTGGTCGTTTTAAACTGTTATTACAAGAATATTTACAATTAAAATGCAGTGCTGCTTGGCTTAAAGAGCACCTGTTTAATCAAGGAGAGAAAGTCATATTTTGTATATGCCACTCGGTGTAGAGCTGACTCGAATACCAATGTACTAACTGACTATTGCTCTATTTGGGTGGAGATTTCCATTTACAGGAGAGAATTCTTAGGAGATACACTCAGTTCAAATTAAGGCTGAAATTGTATTCAGAAAGGATGACATATTCATTGTAGCTTGGATTTTTTTCCCCTCCAGACTCAAGACTCCATTTGCCTTTGACATGTGGGTATAAATGATCTGCAGGGATGTATAGATCTATATAGGAATGTATATGTATGTATTCTGCAAATGCTTAAGAATGTACAGGTACTGATTTACATGCGTGTGTGTAAATCCTTCTAAACACTCAGAAGCAGATTTTATTTACATGAGCTAGTAGCTGGAAATATCAGGTACAAAAGAAAATTTTCATTTTTGACTATATTAATATAAGCAGAGTATATAGAATAAGTGAATGTGTGTGGGGAGGAGTTAAAATGGTGGTAGTTCTGCAGCATAATTTTGAGTTCTGGGCAGCATATTTCTTTGTTTTTCTCCCTTTTTACATAACTGGGTCTCTTGGTGAATGGGATCCTTCAGTCCCAAGTTGAAAAAAGATTGCATTTTAGGGAAGTTGTTGACAATCTGGTGAAGGTTCAGAAGATGGTGAATAAATGAATGAATGAACAAGTGAGTGGATGATTAACAAAGTATTTGTTAAGTACTAATTATGGAATTGTGCTAAGTGATAACAGTGGGAACAAGAAACCATGCCCAAATTTGGAACACTTGAAGGAATGAAGGAGAAGATAAAAGTTAGCATAGCAGGACATGATCCTGGTCTTCAAAAATCTGAAGACCGGCCATATGGAAGATTGATTGAATTTGTACTTATTGGCCCCACAGGATAGAAGCCAGAATCCATATTTCTTGCAGTTTGCACAATGTCTGGCACATAGTAGACACTCAATAAATTCTTATTTACTAATCAAAATCTTAAAGATGTAGAATTTAGCTAAATATAAGGAAGTATCTTTTAATTAGAGCCATTAAAAAGTAGAATGAAATACCTTGGAAGATATTAAATTCTTCATCTCTGGAAATGCCTTAACAGAGTCTTAATGACTACATGTAAGTTATTTTGTAGATATATATTGCTCAGATATATACTGGCTAGTTGATTTCTGAAACTCTCCAATGTAGAGATTCTGGACCTGGAACTTGTCTGAGATTCCTAGATTCATAATTGAAAATAATGAAGTCTTAGTAAAGTCTCATTTGTCCATATAGATTGATATACTTGGGATTCTGGATAATTTAAAATTTTAGTTAACGAGGTTCACATTTCTGTGATCATTTGTCCCAGATTTTGAAAGATAGCTTAAACTTCAAATAGACTATCCGTCAAATAGTTTTTTCCCAAAATCTAATAAGTAGGGGTTCCCATAAATTATGTTTTAAAATATTCTTTATCAGATAATATCTCCATTTTGGTTAATAAAACATGATTATTGTATATCTACCCAATTATTAGATTATATATAACACGATGTATAACTCAACATAATTTCATCTTTATTGATTCAAAGATCATAAAGGAACAGCATAGTGCTATAAAGAGCACTATATTTGGAATCAGAGGACTAGAGATCAAATCCTAACTTTATTAAATACTATCTACCTTATTTTATTTTTATAGGTAGTTTAACTGAGGCTGAGAAGGATGTCTAAACTTGGGCAAGGAATTTAACCTATCATGGATACAGATACATGGATGCACATATTGACATACATATGTATGTATATATGGGTGAGGCTGACCTAGATGATCTCTAAAGTCCCAAATGGCTCATATGAGCTGTGATCTCCTAATTTAGCATTGTTTATTATAGTTGGAAAGGACCTAAGATTATAGAAAATAAAAACATAAAACACCAACTACTACAACTAGAAAGGACTATAGAAATGAACTGATCTGACCTCTCATTTTAACCAATGATGAAATTGAAGAATAGAGAGGTGAAAGAATTTGCCCCAAATCATAATTATTAGAACCAAAACTTGAATCCAGACCTCTTGACTATATGCCCAGTATTTATATTACTATATCATGCCTCTCAGACATCAAATGTATATAATATAATGCACATTAGAAGTTATTAAAACAATCACAACAACTTTAACATTTACTTTTCCCTTTTCTTGTTTGAGGGTAGAAAGAGTCATCTCCATCAATATTCCATATATTTAATCATTATGGTTATTTTTAGTATGGGCTAGGATCCCAGTTACAGCATTTATATTTAATCTTTTGAATGCTATGCCATTCCTCAAAGCCTCAGTTGTACTGCCTGCAAAGTAGAAATAATATTTTCTGACATACACATATTTCAAACGGTTATTGCCCAAATCAAATAAGTATTTGTGTAAAATCTTAAAATATTTGAATGACAAGGGAAATCAGAGGTCCTTTGTACCTTTCTCAGAAACACGAATCTCACAAAAATATACCTAAAAAATGGCCATCTCATTTAAGCTTTATGCCTTCTAGAGCTGGTTCTTACTTCTGCTGACTCATAAAGTATTACTTAATAAGTGAGAAAAATAAGAGCAATTTGAATTTTGAGAGAAATATTGTTATGCTTCTAGTGATATACTTTCAGGCCACAATAGTGTTTTAATAGGCTCTTGTGGAATCTGTTTACATTATAATCATTATTCATCTTGTTTCAGTAAGATTTCTGTGATAAACTTATGATCTCAAGGCCAAATAATGGGAAATTCCAAATTGAATTGAGAAGTTACTTTTCTGTATCTTTGTTCTGTTGCTTCCTAAGAAATCAGATGTACCATTTTTTCAATCCTTTGAGAAATCAGTACCAGAAATAAGAGGTAAATAAGAATCCTGGAGTATTTAAACTTGGTGGAAATTTCTACTTTTCATCTAGATCCAATCCTGATAACTGATGTAAAAAACCCATTTGATCCATGCTGTTCAAATGACTGTTCAGGATATCTATTTGACAGAATTGGGGATATCTAATTTTTGCCTTTTATATTTATATAGTACACAAGAAAGTCCAATTTTCCATTAGTAATGTAGGAAAAAGTTAAGACTCCTACCCAGGAATAGAAAGTAGTATCAATTTACATGGACACTAAAGTGCTTCTCCAATATGCCATCATAGAATGGAGGTTACTTCAGAGCTCTCAAAGGCTATATCAGAGAATCCCAAACTGGTAAGCCTTGTCAATCTGGAGGAAAAAAAAAAAAAACTTCAAAAAACACCTGGTGATAGAAATTTCTTTGTGATAGGGACTAGCTTAAGTACTGAGAGGCTAAGTTCATTGGTGGATTGGTGGTACAATGGAAAGAGTCATGGGTTTGGAGTCTTGGACACCTGCTTTAAATCTTGTGTTGGATTCTGCCTAGCTGTGTGCTTCTGGATGACTCACTTATTCTTTCCCAATATATATCCTCATCTCTAAAAAGAGGGGATTGGGTTTGGTGATTTCTAAGACCCTTTCTAATTTTAATTCTATAATAGTTTGAACTTTAATCTTAATCAGTAGATGATTTTTTTTTAACAGAAATGCAAGTAGACATTGAGATTTTAGTTATGACTTGAAGTAAAGCATAGAAGGGACAAGGGAAAAAAGAGGAAAAAGAGAGGCATGAAAGACAACCAATGAACATGTCTACCTTCAGGAAATAGAGTGTCCTGTGAGAAGAAAAGAGGTAAATTCCTTTGACCAGTTGAATTTTGTATTTGTGCATATAGGGGGTAAAAAGATAATGTATAATAAAACTGTAAAGGCAGGAAGAATAAAATTATCAGTCAGGTATGACAATAATGAGTATGCTGTTTTTAAAGTTTTAATGGAACATTTACATGCAAGTAGCTCCAATTATTATCACTTAATAGATACTATTTGATTTGTCAAACTTTAATAAAAGCAACTAATCTGTGTCAAAATTTTTTTTTATTATTTTGGGAATAGATAAAAAGTCACACCAAGGCAAGATCCTTGCCCTCATTGAGGTTAAAACCCAATTTGGGCATATGAAACATACAGATGAGTGTAAAGCATGCTAAGGGAGTTTAGAAGTTGTTAGCAATGTCAGTCTATACGAAAAGTTTAGTTTTTACAGTGGTAATGGAAAGTTTCTGAAAAAAAGGTTGTTACCTGCCTCAAATACATATTTTATCACCTTTCATCTTGTCCTTAAAATTTTTGATTTGATTCATCAATAAATGAAAGTGTCGTATCCATAATTAACCCTAAGGAAAAATTTGGATGCTGTAGGAATCACTAATTATAGTATCAATGTTTGTTTTTTTTTAATCTTAATCCATAACTGAAGAGGAAAACTTTGGCATTAAAAGCTAACTACACAATCAATATGATGAATGCCATTTCTTTAACTTATAGCCTTTCTGTTGCTTGTATCCAGGAAGTATTAGCATAGCAGTAGCAGGGTTCTTGCTTTGATTCCATGCCTTCATTTGGGCTGGTAACCTCACTCTCTGGCCAAACAACTGGTGATTTTTTTCACAATTAAGTGAATTGCTTTGCAAACGCTTGTTACTCAGACTTCTATGATGATGATACTAATAATAAATAGCTAATATGTATAAATGCTTGAATGCTTATAGAACCCTTTTCAAATTATTAACTCATTTTATCTCATAACAAACCTGGGACGCACATATTATTATTCCCATTTTACAGAGAAAGAAACTGAGGCAGAGAGCCAATGACTTTACTAAGGCAAGTCATAACAAGGATTAATCAAGGCAGCCACTAAGAATACACAGTTCAGTAGAATGAAATAAAATTATGATTTATTTTGATTTTTGGACGCATTTTTGGAATGCCAAGAAATTCTGCCCTCCAAGAACAGTATTTGGTAATGAGGTAATTGACGCTGTGTAATAGCAAAATAATAAAACAAGAAAGAAAACAATTTCAAGTTTACTTTTTTGCACTCTTATGGGTTATTCACCTTCTTCCTCACAAATTTCTCTCCATTTCCAAGCTCCCTAATTTTCTTAAAAACTTACCTCAAAAGACACCTTATATATGAAGTCATTTCTGTTCTCTTGGCTATTAATGCTTCCCCCACAAAAGGAAGGTATTTATTAAAATGTATTAAGTGAATATTTAATGTATTAACATTTACTTTATTTTATATATATTTATGGGTTGCTTCTCCCAATGAAATGAAAGTTCAGTGAGGAAAAGGGCTGGAAAGAAAGAAAGAAAGAAAGAAAGAAAGAAAGAAAGAAAGAAAGAAAGAAAGAAAGAAAGAAAGAAAGAAAGAAAGAAAGAAAGAAAAAAGAAAGAAAGAAAGAAAGAAAGAAAGAAAGAAAGAAAGAAAGAAAGAAAGAAAGAAAGAAAGAAAGAAAGAAAGAAAGAAAGAAAAAAGAAAGAAAGAAAGAAAGAAAGAAAGAAAGAGAAATAGAGAGAAGGAAAGAAAGAGAGAAAGAGAATGAGAGAGAGAAAGGAAAGAAGGAAGAAAGGAAGGAAGGAAGGAAGAGAGAGAAAGGCAGGGAAACAGAAAGACACAGAGATAGAGAATTCATGTAAAAACACTTTTTGACAATTAAACTCTAGTGACATATCAGCTGCCATTATTATTAGCCAGGTTTTAGACTAATTTTAGAATGGCAACTGTAGTGTTACTTGCTTTATGCAATAATGTAAACAGCCATTTATGTTTTCTTCCCCTGGGCTGATGGGATGCATCTGGTGTTTATGACATATCCTTGAGGTTTGAATATAATGTATAGTCTTCTTCAAGGAATGTACTGAATTTCAGAGATGTCAAACTCAAACAGATATGGGGGACACTAAAAGATACCTAAGAATCCCTGACGGTCATATATTGAAAATTTTTAAATGTAATATTATCTGTTTTATTGAATTTTTATATATTTTTGTTTAATGTTTCCCATTTATGTTTTTGTCTGTTTTGAGCCACAAATGTGTGACTTTGTTAGACACTTCTTTTGTGCTGTAGGTAAACTTTATGATCCCTTTGCTAATGCTGAAAAATAGCAACAGAAAATATTTTAGAGCACTTCAAAATGTACAAAAAGCTTTGAAAAAATTTCAGAAAAAAGGAAATGGAAAAGCAGAAAGGCTGATGCTAAGTCTAGTTCTCATGCCCTCCCTGGTATAGTTTTCAATATACTATGAAAGTCACTTTCGAATTACTGACTTTGACATCAAACTAGTATTGGAGAGTAAGTAAGAAAATGAAAAATTTTAACCTAGCCTTAGCCTTTTTGATTTTTTTTTATTATCTGCAGCCATTATTCCACCACCACATTTTTAAGCAATTCCAAATAGATATTACATGCTACATTGCTTACACTTTTCTTCCATTTGCGAAGTTCCCTGGTTTGTGTAGACACAGAGAGACTCATCCTCCAAATCCCCCCATTCGCCATCTTTATAAGATGTTTCTCTCTGAGGCTGATGCCTCTAAATTTTGTTTTCCTTGTTGATTTCCCATTCTTTCTCCCTTATTTTCACTAAACAATGGGGCATGACTTTTCTCCTTTGTAGGACAGGTTATTTTGCAGAAGCAGTTGAGGTGAATGAAGATTGAAAAAATATACAGTAAAATCGCATACTATACAACAGTCTTTCTTTTCCCCCAAGGTTCTTTAAAGATAGTATCTCAGCATCACTCTAACAGAAGGGTACAGATGAGAAAAATGAGCTAAAACACTGGAAAGTTAAGTGAGCTGTCTCAAATTACACAGCAAGTCAGTGATACATTCTGTATGAGAAAGGTCTCCTGACTCCAATTGCCGTGTGCTTTTCTCTCCAAGGCTTCCTTCTTAAAATATGCTGTTCCAAAGGCCATTGATTGCATGTGCTATTAGGTATGCTGAAAACTAGTATTTAAACTGGATGTCTGTATTCCAGTTCATTTTCTCGAATGGATTAGTTTGCATTTTTTTCTAAGATATATTTGAATTGTTTGCTGCCTGGATATCTCCTTGACAATGGAGCATGAGTAGCATGGGCATGAATAACAAGGGACTAATCTTGAGAATAGTTTAACTATTCATACTCCTCCTTAGACAGGATGAGGACAACTCAAATGATGATTTTGTTCATCAGTTATTACAATCTTATCAAACTCTTTGGGAACCCATTTGGGGTTTTCTTGGCAAAGATACTGACATGATTTAACCATTTTCCCCCTCCAGCTCATTTTTACAGATGAGGAAAATGAGGCAAAAAGGGCTAAATGATTTGATCAAGGGGAACACTACTGGTAAGTGTCTGAGGCCAAATTTCAGCTAAGGTTTCCTGACTCTAGGTTCAGTGTTTTATCCATTGGAGAGCCTAGCTGCCCAAGATAGTGAAGGGCCTGGAAATAAAATCATGAGAGGACTAGGGAAGGAAATGAGGTTGTTTTCTATGTAAAGAAGTAATATCTGGACTGAGAGGCGATGGTATTATGTAGAGAAAGCATATTAGCAATGTTGGCAATCAGAAGAGAACTAGTCTGGCATATAACTCTTGCGAGGGAGCTGGAGAATTCTTTGAATCAGAGTTGAAGAGCAGATGAATTCTCAGCATGAAAGACAGTCTATACTAATGTATGGAAACAAGATGAAACATTATTTATGAGGGAGACCACATTTAAGTCTGTTTGACTTGAAGCAGGGAAAAAGGAAAAGAAGGAAAAGAACATTTATTAGATATTTATCATCTACCATTAAGTGCTTTATGAATATGATTTCATTTGATCCTCAAGCTAACCCCGAGAGTATAATACTATTATTTTCCCCTTTTTTCAGTTGAATGAATAGAGGTACATAATATGAAATGATTTGCTTGGGGTCAGAGAACCAGTTAGTGTCTGAGACTGGAATCGAACTCAGATCTTCAAGATTCCAAGCTCAGCACTTTATTCATTGTATCACCTAGTTGCCTGTAGCATTCAATACATTTTGAAAGAGAGACAGACTCCAGATTATGAAGGGCTTAAAAATAGACACTATGTTTTTGCTAGAGGCAAGCATGAATCACTAGAGCTTTTTAGTATGGGAATGATACGATTGGACCTATGTTTTAGGAATGTCAATTTGGCAGCTGTGTAGATGATGGATTGGAGAGAGGAGAGACTAGGGACAGGGAGGTCAATTAGGAAGCTATTCCAGTAGAAAGATGTGATAAAGACCTAAACTAGGGTGTTGGCTTTTTGAAAGGAGAGATGATCATCAGTGTGAAAGAGACAGTGAAGGGAGATGATGATCCTTCCAACTGATCTAGTGTATGGCTGAGAGAGAGAACAGAGTCCAGGATGATTTCTAAATTGGGGTGACAAGAAGGAGAGTGGGACTCCTCCAATTCAAGAGAAATAATAGAATTATAAAGTGTTGTGGTATGAGGTGAAATAATGAGTTTAGTTTTGGACAAAAAAACAACCTACAGAATATCTGGCTTGGGATGTCCAAAAAGAAGTTGTTGAGGAAGTGGTGAGTTAGAGACAGCATGGCACAATGAAAAACATCCCTGGATTTGGAGTCAGAGGACCTGAATTTAATTTCTACTTCTGACAGAGACTTGTAGGATCTTTTAATCCCTCTCTAGGCAGAGGAGTGCAACAGTCTATAGAAAGCTAATCCTAGAAAGAAGACCTGAGTTCTAGTTTCAGGTATTAAATATTAGCTGTGTAACTCTAGGCAAGTAATTTAATCTCTCTTTGCCTCAGTTTCTTCCACTATAAAAATAGGTACAATAGTGTTATCTACCACATATGGTTGTTATGAAGGTCAAATGAGATAATATTTATAAAGCATATAGCATATTACCTGGCACATAATGGGCACTATAGAAATGCTCAATCTCCACCCCTAAATCTCAGTATTCTTATGTGTTAAATGAATGAGTTGCACTCGACCATTATTGAGAACTAGTTTTGAATGCATTTATTGGTTTCCCTTGTCATCCTATGAATTTAATTTTATGAATTTAAAATATGATTTTAGGAATGAATCCATAGGCTTCACTGAATTGCCAAAGTGGTCCAGGATACAAACAGATGTTTAGGACATCTGAACTGGGTGGTCTCTGAAGTTCCTTCTATTTTTACATTTATGCCTTTCTATTCTTATGATGCAAGAAAAGAATTAGAGGAGACAATTACTTAATATAAAGATTTCAGGTCTGTATAGATTATGATATTTGGATCCATGATTAGATCTCAAGGAGAGGAAGTACAGAGACATATGAAGGCAAGGACAAAGCTTCTGGGTATATTCACACAAAGGTGATGGGATGGAAGTTATGGTCATCTAAGGAGACAATGCAGGATGGCTTATCAAAAACAGAACCAGGGGAAACTAGAGTCAAGGAAGATCTGGGAGAAGAGAGCACTTAGGAGGAGCTGAGTAACATGTGAGGTGAAAAAAAAAAGAATTAAAGCTAATAAAACATCAAAAGTTTTAGGAATTAGAATGCATTGATGACCTTGGATGAAGAAGTTTTAGTTTAGGAATGAATTCAAAGGCAATTTGCCAGGAGTGTGAAGAGAGTGAGAAAGTGGAAGTTAAGAGTGTATAAAGTTTTTTTCTAGGAATTTGGTTTTGAAAAAGAGGAAAGTCCTATAATAGGAATTTGAGTAAATGCTAGGATGAAGTAATGGGTTTCTCTCTATCCTTTCCTTTTTTAAAACACAATAGAAATTGGAATCTGTGGAAAGTGGGAAAGTGGAAAGAGTAGAAAGAGAGAAATGCTTAGAAAAGGAGAAAGTGAAAACTAGAGATAGTAATAATCAAAATGATGGTTTCATAGAGTGGAAAATATCTTGGAATTGAAGGACCTGAGTTAGTTCCAATCTCTGACACAGTATTTGTGTAAGCTTAGACAAGTCATATAACTCTTGGGTTTGGGGGATGTTTATTTATCAAATGACCTCTGAGATCCCTTCCAGCTCTAGATCCATGATTTGGGAGAAGTGGGATAATAATATAATTACACAATAAAAGCTAAGATTTATTTAGCACTTACTATATTCCATGCATTGTTCAATTGTACAATTATCTTGTTTAATACTCACAACAATTCTGGGAGGTAGGTGCTACTGTTATTCCCATTTTATGGATGAGAAAACTGAGACAAAAAGAAGTTAAATGATTTGCTCAGGGTCAGCTAATGAGTGTTCAAAGCTAGATTTTAACTCAGGTTTTCTGACTTCAGGCTCAGCATTCAATCTACTACAACATCTATAGATAGAGGTTGACCTTGACTGGGGGGGGAGGGCACCTTTTCTGAGACTAGGTGAAAAAAAAAGATAAGAGAGGAGGGATTGATACTGAAGTGTATAGCTTGGGAAGAAAAGAGCACTAGTGAGAAATGCCTTAATGAAAAAAAGTGTTTGAGGCAAGATTCTCTAAGGGGGTTATTATATACTTCTCACTAAGTAAATATAAATAAAAGGCTTCAACCTATGGTCAAGGAATGAAATTGAGAATTGATGAAAGAGGGAAGGTGATTTTCCTGGGATCACATGACTTTTAAATGCCAGAACTGGGTTATGAACCAAGGTATGTTCTGATTTGAGGACCATCATATTTTAGAGATCACACTGGATGGCTTCTCAAGAAAACAACAATTGCCCAACTTTTAATTCCTTTGGAAACATAATGGAAAGAGTGGGATGATAGAAATCAAGCAGAACAAAGATAGCTATAGGTCAAAAGAAATAAAATTGTTTCCTGAGGGCACAAATTATTATTATCAAAGGTCTCTGGTTTGAGGGTTTTGCTTAAAACTATTAATCATGAATGATGTCTAATTAACCATTCATTAAACTGTACCTTTATGAAGAAAAGAAGGAAAGAAGGAATGAAAGAAGAAAGGAAGGAAGGAAAGAAAGAAGGAAGGAAGGAAAGAAGGAGTGAAAGAAGAAATGAAGGAAGGAAGAAAAGGAGGAGAGAAGAAAGGAAGGAAAAAAGGAATAAAAGAAGAAAGGAAGGAAGGGAGGAGTGAAAGAATAAATGAAGTAATGAAGGAAGGAAGGAAAGAAGGAAAGGAGAGAAGGAAGGAAGGAAAGAAAGGAGGTAGGGAGTGAGGAATTGTTGCCTTCTATAAGACAGTGCTCAAGAAGGACGTCTGTTACATACTGATTTAAATTAGGGTCAGTGTCTCTGAGGCTATGGTCTTGTTCATAATGGACACATCTTCTTAGAATTAATTCATTGTATTGGTTCCAAAGCATAAGAGCAGCAAGAGCTAGACAAATGGGGTTAAGTGACTTCCCTGGTCACATAGCTGGTAAATGTGTGAGATCAGGTTTGAACCTAAGACCCTAAACCTGGCTCTCAATCCACTGATCCCCCTAGCTGCGTCCTATAAAAACTTTAGTGAAGCCTTTATAACCTCATCAAATAGAAGTAGTCTCTCCCTCAAATCTCTAAAATAGTTTTGTCTCCATTCTCTCCTTTGAGTTTTCCTCATTTTCCTTTGCTGCATAGTTCATATTTAACTAGAAGCTCTTTTGGGGTAGATTTTCTGTGTTCTTTCTTTCTTTCTTTCTTTCTTTCTTTCTTTCTTTCTTTCTTTCTTTCTTTCTTTCTTTCTTTCTTTCTTTCTTTCTTTCTTTCTTTCTTTCTGTCTTTCTGTCTTTCTTTCTTTCTTTCTTTCTTTCTTTCTTTCTTTCTTTCTTTCTCTCTTTCTGTCTTTCTGTCTTTCTGTCTTTCTCCCTCCTTCCCTCTCTCCCTCCGTCTCTCCCTCCCTCTCTCCCTCTCTCTCTCTCCCTCTCTCTCTTTCTCTCTCTTTCTTTCTTTCTTTCTTTCTTTCTTTCTTTCTTTCTTTCTTTCTCTCTTTCTTTCTCTCTTTCTTTCTCTCTTTCTTTCTCTCTTTCTGTCTTTCCTTCCTTCCTTCCTTCCTTCCTTCCTTCCTTCCTTCCTTCCTTCCTTCCTTCCTTCCTTCCTTCCTTCCTTCCTTCCTTTCTTCCTTCCTTCCTTCCTTCCTTTCTTTTCCTTTTCTAATAATTATCACAATGATGTACAGAGTAGACACAACAAATGCTTGTTAAACTGAACTGAATTGCTTTGAATTTTAATTTTCCTTCTGAATTCTTTGGTGCTAAAAACCCATATCTGTGGGTTTAAAGCTATCATATTTGGTGCAGGATCCTTTGGCCTGTGGTGAATGCTAGACAACTTCATAGGCCAAGGGATATCCTTATTCTCTTATTCTGATTACTTTAAGGATAGCAAAGAGACTGATGGATCCTTCTCTATCTTGCTTGCTTTTCTTCCAATGAAAATGAACCTATTTGTATTACTACTTCTCCTTGAATTCTTTTATAATTCTCAGGTCACATGCATCTTTCTTCCTATAAAAAGAGTCACTCTACAAGCACACATTCATTACTCTTAAGGTTATGTCAAGAAGAATCATAGACTTATTGTCAACACATTGTGTGAAAAAAATACAAAGTGTTCTGTTCTCAAATCTTTCTTATATTCTTATTGGGAAATCAATGTGCTGATGGGGCACTAAGGAGAGAGAAATTCAGAGAACTTCAGTGCACTTTGCCATCTGCCCAAGCAGATGGAATTGGCATTTAGAGCTCTCTGTCTGATCTCAGATCTGGTGGGTATTATCATCCTGCATGTCACCACTCCTGGAATTACTGCCCATAATAAAGGTACCACTTGGAGCATTTGAGTGGAGTACATTTTGTCACTTGCACTGGCTAATTTTTTGTGTGTTGAGGGGGTATTAAAAGGCTGTGAGTAGCTCTGTTTTTTCATTCTTTACATGAAGTCAGATAAAATTAGAATGACTGCATGATGTCTGCAGAATGGGCATAAAATTCTATAAAGGAACAGAGATGATATCATGCAATCAAGGACAGACTAGACTGCAGTTTCCCCTCAGGTCTCACAAGGTTCTGATAGAAGTACCCCCTGGGTGTATAAAGGAAGGACACGTTTTGGCCATGGGCTCCACTCCTGAAACTATCCTGACCTAGAAAAATCCTTTTCTGATTTGGAGTGATATCCTCATGTTAGCTTAGGGGACATAGAGGACAGTCAGGCAAATGTCAACTGAATAAGCATACCTCCCTCTGATCCCCTTTTCTGTCTTAACCTCTTGTAGATGTAGGACAGGACATCTATGATAACTATGTTAGGGAAAATGAATGATCTCTGTACCTAATTCCCAAAATATATATTTGACCCAATGCAAATTTATATTCATGTTTTATGTGAGTGCCTAATTTAATTTAAATGTCTAAATCCAGATTTGAGAGATTTTAAATTCTAAATTAATTACTAATAAATGATGTTTATCGCATGTTTGAGGTCTTTTATATAGATAGCCTAGGGTCCAAATATCCCCAGATTTTTCAAAATATTTAAAGAACTCCATAGTATATACAAAAAGATGCATTTAAAAAAACATTAATTTGATAACTACATTTTAATTTAATTCCCATTGGAATTTTATTAATTGTATTTTGTCCACTTAAAATTATAATTCTTAAAAGACCTTCATTGACTTCATAAAACTGACAAACAGGACCAAGACACAAACATGCTTAAGAATTTATATTTTACCAGTGGAATTGTTTGTGAGCTGTAGTAGGGGGTGCAGGGAAAGAAGGGAGAGAACATGAATCTTGTAACCATGTAAAAATATCCTAAATTAATTAATTAAATAAAAATCTCCAGAAAAATAATCTATGTTCCATGGTATTTTCCAGTTTGATTGATAAGCATTAACTAAGCACCAACTATAAGACAATGTGCTATTCAGTAGAGATGGAAAAAGATGTGGGTGGGACTGGACCTATGACTTCTTTTGTAAATGGAACTTCTAGATAAGGAAAAGAGATCTGCTAAAACCAGTCAGTAACTTCTTTGAAGCTTAGAGTCTCAGAGAGTAGCGAAGAGAACTTTAAAGTTAAATGACTTGTTCAAGGACACAGCCAAAATGTGTGAAAGGGGGGATTTTAATACAGGTCTTCCTGGCTTCTCTATCCATCATGCCACATTAATAGATTGGAAATATAAAAACAACTGAAATAACCCCTTCATTTAAGGAGCTTATATGTTATTTAGGGAAAACATATATGTAAAAAAATGAGTAATTATACTCAGTATTTTTTTTATCAATGTAACTATAAAATATAAAGCTAATTTTATTTTATTTTATTTTGGCTTTTTTATTTTTATTTGGTCAATTTCAAACATTATTCCTTGGTTACAAAAATCATATTCTATTCCTCTCTCCCCTTCTCCCACCCTTCCCATAGCTAAAGTACAGTTCCACTGGGTATTATATGTGTCCTTGATCAGAACCTATTTCCATGTTGTTGATGTTTACACTAGGATGTTCATTTAGAGTCTTCATTCCCAACCATATCCCCTCAACCCATGTAATCAAGCAGTTATTTTTCTTCTGTGTTTCTACTCCCATTGTTTTTCCTCTGAATATGAATAGTGGGTTTTTTTTTTCCTAGATCCAAGTTGTTCAGGATCACTGCACTGCCACTAATGGAGAAGTGAATTACATTCAATTGTACCACAGTGTATCAGTCTCTGTGTACAATGTTTTCCTGGTTCTGCTCCTCTCACTCTGCATCACTTCCTGGAGGTCATTCCAGTTCCCATGGAATTCTTCCACTTTATTATTCATTTTAGCACAATAATAATTAATAACCAACAGATACCACAATTTGTTCAGTCATTCCACAATTGAAGGGCATTCCCTCATTTTCCAATTTTTTGTCACCACAAAGAGCGCAGTTATGAATATTTTTGTACATGTCATTTTTCTTATTATCTCTTTGGGGTACAAGCCCAGCAGTTCTATGGCTGGGTTAAAGGGCAGACAGTCCTTTATCACCCTTTAGGCATACTTCCAGATTGCCCTCCAGAATGGTTGGATCAATTCACAGCTCCAGCAACAATGCATTAATGTCCAACCTTTGCCACACCCCTCCTTCATTACTTTCCTTTGCTGTCATGTTAGCTAATCTGCTAGGTATGATGTGATACCTCAGAGTTGTTTTGATTTGCATCTCTCTGATTATAAGAGATTTATATCACTTTTTCATGTGCTTATTAATAGTTTTGATTTCTTTAACTGAAATTGCCTATTCATGTCCCTAGCCCATTTATCATTTGGAGAATGGCTTGATTTTTTGTGTCAGTAATTTCTAATTTGAGTTTTCAGGGAAAATTATTATTTTGGAAAGTGGAAGTAAAAAAAAATTAACAAATTCCAGACATGAGAGAAAACTTATATAAGATGATGGAGGTGAAAGATGGAATGCTATGGACTGGGTAGATTGTTGAAAAGTAGAATATGCTATGTAGACTAGAAATAGGTTTTACAAATCATTAATGTCAAATGGGAGAGTTTGCATCTTATCTTGCTGGAGTGACTTCAGCAGGGAAGCAACCTGGATATATATTTTTGCTTTAGAAATTTCAAATTGGCAGCTCTTTGGAGCATGAATCAGAGATGGGAGAAACCAGAGGAAGAGAGACTTGTTAAGAGGTTATTGTGGGAGGAACTAGGTGGCTCAGTGGAGTAAGAGCTAGGCCTAGTGATAGGAGGTCCTAGATTCAATTCTGACCTCAGACAATTCCTAGCTTTGTAACCCCAGGCCACTCATTTAACCCCCATTGCCATAGCTGCTCTTCTGCCTTAGAACCAATACACAGTATTGACTCTAAGATGGAAGGTAAGGGTTAAAAAAGAGTTTATTGCAATAATCCATACAAGAGATGATAAAAACCCTGAATTAATGCATTGGTCATGTAATTTGAGAGAAGGCAATGAATATAAGTGATATTGCAGAGACACCAACAATTTGCTATTGGGGAAGAAAGAGAGGGAAAAGTTGAAGGTGAGATTGCAAACCTGGGTGATTTGAAAGATGGTGGTATGCTTAAAAGAGAAATCAGGAAAATAATATGATATTGATAAAAAAGGTAATGGCATGCCTGGGTGGGTTGGAGACATTCATCTGAAAGGAGAACACTGCCTTTAAGGACAGTCATGTGAAAAAAAATGCTTATTTTATTTCACTCCAATGGGAAGAAATAGAAGCCCTCAATCTGTGTTGTTCATTGATTTCAATTCCGTGCATGTGCCTATGTGTGTTGGTATATATGGGTGAGTTTGTATACATTTTCTGTCCAGTCATTTTTCAGCCATGTCTGACTATAAACCCATCTGAGGTTTTCTTGGCAAAGATGCTGGAGTGTTTTACCATTTCCTTCTTCATTCATTTTACCAATAAGAAAACTAAGACAAATAGGGTTAAGGGATTTGCTGAGGGCAAATAGCTAATAAGTACCCAAGGATGGAGTTGAACTCAAGAGAAGGAATCTACCTAACTCCAGGACCTGCATCCTTTATACTCTACCACTTAGCCACCATATATATATACATGATTACATATACATATTTATGTATGTGTGTGGGCATACACAGGTTGTATCTCACATCTATTTATCTATCATTTTAGATATCTTTTCTATCATCCATCTATCTACTATCTATCTCTACCATCTATCTATCTATCCATTGACAATAAACCAAAACCCATTGGATCAAGACCACTTTTGAATTATACCAGTTGTGTAACCCTAGACAAGTTCCTTAATCTCCCTGTAATCTAGGAAGCTCTCAAAGACTAAAGTTACTGACCTGCATGAAAAGAGGAGGAGTATTTTCCTATATTAGGTAGACTAATAACATAACAAGTCTAGTTCGTCAGTCATTATCTTTCTCCTTCTCTCTATATGCCTCTCTCTCCTTTTTCTTCTGTCTCTCTTCTTTTTTTTTTGAACATATTTCATCAGGCAGCCTAAATGTAAGTATAGTCTATATTCAGATCCATTTATTTTTTCATTCTTTTTTTGAAAAAAAATAGACAAAAAAGATTCATAATTATTAGCATTGTATATTTAGTCCTCAACACTTCTGTGTATCAAAGAGCAGAGGTTGTCACTGACTGCATTTTATAGATTAAGAAATGGAAGCAGATAAAACTAAAAATGATTCCCTTAAGGTGATAGAGATGGCAGAGCTAGACTTTCCACCTTGAGTGTATGGCACCAGGTCCATCAGGCTTTTCTCTGCCTTACTTTTGCTGTGTCTTCTTTGCTCACTGAGCATCCTGTCTGTAATGAGTTAGACAGTCTATTCCTTCCCTTCTCATTAGACACCTGAGTTTATTGTGTAGCCTTGTCTTAGCATTTTGGTGTGATCCAGTGCCAGGAAGAATGGGCATTATGTGGGCAAAACAAACTCCTTTGTAAATATCAGGTATCTCATCTGAGATGAACAGCTAGCTTGCCGCCAGGGTCTATGTCTCCTCCTCCAACAGCAGGGAAAGAAATGAGCTAATGATAACTGATGCTTGTGATGGGCAAACTCCCTCCTGCTGTTTTGAATTGGAATATGAGTGAAAGGCATGGGAGCCTGGGCCAATCCTGACAGAAACAGGTTTTTAACAGCATGAATTTATGAATCCAGTCAGTGCAAATGAGAGTTTATTATGCTCAGAGACTAAAAAAGATGCCTCATTTATTAAATTAAACCACAGAAATTCTATTCTGATAATGCTAAATGATGTAGTAGAAAGAGCACTGCATTTGGAGTGGAATTGATGGAGATTTGAGTTCTCTCAGCTGCTTTTTTAACTGTGTGACTTCAGACAAGTCACTTAAACACTTTGAGCCTTTGTTTCATCATCTGTAAAATGAAGGGGTTTGATTATATCAAGGGATTTGTGTGTGTGTTATGTTCCTCTTTGGCTGTCTGGTGAAGCTTATGGAATTCCTTTTTAGACTGCTATTTTTAAATGCATAAAATAAAATATACAGGATTATAAAGGAGACCAATTAGTTGTGGAATATTATTTATTTAAAAGGACTCTTAGACTCAGTGATCTGTCAAATCCCTTCTAGCTCTAATATTTTATTTCCTAAAATCCTTTCCAGAGATTTTATTCAATTCTATTCTATGTTCCATATTCTTATGCCAATGGCATAAGGCCCCCTTTCTGGTCTGATATTGCTGTCTTGCAATTTAGTATTTATCTAGGCTTCATATTTGCCGGATCATTTTATTTATGAAATACTCAGAAATTCAAGTGTTGGGGAAAATTCTACCCAAGAACTACTCTGAAGAAAGAGGACTATCCTTATATTTATCTACTTTGTTTTTTCAACTGATTCTCCTAGAATCCTTATGTATTGGAAAATAGACCAGACTCCACTTCATTGGGTAAAGAAAACAAAACTCTTATTGAACAAACTCCCCTTTACAATGCTGACACACACCTCCTCTGAAGCTTAGTCTTTAGGAGAGCTGCCTGGGGGAATTGATTGGGTTAAGTGACTTTCCTAAGGTCACAGAGACAGTGAGTATCAGAGGCAGGGCTTAAATACAGAACTCACTCTGAGACTAGCTCTCAATTCAATACCCCATACTGCCTTTCCATAGAATGCAATGGGATAACATAGATATCAATAGTTCTTTTACTTGATTTTTTTTTTGAGACTGGATTTCCCTATTTCTTCAAAAGTGAAAGTATAGGGGCTAATCACACATCCAATTCCACTAGTTATCAGTTTAGGAGTATTGGCATTCTGTTTCCAAGCTGGACTGATTCACTCTTCTTAGCAGGCTTAGAGATTTCTTAGGTGCCCCTGGTATTAGTACTAGACATGGTACAGACACTTGTTTCATCTCCTGAAATTTGTAACTCAAAACCTGAAGCTCAAATGATCCACCAGATTGATTTTTCCCAGTATCTGGGATTATAGGTGTGGACCACCACATCTGTTTTTAATAGAACTTGTAGCCCAAGTTGTATTTTCCATTTTTGCATATCTCTAAATTTGGAGTCAAAAGAAAAAAAAATTAGACCAAGTTAGGTAATTTATGATTGAAAAAGTTGCTTCTCCTCTCTGATCCTCAATTTTTAAAACTGCAAAATGAGGATGATAATATGCTTAGTGTAAATTATGATGGTGATGATGTTGGTTTAGTTATTAACAAATATGAGTTATGTTATGTTCATGCATTCATTATTCATCTATATTAAGTAGCTTTTTGCTATTTCATGGTAATATTTGTTGTTTTGCCTGAAAAATAGGCTAACTTGGGTTTTAATGGGTTTTCTTATTCTGTTACCCTTCCAGATGAGACTAATTAGCCATGTGTGGCGAATGTTGTAGAAGGAATTTAGTTTAGTTTCCACTGAGATCTACTCTAGTTCTGAGCTAGCCCATTTTAATTTTCCTTAAACACATGAATTTTCAGCAAAGAGATGTCCAAGTTAGATCTATGAATGAAAACAACTTCATCACAATTAAACAAAGAACCAAAAGAAAAAAAAACATATATATATATATATACCATACAAAAGGGTAAGAAGGGATGAGAAGTTTTGCCCCCAAAGAGCAAGGCACCAATATTCTTAAAACTGCATGGCATGCCAAAAGTTTCATGACTGGTTAATTAGACATCATTCATGGTTTAATAGTTTTCAGTAAAATGCTTGAACTATAAGACCCTTGCAAATAATAATTTGTGCCCTCTGAAAAGAGCATGACTTCTTTGGACCTATCGGTATTTTTATTTTGTTTGATTTCTACCATCCCACTCTTTCTATTATGTGTTTCCAAAAGAATGTAAAACCTCTATGAGGGAAATACCACAGATATTATTTTCACATTATATTATCCTCCCCCTACACAACTACATTATACTGATGAGAAAATTGAGGTCCAGATAAGTGAAGTGACTTGTCTTTAAATACCAGAAGAAAGATTCCAACATAAATTTATACTGACTCCAAATCCAGTATTCTTGCCTCTAAACCATGGTTGCTCAGATAATGTGTTTGGGGGTCAACAATTGCATGCTTGTCAACAAATTCTTTTGGGTCTTTTATAGTTCATATTCATTGTATCTGGCAGAAAAATTTGAATCTGTTTAAATGCATGAATGTGCAGAACTGGAGAAACTGGAAAAGTTAAATCAAGATGGAGAAGTGTGGTATAGAATAGTTAGCAATATCAAAGTTAGATGGGAAGGAAACAAATCATAAAGTTCATGAAATTCTAATGATCTGGGCATCAAGGCACCAATTTTAGGCAAGGATATGGGTACTACAAATGATGTAAGATGGATGAAATTGAGAATTATAAAAAGAAGGATGACAAAAAGATACTGGAGGATATCATCACTCATCTCTTCATGGAGCTGAGAGGTCCACAGATGTTACACATTGTACATGTTTTCAGATATTTTCTAATTCAACCAGTTATACTGATTTCTTTTCTTCTTTTTTTCCTGTCTTGGAAAATATGATTTGTCATTTGTGATGAGATAAGGAGGGTTATTGTGGAAAATTATGATGTAGTATAAATCAAAAAATATCAATAACATTTACAAAAAATAAAAAAAAACAGAAATGGAAGGAAAGACCACATATCAGAAGCAAAGAATAGCATGATAAACCTAACACTTTAATTTCAGAAAGTGCTTAATCATTATAGTCAATATCCAAGGAGGGACCTGAATCTGTATGTATAGAATGCAAGAATAATAATAAAATGCTAAAAAAATTGTAATCAGCAGTTTAATTTTAATTAAGCAAAATAATTGCTCAGACTGTTTCCCCTCATTTCCTTTACTATTTCAGTTTAATCCTGATAAAAACTTACTAAATCACTATTGAATACAATATCAATATATTATTTTAGGTGCTGAAAAGGCACAAGGTTAGTCAAAACAAGAATACCTAGATTTGTAGAATTCGTAGATTTGGATCTGGAAGGGTCTTTAGAGTTTATTGAGTCCAACCTTCTCATTTTACAGATGAGAAAACTGAGGCTGAGAAATGTAAAAACGACTTGACTACAGGCATGCAGCTAAAAAGTGTCTAAAATAGGATTTTGACTTCCTGACTCTAAACCCAGTACTTTATTTACTGTGCAACTTAGCTTCTTACTATATGTATAAAAAGATATACAGAAAGTTATGATATACAGAAATGCATTAGAAAGCTACAAAATAAAGTGCTAGGCAGGGGAGCAAAGTGCTATATATGAGTTTCTTGGTCTTCTGTAAACAAAGCCTACATGATACCAACCCAACCAATTAAAAAATGAGAAAATTATCTACATGCATAACTTTTGGTCTTCTAGATGCCAAAGATAACTGCTAATTTTTCTCACTAAACTGACTCAATTTGTAGTTTATTTCAGAGACATAGTATCTGTAACAGAAGGGAAAGAAGGAAATATTCAGAGATTGTGGCTCTGTCTGTACACTTATCATCAAGGTTATTTTATTCTCCTAAAATAAGAAGTGTTTTGCCTTTGTGGATATAAAATGTGTTTAATTCATTTTTATATTTTATTGACATCTTATATTTTTAATCAGGTAACACAGCTTACTTAAAATTTTTTGAGGATAACAGCTGTGAAAAAGCATAAGGACCTAGCTGAACAATTAGTTTTCACAATTGAGGTATAAACAGAAGGATAATTTACACATTGGCTGATTATTCTTCCCTGCCATTTGTCTTTAGTACAACATACATGGAGAATACATGCATTACAACCCATTTTCTGCTAAAGTGCCCACTTGCAAACAAGTATACCTCCTCGCAGATGTGCAGAAGCAATTCACCCAAATGTATACCAGTTCTTGCTGCACCCTTGTCAGCAGTTTTGCTATGAAGATGCTTAGGTGGAATTGTTTGTTGCTTTTATAAACTTTTAGACTTCTAATTGAAAGCCATTACAGAATCTCAGAGCTGGAAAGAATGTCAGAGATCATCTAGTCCAACCTATACCCATAAAGGAATCCCCTCTACCATAGTCATGCAACTTCCTGTTAAATCTTTTATTAAGGGGGGCCTCTGCACTTTCTAAGAATTCATTGAATTTAAGGAAGTGCTGCTTTTGATCTAGCTTATATATCTGTCTCTCTGTACCTTTCACCAATTGATAATTCCATGTTTTACACTCTAAGGACAAGCAGATGATTTAATTCCTCATCTACAACATATATATTCTCACTTGGCCATTCACATCTGTTTCATTGGAAAGCCAGCAGAAACTTTTGAAAATTCTGCATTGGTGGTTGAAGGATATTTGTTGTCAATGGGAATATCTGATAAGGACTGAGGTTTTCCGAAACAAGTCAGTTTTATGACTTTGTTTGCTCAATTAGATAATATTTCTAGTTCTAGAGACTTCACCTCTAAATCTATGCTCCAGGAAGCTAGTTGGAACAGAGGATAGAGGGCCAGTCTTAGAGCCAGGGAAACCTGAGTCCAACTGTGATCTCAGTCACTTGTTAGCTGTGGGATCCTGGGTAAGTCACTTAACCTTGTTTGCTTCAGTTTCCCTGTCTATAAAGTGAGCTGGAGAAGGAAATGACAAAGCACTCCAATATCTTTGCCAAAAAAAGAAAAAGAACTCAAATGGGGGTCATGAAAAGTCAGAAAAGACTGAAAAATGACTGAATGACAACACACTTGACTTTAGTCATGTGAAAAAGTCCAAACGTCAGTTTTCCCATCTGTAACAAAAGGAGAACTAAATTATATTTTAGGTCTCTTCCTGCTTGAAACTTATGATTTATGATGAAGCTATGATTGGTAGTGTAGAAATAGCTTAGTTTGGCATGGATCCTATCCTTCCCTCAACCCATGTTAAGATATAGCCAATATTCACAAATTGTGAATCTCCCCCAAATTTTACTTAGAGACTGGTCTTATAATGATGAGTCTCTCCTTACTTTTCCAAGGTAGTCTTTTGGTGCTATGTAGTCTATCCCAAGAGCCGTAATTTTAACCTTTCTAAATATGTCACACTGCTAGAAAATGTATTTGCTGACCTAGCTTTTAAAAATGTCAGGATGCCTCTTTGCCATAGTGTATCTTCAGAAAAAAAAAATTTTGATAGAAGGATAAATGAGTTACATTCCCACAAAGTCAAAAGTATACATGCTTCTGAAATTTCACAACATCCTTAGCATTAAGTTCAATATTTAAAAGAAAATTTATATAAAAGGATAAGCATTTTAATTAAGGAAGAAAGATATGAGATGATGTTTGAGAGCCCTTGATATCTTTCTCTCACTTGTAAATTTTCAATTTTAAATATATCCCAAATTAATTTCTCCCCATGGTCCCTATCATTGGTCTTCAACATTTGAGGAAAGTTGTTGTTTAGACTTTTTAGTCATGTCTGGCTCTTTCTAAGACCATATGGGTTTTTCTTGGAAAAGATAGTGGAGTAGATTTCCATTTCCTTCTCCAACTCATTTTATAGATGAGGAAATTGAGGCAGATATGATTAAATGACTTTTCCAGGCTCACATAATTAGAAAGTGTCTGAAGATGGATTGGAACTCAGGACTTCCCATCACCAGGCCTGGCATCACCTAGCTGCCCCATGTATTGGGGATACAAGAAAAAGTTTTTCAAATATGTACAGAACAGTAAAAACAAACAAAAACAAAACCCAAGAGCTTACTGTAATGTCAAATTTGTAGGGAGAGATGATTTCATTGATATACATATAGTATCTACTGACTCCGTTTTTTCTTACTAGCTGGCATTTTTAAACTATAAAAGTCAGTTGGTAAGGCCAATGGATTGGACATGGAGTTAGGATAACCTGAGTTGGAATTATTTCTCCAATTTTTACCATGTATGTGACAAAGGTCAAATCACTTAACTCAACCTCTTCCTCAGTTTCCCTATTTATAAAATAAGAACAAGAATAGTATGACCATAAGGGATTATGGTGAGAATCACATGGAATAATTAATACAAAGTGCTTTGTAAACAATTATTTGCTATATAGATGCTAGATGTTTATATCATCATCATCATCATCATCATCATCTTTGTGCCCTCATTTGTAGTTTTTTTTTTTTGTGACTAGGCTATCTCTGAGCCAATACAATCAGCCTTTCAAAAATTCTAGGTCCTGCCAAAGTTTATATTCCACAGGCATAGCCATCCAGAATCCAACTCATGCCTGTGTGTCATGCAGACACATCTAAAAGGGGCTTACATGGAGGATTACAGGAATGCTGGAGCAGAAGAGTGGGAAATGGTTCACATATGGGTAGGTCACTTTAGTCTATTTACAGAAAGGAGATTCCTATTAAGCTTAGACAGAACTCCTGTTTTTTTCTTCTATTTTCAAATGGCACCTTTCCATAAAATGGACTACTATAAATAATATAATTAATCGTGCAACCATGGCTGCTTGTGGTTTGACAAAGAAATGTGAATTGATTACCAACCACAGCTTAATTAAATTAAGTTAAAGTTTCTATGTAGTTTTAAATTTTGAAAAGACCAAAGACTCTAAAATAAAGTACAACAGAAAAAAGAACACTGATAATGCATATGTTGTGCTTTCTGGGAAATGAGTTTTTTAAAAGACAGTTGGTTTTATCCAAATCCATATCATTTGTTCTTCCATACTGAGAAGTAAAACTAAAGGATCCAATTTGGGTAAAAAAAATTAAACAGTAAATTGTTATCCTTATCCTCTTAATTAGCTGAGTAAGATGGAAGATATAATTGCCCTGAAATTTATAAGCTTGTGACTTATATCTCACATATGCCCCCTTCTCTTCTATGACACTACCACTTCCCCAGCACAAGTCCTCATCTTCTCAGGTAAAGACTGTTGTGAGATTCTGATTGTTTGTTGTCTTTACTCATTTCTTTCCATTCCAGGCCATGCTCAACTTAATGGTGAAAGTGATCTTCCATAAATCGAGGTCTGATTCTATTGCCCCACCACCCACTAATAAACTACAGTGCTTCCTTACCTCTAAGAATAAATATAAAATCTTCCATTTGAAATTCAATCCCCTTCCTAACCTACCAGCCACCAAATTTGTAGTCTTAAACCTTACATCATCTCTGATATAGTAATAAGATCCTATGATACTGGTCCCCTTGCTGTTCTTTGAACAAGATATTCCATCTCCTGATTCCAAGCATTTTCATTGGCTGTCTCTGTGGAATACTTTTCCTCTTCATCTCTTCCTCCTGAATTTTCTGGCTTCCTTTAGCTCCCACCTTCTACAAGAAGGTTTTCACTATCTCAATTCCAGTGCCTCCTTCTATCTGTAATTTCCAATTTATATCTCACATAGTTGGTTTCTATAAAGTTATTTGCCAACTGTCTCCTCACTGAATCATGAGTTCTTTGAGGTCAGAGACTATCTTTTCCTTTTCCTTGTCTTTTCAACATTTAACACAATGCCTGGCACATAATAGATTCTTAATAAATGCTTATTAAATGAGTAATGGCAAATTACAAAGTAAGGATGTAATTCTCTCTACAATATATTCCCTGAATTTAGAAACCTACATAAAGTAAAAATTCACAAATCAATATGGCATGAAATGTCATAAGGAAATAAAATACTAATGATATAGTGAGATAGCAGGTATCTTCATTATCAACATCCAGTGTCAATGAAGCCATTGTTCTTCATGCATTACAATGTAAAGAAAAGTGGACCTAGGATGTATTCAATGAGGAGGTTAAGTTGTAACCCAGGGGGTTCAGTCTTTCATTATTGAGAGGGGAAGAGTGGAGATCCCCCTTCTCAAAGAAGGGTACAGGGGAGGCAGCTGATGTTTAGGGTTGGCTCAGAGAGAGGCCTTGGCAGCCTGAGCCTCCTGAGAGAAAGTCAGGTTTACTCACTCCTGGACAACAGGAGCTGAGGTAAAGTCTGGTCAGGTTTCTCTTCAGAAAGTCCCTTCAGGTACTTCCGGTCAAGATGGCGGCTTAGAGAAAGCTAAAGTTCAGATTGCTGGAAAACCTTTCCCGACCGATCTCAAACTATAAGCTCCTAAGGCGCCGAAATTCAAAACGATCAACAGCATAGACCCTGGGAATCCTCCTCCTGGACCTGGACCTGGATCAAAAGGTATGGCCCCCCTCAAAAGCCAGAACCCGAGATCACTCGGACCTAAGGGGGAGGAGGGCAGAGTCCAAGGCTCCAGGAAGCCGCAACTCCTTCCCCTGCAGAGAGCAGGGTCCTCTGAAACAACAGCAACCCTCAGGGCCAACAAAACAGCCTCACGGCCAGCTATTCTGAAGGCAAATTCCGGAAAGCAACCCGACCCAGTCCAGTCGAGAGGGCACCTAAGCAGCAGGGAAGCAGATAGAGCTGGGGGAGAGTGTGGCCCCCTGGTCCAACCCTTCCATTCCAGTTCCAGTGAGAGTCATTGCCTGCATACTCAATTTAACCCAGGGAAAGCTCATAGAACCGACAATCTGCCCAGGACTAAAGCCTCTGAACACCAGACAGAGATAAGAAAAGCTAATCCTCCCCATTCAGAGATGGCAAACTCCACAGAAGCACATAAGCCCCAAAATCCCAAGAAAAATAAGAAGAAAGGGGTGACTTTGGACACATTATATGGAACCAAAATACAAAATACAGAGGAGATAGAAGACAATACACAAGAAAATGCTCCGAAACCTTCCAAAGGAAATGGAAACTCTCCACAAATCCATGAAGAATTTGAATCAGAAATGACCAAAAAGATGGAAGCCTTCTGGGAGGAAAAGTGGGAAATAATGCAAAAGAAATTCACGTATCTACAAAACCAGTGTGACCAAACTGAAAAGGAAAACCAGGCTTTAAAGGCCAGAATCAGGCAGCTGGAAGACAACGATCATGTAAAAGAGCAAGAATTAATAAAGCAAAGCCAAAATACCAAGAAATTAGAAGAGAACATAAAATATCTCACCAACAAGGTGACAGATCTGGAAAATGGAGGGAGAAGAGATAATTTAAGAATAATTGGACTTCCAGAAAAACCAGAAATAAACACCAAACTCGACAACGTGATACAAGATATAATCAAAGAAAATTACCCAGAGATTCTAGAACATGGGGGCAATACAGCCACTGACAGAGCTCACAGAACACCTTCTATACTAAACCCCCAAAAGACAACTCCCAGGAATGTAATTGCCAAATTCCAAAGCTATCAAACAAAAGAAAAAATCCTACAGGAAGCCAGAAAAAGACAATTTAGATATAAAGGAATGCCAATCAGGGTCACACAAGACCTTGCAAGTTCTACTCTGAATGATCGTAAGGCATGGAACATGATCTTCAGAAAGGCAAGAGAGCTGGGACTTCAACCAAGAATCAGCTACCCAGCAAAACTGACTATATACTTCCAAGGGAAAGTATGGGCATTCAACAAAATAGAAGACTTCCAACTTTTTGCAAAGAAAAGACCAGAGCTCTGTGGAAAGTTTGATACCAAAAAACAAAGAGCAAGGAATACCTGAAAAGGTAAATATTAAGGAAAGGAGAAAAATGTCAGCTTCTTCTTTTACTCAAACTCTCTTCTATAAGGACTACATTTATATCAATCTATGTATACTAACATGTGGGGAAAATGTAATATATAAATAGGGGGTAAAGAAAGACCAAATAGAATAATCTTTCTCATACAAAGATTCACATGGGAAGGAGAGGGGAAGAAAACTCCTATAAGAAGGAGAGGAAGAGAGTTTTTACTTAAACCTTAATCTCAGTGAAATCAACTCTGAGAGGGAAAAACATCCAGATCCATTGGGATCTTGAAGTCTATCTTACCCAACAAGGGTAGGGAGAAGGGAAAACCAAGGGGGGGAGGGGGGGAGGAAAACATAAAGTGAAGGAAAGAGAGGGGGGAGGGGGAGGGAACAAAAAGGGAGGGACTAAAAAGGGAAACATCAAGGGAGGGGACAAGGGGGACTGATTCAAAGTAAATCACTGGACTAAAAGGTAGAGCTGAAGAAGAAAAGGTTAGAATTAGGGAAGGCTATCAAAATGCCAGGGAGTCCACAAATGACAATCATAACTTTGAACGTGAATGGGATGAACTCACCCATAGACAAATAGCAGAATGGATTAGAATCCCAAACCCTACCATATGTTGTCTTCAAGAAACACACATGACACCCACAAGGTCAGAATTAAAGGATGGAGTAAGACCTTCTGGGCCTCTACTGACAGAAAGAAGGCAGGAGTGGTAATCATGATATCTGATAAAGCCTAAGCAAAAATAGACCTGATCAAAAGGGATAGGGAAGGTAATTATATTTTGTTAAAAGGGATGTTAGACAATGAGGAAATATCATTAATCAACATGTATGCACCAAATAATATAGCACCCAAATTTTCTAATGGAGAAACTAGGAGAATTGAAGGAAGAAATAGACAGTAAAACCATATTAGTGGGAGACTTAAACCAACCATTATCAAATTTAGATAAATCAAATGAAAAAATAAATAAGAAAAAGGTAAAAGAAGTGAATGACATCTTAGAAAAATTAGAATTAATAGACATATGGAGAAAAATAAATAAGGATAAAAAGGAATACACCTTCTTCTCAGCACCACATGGCACATTCACAAAAATTGACCATACATTAGGTCACAGAAACATAGCACACAAATGCAGAAAAGCAGAATTAATGAATGCAGCCTTCTCAGATCACAAGGCAATAAAAATAATGATTAGTAATGGTACATGGAAAACCAAATCTAAAACCAATTGGAAATTAAACAATATGATACTCCAAAACCATTTAGTTAAAGAAGAAATCATAGAAACAATTAATAATTTATTGAGGAAAATGACAATGGCGAGACATCCTTTCAAACCTTTTGGGATGCAGCCAAAGAGGTAATCAGAGGTAAATTCATATCCCTGAATGCTGATATTAACAAACTAGGGAGAGCAGAGTTCATTCAATTGGAAATGCAAATGAAAAAACTCGAAAGAGATCAAATTAAAACCCCCCAGCAGAAAACCAAACTAGAAATCCTAAAAATTAAGGGAGAAATTAATGAAATCGAAAGTGATAGAACTATTGATTTAATAAATAAGACAAGAAGCTGGTACTTTGAAAAAACAAACAAAATAGACAAAGTACTGGTCAATCTAATTAAAAAAAGGAAGGAAGAAAAGCAAATTCACAGCATTAAAGATGAAAAGGGGGACAGCACCTCCGATGAAGAGGAAATGAAGGCAATGATTAGAAATTACTTTGCCCAATTATATGGCAATAAATACACCAATTTAGGAGATATGGATGAATATATACAAAAATACAAACTGCCTAGACTAACAGAAGAGGAAATAGAATTCTTAAATAATCCCATATCAGAAAATGAAATCCAACAAGCCATCAAAGAACTTCCTAAGAAAAAATCCCCAGGGCCTGATGGATTCACCAGTGAATTCTATCAAACATTCAGAGAACAGTTAATCCCAATACTATACAAACTATTTGACATAATAAGCAAAGAGGGAGTTCTACCAAACTCCTTTTATGAAACAAACATGGTACTGATTCCAAAACCAGGCAGGTCAAAAACAGAGAAAGAAAACTATAGACCAATCTCCCTAATGAATATATATGCAAAAATCTTAAATAGGATACTAGCAAAAATACTCCAGCAAGTGATCAGAAGGATCATTCACCATGATCAAGTAGGATTTATACCAGGCATGCAGGGCTGGTTCAACATTAGGAAAACCATCCACATAATTGACCACATCAACAAGCAAACCAGCAAGAACCACATGATTATCTCAATAGACACAGAAAAAGCATTTGATAAAATACAACACCCATTCCTATTAAAAACACTAGAAAGCATAGGAATAGAAGGGTCATTCCTAAAAATAATAAACAGTATATATCTAAAACCATTAGCTAATATCATCTGCAATGGGGATAAACTAGATGCATTCCCAATAAGATCAGGAGTGAAACAAGGATGCCCATTATCACCTCTACTATTTGACATTGTACTAGAAACACTAGCAGTAGCAATTAGAGAAGAAAAAGAAATTGAAGGCATCAAAATAGGCAAGGAGGAGACCAAGTTATCACTCTTT
This sequence comes from Monodelphis domestica, assembly GCF_027887165.1. Classification (NCBI taxonomy): domain Eukaryota; kingdom Metazoa; phylum Chordata; class Mammalia; order Didelphimorphia; family Didelphidae; genus Monodelphis; species Monodelphis domestica. The sequence continues at coordinate 685,005,381 of NC_077227.1, read as the reverse complement.
GCAGATGACATGATGGTCTACTTAAAGAATCCTAGAGATTCAACCAAAAAGCTAATTGAAATAATCAACAACTTTAACAAAGTTGAAGGATACAAAATAAACCCACATAAATCATCAGCTTTTCTATATATCTCCAACACAGCTCAGCAGCAAGAACTAGAAAGAGAAATCCCATTCAAAATCACCTTAGACAAAATAAAATACCTAGGAATCTACCTCCCGAGACAAACACAGGAACTATATGAATACAACTATAAAACACTCTCCACACAACTAAAACTGGACTTGAGCAATTGCAAAAATATTAACTGCTCATGGATAGGACGAGCCAATATAATAAAAATGACCATCCTACCCAAACTTATTTATCTATTTAGTGCCATACCATTGAACTACCAAAATACTTCTTCACTGATTTAGAAAAAAAACATCACAAAGTTCATTTGGAAGAACAAAAGATCAAGGATATCCAGGGAAATAATGAAAAAAAAACACATATGATGGGGGCCTTGCAGTCCCTGACCTTAAACTATATTACAAAGCAGCAGTCATCAAAACAATTTGGTACTGGCTAAGAAACAGAAAGGAAGATCAGTGGAATAGACTGGGGGAAAGCAACCTCAGCAAGACAGTATACGATAAACCCAAAGATCCCAGCTTTTGGGACAAAAATCCACTATTCGATAAAAACTGCTGGGAAAATTGGAAGAAAGTGTGGGAGAGACTATGAATAGATCAACACCTCACACCGTACACCAAGATAAATTCAAAATGGGTGAGTGACTTAAACATAAAGAAGGAAACCATAAGTTAATTGGGTAAACACAGAATAGTATACATGTCAGACCTTTGGGAGGGGAAAGGCTTTAAAACCAAGCAAGACATAGAAAGAATCACAAAATGTAAAATAAATAATTTTGACTACATCAAACTAAAAAGCTTTTGTACAAACAAAACCAATGTAACTAAAATCAGAATGGAAACATCAAATTGGGAAAAAATCTTCATAGAAACCTCTGACAAAGGTTTAATTACTCATATTTATAAAGAGCTAAATCAATTGTACAAAAAATCAAGCCATTCTCCAATTGATAAATGGCCAAGGGACATGGATAGGCAGTTCTCAGATAAAAGAAATCAAAACTATTAATAAGCACATGAAGAAGTGTTCTAAATCTCTTATAATCATAGAGATGCAAATCAAAACAACTCTGAGGTATCACCTCACACCTAGCAGATTGGCTAACATAACAGCAAAGGAAAGTAATGAATGCTGGAGGGGATATGGCAAAGTAGGGACATTAATTCATTGCTGGTGGAGTTGTGAACTGATCCAACCATTCTGGAGGGCAATTTGGAACTATGCCCAAAGGTCGACAAAAGAATATCTACTCTTTGATCCAGCCATAGCACTGCTGGGTCTGTACCCCAAAGAGATAATGGACACAAAGACTTGTACAAAAGTATTCATAGTTGCGCTCTTTGTGGTGGCCAAAAACTGGAAAACGAGGGGATGCCCATCAATTGGGGAATGGCTAAACAAATTGTGGTACATGTTGGTGGTGGAATACTATTGTGCTAAAAGGAATAATAAAGTGGAGGAATTCCATGGAGACTGGAACAACCTCCAGGAAGTGATGCAGAGCGAGAGGAGCAGAACCAGGAGAACATTGTACACAGAGACTAATACACTGTGGTATAATCGAACGTAATGGACTTCTCCATTAGTGGCGGTGTAATGTCCCTGAACAATTTGCAGGGATCTAGGAGAAAAAACACTATTCATAAGCAAAGGATAAACTATGGGAGTGGAAACACCAAGGAAAAGCAACTGCCTGAATACAGTGGTTGAGGGGACATGACAGAGGAGAGACTCTAAATGAACACTCTAATGCAAATATTATCAACATAGCAATGGGTTCAAATCAAGAAAACATGTAATGCCCAGTGGATTTACGCGTCGGCTATGGGGGGTGGGGGGTGGGGGCGAGGAAAAGAAAATGATCTATGTCTTTAATGAATAATGCTTGGAAATGATCAAATAAAATATAATTTAAAAAAAAAAGTCCCTTCAATTGGGAAGTGTTGAGGGGAAAGATTTCCAGTCACCCATAAGAAAAATGGGTAATCCTTAGGAGAAAGTCTTTTTCTTTCATCCTTTCCCTTCTTCTTCTCAAGACTGAGAGCCACCAACTCCTCTACCAGCCAGAGTCTTCTCCACCTCAAGATTCCACTCTCCTGGGGCCCCTCCACCATCAAGGTGATCAATTTCACACTCTCTTCAGCCTGGCACTTTTCTTATTTGCCAGCCTCTGTCACAAGGATCAGAAGTAAATGTCCAATCCTTCTCTACTTGTGAAATGCAGATGAGAAAATGTATGTAGATCACTTGACAATTTTAGTGTCATGTAAATGTTTATGATATATCATATTCAATTCTGTGTCCTATGTTTTAGCAAGATCATTGAATATCTAGAAAACATCTAGAGGATGGGACAGAGGACGGTGAAGGGGATTTTATCATGTGGAAGGAGATGAAGGAAATAAACTCAAATATAAAACAAATATTTTAGTCTGTTTTATATCCATTAAAAATCTCAGTCTTGGAAACAAAATTTATTGAGGAAAAGACTTAGAAGGGAATTACAGCTGTCTTCTAATATTAATTATTAGGTACTTAAGGGTTGAAAAGGAAACAGTGTTTGACTTGGAGTTGGGAAGACAAGTTCAAATTCTGCTGAAAATTCTAATTTTGAGACCCTCAACAAGTTACTTAATATATTAGCCTCAGTTTTCTTATCTGTAAAATGGTAATAATAATAGCACCTATCTCTTACGATTGTTGTTGGGATTAAATGAAATAACATATAAGGGTATTGACAGTGTTAAAGTACTATAAAAATGCGGGTTGCTATTAATTTTTTGAAGGACAATCATATATAGGCAGGTTTAGACTTGTGCTCTTTGGCCATCATGGAAAATACCTGGAGTAATGGGTTTAAGATGATAAGTAGAAAGCCAGAAATTTCACGGAAGGGAAGTGGGATGGAGTAGGACTTACTGCCAAGAAGAACCATTAAAAAGAATGAGTAGAATGGATAAATGGCGTGCTTTGAATTGTAGGTTTCCTCTCATTAGAATTCTTCAAGCTAAGATTACTCATTGGGCATGTCATAGAGAGGATGATTGTCAAGGTACAATTTGGATTAAGATAACCTTGAAGTTCCCTTCCAATCCCGAGATTCTATGAATATACCCATACGAAAAAGTTGCTAAGGCAACACATTATGTGGCTTGATACTGAAATGAATTATTCACATTTTACTTTGGTACTTTAAAAGATCTATATCCTCATACATGTGGATAATGTGATAGAGGATGACAGACGGGAAAGTTGGAAGGAACCAAAGAGGTCAGCTAGCTCAACCCACACCCGAATCAGGATTCACGTCTACAACATCTTCAAAAAAAGTATTCACCTCACTTTTTAAAGAACTATATAATGATAGGAAATTCAAAACTCCAATGCAGCCCATTTCACTTTTGGAGAACCTCAGCTTTAGATATTGAGTCAAACTCTACATCCCTATACCTTCTATTCATTAGTTCTACTTCTAAATTCTCATGCTGAGAGACCAAAAAAAAAAAAAGTAATTCTTTAGGATAAGCCTCCAAATACCTGAAGATGGCTACCATGTCCTTCATAGGTTTTCTGTTGGTTAAATTTCTCTAATTCTTTCAACCACTCCACGTAATGGAGTCCAAGTCTTACACTTGGTTCATCTTGTCAATGACCCATCTGATATGTATTCTCTAAAATCGAGTACACAAATGTGGTCTGACCACAGTAGAGGACATTGGGGTATTGGAGTTCTTTATTTCTGTTAATATAATCTAAATTCACATTATTTTTTAAGCTACCACACTATATTGAGCTTGTAGTTCACTAGAAATCCCAGATCTTTTTTTCTCATAAACTCATTTCTAACTCCACTTTCTCCTTATGCATTTTTTGTACAGTTCACTGCAGCAGATTTGTCCTTTTATTTTCCCACATTATGATTCTACCATATTATCCTCCAATCAAGAGGGGATCCCCAATAGGCTCAAAAAAGTCTTTTATTCTTTTCATTTTTTAAGGTGCTAAGGGATTTCAAAGAGAGACTGGTAAAGACATGATTATTTCAAATTGGAAGACACTTTAGTGTTTATTTAATTCATTTGTAATTTGAAAGAAAATTAAGGCTGGAAAAGTCAGATGAGTTGTATAGGATTACACAGGTAGTAAGATCAAGAGTCAGAATTGAATCCAGGTCCTTTATCTCTAGATATGCCACTTTCCCCCCTTGCACCAATGGATGTAGAGTGAAAGAGCGATAAAATGAACACAGCAAGATCATTCATATTTTCCTCTAACGACTGCGTCCAACTTTATGCAACAAATCCTCAAATCTTGAGGTTTCCCAATTTGTACCTGAGCTGCCTGTGAGGTAAATGGTCTGTAACCTATCACATTGAATTAACTATTATTCTTTTTTTTTTTTTTCATGGAAACAGTGGGGCTGCCAAGGAGAGAGGGCTTCCAATGTATTTCCTTTAAAGTACACTTAGCAGCCGTACATGGCTCTTAAATCGACATTCTTTCTGGCTTACTTGAAGGGAACAATCAGATAGACTGTAGGTGGTCTGTGCTTAGACATTTGAAGCTTTATTCTTAGACAAATACTGCTGGGCTGGTGGAGACTCTGGAAAACAAGGAGAGCTTCCATGTGTCTGTGTTTATGTATATATACTTGTCTGAGGGGAGGGGAAAGGGACTATTAACTTTGATCTCTTGAGTCTCTGATTGTGTAATTAGAAATCAATTGAGCAAAACCTAATTTTGAATATATAACCACTTCTGATAACTAGTTTCTACTGAAATGATTTGCCAGGCAATATTACATTAACACCTAATCTACTCTGAAAATCAGTTTGAAGCTGTAAATTGCCCAGGTGATTGAGATGGTCACATAGAGTCCAAAGAGAAGACATGGCGGACTTTTTTTCCCCCCCAGGGTTGGGTTTGTTTTCTCAGAGAATATTTATTTTAGATTTTTATACCAAAAAAAATAGTAAGGTCTAAGATTCCAATTCCCCTTTTGATATTTGCTACCAATCTGACCTTGACATAAATCATTCCATATTTTAATTTTTCTTAGAGAAAAAATCAGACAGTTGGAAGAGCCAAATGTTTTTGGCTTCATCAAACTTTTAATTATTTGTTGTTATTATTAACATGAGAAAATATCATAGGGTACAGATTTACATACTTCACTCTCTCTACAAGGAAAATCAAAAGGGACAGTGACTCTACATAAATAGTAATAAGAAGATGCTGAGTTTAATATGTCAGATTTTGGCTTGGTGCCTATCTTCTGAGAAGGGCCTTAGGACTGTCCCCATAAACTCAGAGTGATTTGAATAATCACACCAATAAACAGAGTTCTGGGGATGAAGGTGAATTTCACATAATTGAGCATTTTTTATCACAGCTTTCTGGTTTCACATCAGATATGTAAAATAGCTTCTTCTTGCCCGTTAAGTACAAAATTGTCAGCAGATATCGCCTCAAAATTGCTTAGGGATTCAGTATTTTTTACTGTAAAAATAGATTCTGCTTTATGCTGATGAAAACTAGGGTTTTATTTGTCATTATGAAACATAATTTGCATTGCATTGGGGTGTTTTGCTTTTGTCAAAAATGGGATCTAAAGTCTCAGGGAAACTTTTGTTTGTATCTTCTCTTCATCCTCCCTCTAAAACAAATTGTACCTTTGATGATTTGGGTTAATCACAGTCCATTTTTAATCTATATTTTCATATTTCTTTTTGTGCAAGTTTCTACCTTTACTACATTGAGGACCAGAGATCGCTTATTTTTAAAAGCTCTATTTATGCATTGAATGCTTTCCAAGAAGCACAACATTTTCCTGGGTCATACCTGGTAGAGTCAAAAAAGTAAATTGTATTAATCTCAAGCAGTATTCATTTTTAAGAGCCTACAATGTGCAAAGCACTGCTTTAATCACTAAGAGAGATGCAAAAGAAAGATACTCTTCCTGCTTTCAAGGATCTTACCATTTAATAGGACTGCTATGTTAAGGAAACCAAAGCCTACAATGCACAAAAGAGAAAGAAAGGCCAAATGAGACATATTTAGTTCCTTGTTTATTCTAAGGAAGAAAATGTATTTGAGCATGGTGATGAGTGATAGGGAGGTAAAGATGGCACTGGATCCAGTTTATTCTCCAAGGTTTATTTAATTCTATTCCCCTTAATCAATTCTATATTCCAGACAACCTTGTCTGCTTATTGTTCCTTGTATATAATATTACATCTTTCACTTCCATAATTTTGGACACAGCATTCCTTATACATAGAATGCACCTTCTCCTAACCTCTTACTTTGCTAAATTATTTCATAACTCAGATCAAGTGACACTTATAATATATATTTATATATATATAATATATATATAACTTATAAATAAATCCATAAATGAGTTTATTTCTTGTCCAATTTGGAGTTCTATGCTCAATTAAAAAAATAGCAAATATTTCCCAAGAAACTATGTTGTATTGCAAAGAACAATGGATTGAGAATCTTGGATTCAGATTCTGAAACTGATATTTACTCTCTAAACTTGGGGCTAATTATTTCCCTATTTAAGGCTATTTTCTTCAACTTTAAACTAGTATTGGAGAAGCTGAATTATATAATCTGCAATACTCTTTCCATATTGGAAGGCTATGTATAAATCTAATTATTTTGGATTTTGGAGATATAAAGTTAATTTGAATGGATCTTCAGTTTTAAAAATAAATCACAAAGTGGAGAGAACTGAGAATATTTGTACCAGATACTTTAAGGTGAATTGTGTAAGCCCATGTGACTATTTGAGTCAATGTCTTCTTTTCTCTCTGAGACATTATGGAAAAGGGCATTGAAAATGAAATAAAACTACCTGGGTATCAGTATGGCATAGCAGGAAAAAACACTAACTTGGAGTTAAAAGCTCTGGCTTTGACACTCACTATCTCTGTAAGGATAGGATCATAAGATAATATTCTTGGAGCTAAAAGGAAATAGCTTTTCAAATCCAACCCCTTCATTTTCTAGATGAGGGAATGGAGGTCAAGAAAGATGAAGGTACTTGTCCAAGGTCCCAGAAGAAGTAAATGGCACGGCCAGTATTCAAACCCAGGTCCTCTGAGCCCTTTCTATTCTAAAGCAGTGGAAGAGAACCAAAGATCAATAACCCTAGTAAACATTTATGCAAAACTATTTAATATGTTTTATATTCATGCACTATTACCAGGAACCTTAAATAAGGCAATTTAGGGACTAATTTTTCTCACTTGTAAAAGAAATAATATGATTTGTTCAATGACCTCAAAAATTTCTAATAGAATCTACATATATTTATTAATCCTTTGCCAAGGCACTGTGCTTGACACAGATACATATACACTATGGAAAGTAATTTAAGAGTTAATATGTCATATATTCTGAACTTTAGAGTTTTACTTAAGTGTGACCGAACAATTTCCTCCACCTCTATCTCCTATAGACTAAAAGCTCTTAAAGAGCACATATTGTTTTCCCCCATTTTCTTTGTCTCCCCAGAGTATAGCATGGTGCCTTGTGGATGGTAAATACTTAATATATGCTTCATGGATAGAATTGGGTCCACATTACTCATTTTCGATGTCTTTTTTTATAAAATGGTAATCATAATGTGTGATACTAATTTCCTCTCAAGAATATTGTGAAGGAAATTCTTTGTAAACTGGAAGGTGCTTGATAAATGCAAAACATCATCATCATCATCATTATCATCATCATCATCATCATCTCCAGCACCTAAGACCTTTTGCACATGGTAGTCATCTAATCAATGTCAGTAAAATGTGCTTCCTTTTTCAGGAAACATTTACTGTATTAAATCAAAATTTATACTAGCATATACCTTTAACTTGCATCTGCTATAAATAATGAAATGCTATAAAAAGAACAGTAGACAAAATGGTATATGACTGAGAATAGAATTTTTGGTAGAGTATTATTTTACTATATTTCATATGCCTACTGTGATAACAGGACCCACTAATGTTAGCACATTTAATGGTCAAGTGAATACTCTCTCATTTAAGAGTTTACCATGGAGATAGATGAATAGCTTCAATTCTCCTATGAGTCTTCTAAGGGATATCTTTCCAGGAATCTGTGCATTATAATAAAGATGATCTTGATTTCCTACAGAATATTAAAAGATATTTCCTACTAGGATTTCTTTGTTCAAAGGTTTCTAGTGTTCTGTGCATCCATGTAAAAATCACATGGTGCATAGGCTTTTCTTGTATATCATCAATCAAAGAAAGCAAAGAAAGATAAAGAGAAAAGATAAAGGCCATATTTATACAATACCAGAAAGTCAAAGCAGATAATTGAGAATTCAGTATAAATATTTTGCTTATACCGTATCAAATAATATTCTTTTTGAAAGGTCTAGATTATTGACTCAACTTTTCTTTTTTTCCCTATGGATAATTTTATTGCTGAAGATGGAACTCTAAATACTTTGGATGGGGTTAGTGGCTATAAATTTTTCAACCCCTGTTGTGGAATAGATAGAAGCACGTTTTTGCTAATGTGGAAGCTCCTTTTGAAGCCTAGGATGGTGGTATGAATGAGAGCTGATTTGATTCTTAGAAGGGCTGAGAAGTCTTAATTCTTCCCCTTCCTCACCAACTGGTCTTTGGAAAGCCATTTGATGCTTCTAAGTTTCAGTTTCCTCTTTCATAAAAAGGGTATATTGAATTTCATAATCTATAATATCACTATTAGTCCTGGAATTCTATGAGGCTTTGATCACTTTTTCATGGGAAGAGTGATCCCTTCTGCAGGTTATATTCTTCTCTCCTTTAAAAAATTCCACATACTGAGAATTTTATAGAATCTTGGAGTTGACAGAGACCTCAAGTTTACTCTACATCATGAATAAAAAAAGATCTCTACAATAAAACTATGTTATCCTTGAAAACTTCTAAAAATATTCTGCATTACTTTCTAAGTCTATTGCAGTCAAGGCAATCTATTAGTATAGACATTCCTTGAAAGAAGATAATGCTATTTTTATTTCTTTTTTACCCCTTTCTTGTTTCCTTCTCTTATTTGCTTATTTGTGTATGTGTGTGTGTGTGTGTGTGTGTGTTTGTATTCCGTTTCTGACTCTCCTTCCCTCCCTTTCCATCTCCCCCTCTCACGCTTAGCACAATACTTGGCATATAGTAATGATTTAATATATGCTCATGGACCTAATCACTGACTCCAATTGTTAGGAATACTCCCCACCCCTGACACCCAGCCAGAACTTGTCTCTTTGTAGCTTCTACCCATTTATCTTAATTCTTTCAACTCTGGAACTAAACAAATTAGATTGAAGTATTCTTCCATGTGATAACCTTTCAGATACTTTAAGCCAGTTTTTCAGCATTACTATTTTCTCTTTTCCAGACTAAACACCTGAAGGTCCGTCAAATGATGCTCATAAGTCATGATATTGAAGTCCTTTGGCATACAGATTATCCTCTTCATTTTATCAATATTCTGCCCAAGATATGGTGGCCCAAACTGAACACAATTCCTAAAAAGACATGGTCTTCCCAGGACACCATGCTATCACCTTTCTTGTCCTGGAGACCATGTTTCTCTAAATGAAGTTTTATGACATGATTACTTCTGGGATCAGCATATCTTACTATTACTAACAACAGCTAGCATTTATATAGTGTTTTAAAGTTTTCAAAGCACTTCATAAATATTATCTCATTTTATTCTCATAACAACCTTGAGAGGTAGGTACCTTTATCTCTCTATTGAAGAAAAATCTGAGTTTGGAACCCACTTAAATCATTTGTTATTTGAGGCTTTGAGACAGCATTGATTAGTGAAAATATAATTGGATTTAAAATTTGTCACCCAGTAATTTAATATTATTTATATTGTTTATTCTCTGTATAACAGTTCCTTTAAAGTGTTTGGACCTCAGTTTCTTCCTTTGTAAAAAAGGGCTTTGGATTTGAGGATCTCACAGATTCTTCCCAGATTGAAATCTTTATGATCCCAACCTATTAGTTGGGAGCCCATATATAGACATGAAAGATATCTTAGTTTCCCTATATATATATATATATATATATATATATATATATATATATATGGATCTATCTATCTATCTATCTATCTATCTATCTATCTATCTATCTATCTATCTATCTATCTCATCTATCTCATTATCTATAAAATATCTGTTTATCTGTCTGTTTTAAGCTATAAAGTCCTGTCCTGAGTAAGGAGTCCTGGAAACAGCTACATTTTCTTTTAAAATTATTTTAATGCTTAAAAGATATTAAGATATGAAACAATAAAATAAAATACCATTACTACTATATTTAAGCTTATTTTACTTTTCTGTTACTCCAAAGGCTTGTATTATTTTAAATGCATTAGATATCTTTTATTTTTGCAAGAAACACCTCCAGTTATCCTTTCCCTACCATAAACTCAGGTTATACTTCATTTCAATTCAGTTTAATTTAATTTAAATAAAATATAATGTCTTATGTACTAGGTGGTAAATAAATAATTTTTTAAAAAACCTTTACCATCTGCCTTAGAATCAGCACTGTATTGGTTCCAAGGCAGAACAGTGATAAGAGCTAGGCAATGGGGGTGAAGTGTCTTGCCCAGGGTCACACAGCTGGGAATTTTCTAAGGTCATATTTGAACATAAGACCTCCAATTTCTAGGCCTGGTTCTCAAGCCACTGAGCCACCCAGATCTCTCCATATATAAACTTTTTTAAAAAGCTAAATAGACACAATCTGGAAAAAGGCTTATCTTCAATTTGTCCATTCATATACATAAATGTGAAAGGGTAAAAGTAGTTTTTTTAAAACAAATTATTGGAATTAAATAAATTGGGAATGTGTTCCTATAGAATAAAATCCCCCAATATTTTGTGTGTTTAACATATATTAGATGATAAAGGACAAGGAAGAAATAAAAAGATAATGACAAAATATAGGAAATTATGGGTTTGAGAGAGTAAGAGAAGAGATTTATACCCCCAGAAATAATTTCCTTCATATTTTTTTCCTATTTTTTTTGGTCAGATTGAATTTAGGGTAGAGTTCAGAGATTCCAAGGATTAGAGATTTGTAGCTAGAAAGGACCCCAGAAGCTCTCTCTTCTGATCTCTTCATTTTATGGATGGTAAAACTGAGGTATGGAGAGATTGAGTGACTTGGCCAAGGAAATGAAAGTGGGGGATTGGGGACTGGAAAATACATCCTCTGAATTCAGTACTCTTTTTGCTACATAGGAGACTGTAAGATCAATGAAATCCTTTGGTAGTGAGATTTAATCACACTGTTTACTTTGTTTGGAATTACATTTTGTGGCAGACATAATTGAGATGATGATAGTGTAACAAATGAAGTTTACTCAACATCTCTCAATCTTTATTGAGTTATCATGATACATTTTTATATAAATAGAAGGTTAAAAAGAAATCAATAATTTTAAATAGAGGAGGCAATGTGGCAGAGTGAATAGAGAACTTGACTTTTGAATCAGGAACACTTGGTCTCTTCTCCTGTTTGTGGCTTCAGCTAGCTGTAGGACCATAAGCAAGTGATTTTACTTCTCTTAAGCCTCAGGCAACTAAGATTTTTATACTAAATTATAGATGGGTTGCATCTCTGTAGGTGGAGGGAGTTCCCAAATTGATGCATCACAGATCCATGATGTATTGACTTTTTGATAGAATAAACTGGCATTAACTTTGAAAAGAACTATTGTACTCCATTTAGCAGGGGTAGAGGTGGGGAATATTCATTATTTATATGATCTACATTTGAGCTCAGATTCTTCACCCTTTCCAAGAATTCAGTTATTCCCCCCATCTCTAACTGAAAAGACATTTCTATCAGAGCCCTAAGGTAGGTGTTGGGTGGCCAAGAGTTAACCAGCAGAGGGCACCTGTGTCCTACTTGAATTGGATCAACAGCGAACTATTGATAAGACCTACTAGGGATGAGCTATGGACAGCAAGTAGAGGACCAGCTCAACTTGGAGCCACTTGTATGTCCATGTTTTTGTTTGGAGAAGTAGATCAAGTGACTATCTGTGTGAATTCAGAGGAGTGTCTAGAAGAGAGTGAAGCTAGGTTTTTAAAACTTAGAGGAAGACCATGGATGAAGCCAGTGATCAAAGACCAAATCTGACATGGTACCGGGAAGAAATGACCGAACTGGGCTGGACAAAAGGAGAAGGGAAAACAAGTGCCAAATGATACAGAAATCAGGATCACAGTGAACCAAAGTAAGATAAGAACAAATATTTTGCTAGCTCTTTTTGAGAGTACATATACTTTTCTTACAGTTCTACCCATCCCAACCCCAATTGGTACCTCTGTACCAAAATCTAGCATCTTATAGAACATATGGCTCAGGATTCTTACATTTTGATCATTCCAGTGTGAAATAGAAGCTACCCTAAGTAATACTGAAAACCAACTTAATCTAACGTTATATTTCATGATTATACAAACACATGCTTGAGGAATATAAGACTGTCTCCAACTTTTGAAGGATTCCGTAAATTTTTTACACAAACAATTGTATTTTTTTCCAAAAGGAAGCACAGTAATTATCTGTTGGAGACAAAAGCTCATGAAAAATTCCCACTTGTATTATTTCTTCATAATCACTGTGTGAACAATAGTGCTTATGCCCAAAGCCAAATGTACCTTAATTTAGAATTGGTGTGGGTGGGAAAAATAATAAAAGTTTCATAGTATGTTATCTTTGATAACTAACATGAGGGGTCTTGAAACCTTTTGCCCTTGTGGAGTCTCACAAAGCTCTTGTCTGCAGTTTACAGGCACGAGAGAGGGTGTGGTTAAACTTAGGCACAGCTCCAGATAAAATCAGGGAGAGAATAGACTCTAATATGCTAGTTTCTTTAGAAATTACATAGTAATTGCTTTTCGAATTGATGATCAATTTACTGTGATTTCAAGGTATAACTTTTCCTACACACGAAATAAAATAAAATAAGCCCCTATTTTTCTTATTTCAGGCTGACTTAGGCATGAAAATGGAAGAGTTAAACAATTACTTAGGGGCATCTGCAATATGAAGTCAGAAAATGCCAAGGGAAATTGTTGAATCCTAGATGCAGCTAATTGCTTTATTGGATAGAGAGAATGCTCAGGCTATAGTGTCTAAGACACGAGTTTACAAATTCACCCTTAGATACTTACTAGTTATGTGATCCTGGGTAAGTCATTTAACCTTAAGTTCTTCATTTGTAATATGAGGACAATAATAGCATCTGCCTACAAGGGTTGCTGTGAAAATCCAATGAGATAATTGTTAAGCACTTAGCACAGTTCTTGGCACATTATAAGTGATATATATATACACATATATAATATATTAAAAAATAAAATACAAATATACACATACATACATACATACATGTTAGTTATACTATATGGCTGAATATACTCATTGAGTTATATCTATATCTATATCTATATCTATCTATCTATCTATCTATCTATCTATCTATCTATCTATCTATCCTGGATCTTTTTAGCCTATAAAAGATTGAGGCAGGGAACCTGATCTATCTCTCCAGTCTTTCCTCTTTCCCTCTTTTCCCCTTCTTCTATGTCTATCTCTGTCTCTGTCTCTGTCTCTGTCTCTGTCTCTCTCTCTCTCTCTCTCTCTCTCTCTCTCTCTCTCTCTGATAAACCCATCTTTAGGTAGGTAGCTGCTTACTAGATCTTGAAAAGACTAATAAAAACCAATGAGGCAATATGGTATGGACCAGAGAATTCTGACTCTAGAGCCAAAGATCTTGAGTTAAAATCCCATCACATGATCTTAAGTAAGTCATTTAACTTCCCTAGACTTTAGTTTTGTTATCTATTTAATGGATTAGACTGAATTAGATGACATCTGATGTTCTTCCCAGCTCCAGTTCCATGATGCTTTCAGTAAATTAAATTTAAGAATAATTGCTTCTTACCATCTTTTTATTATTTTGTGGGTTGCTATATGAGGGAATAAAGGGAAACTACATAGCATAGTGGATAGAACACTGGGATATAGTCAGAAAGATTCATCTTCATGAGTTCAGATTTGGTTTCTGACACTGGCTGTGTGACCCTAGGCAAGTCATTTAACCCTCTTTGCCTCAGTTTTCTCATCTATAAAATAACCCAGAGAAGGAAATTGCAAACCGACTGCAAAGAGGCTGTGACAATAAAAATGAGAGAACAAAGGAGTGCAGAGTTCTGGTGTACTTGTTGCTAGCACACTTATACTGGTTCAGTAATTTATTTCACATTTTAAGAAAGTCATTGACAAATTGAGGCGCAAAGAGTAGAGAAACTAGGTTGTTGAAGTGCTCTAGAGCACGCAGTAAGTGGTTCTATTGAAAGAACTGGATTTCCTTAGCATGCAAAAGAGACTTCAAATGTTGGGTAGGGAGCCTGCTGTCTGTCTCTCCCACCTATCCGAAGGGCTATGAGCAAACAGACTAAATTTCTTTTGCTTAACCACGGAGAGCAAAACTAGGAGCAAAGTATCAAAGTTGCAGGGAGGCAGATTTAGTTCAGTATGAAGAAAACCTCCTCATCTGAGAGGTCCAAAATAGGATGTGCTGCCTGAGATGGGGGTGGGGGTGGGGAGGTAAGAAGTCGTACCCGTTCCGAGGCTGGATGCCTTGAAATAGGGGATGTGTGACCACTTGTGATCCACATTCAATCTTGAGCTTCAGCTTGGAGCCCCTGCGGCATGTATCACCCAGCCCCGCCTTAAGGAACTTAAAGCTGGGGGAGAGCAAACTTTCCGAATCCAACAGGGAAACCTGCTATCAGGCTGAATATCATTAATTTTCTAACAGCACTGACTCATAGGTTAACTCAGCCCTCTCTGGCCTCGATGCTGGGCAATAGTTTTGCCTTGGGCTCTCGGTATTGGGCTTTTGTTTTCCTAGGGCTATCTTCAATACCAGAGAGACTCGCTTTCGGGGAAAAAAGAGATTCAACTGTCAAGGGGGAGGCTTGTGAGCTTGGCAGTAAGGTAGAAAACAGAAGAAAATGGGCTTACGGTTTTGAGTAGCGTGGAATGACAGGCACTTATTGTGGATGTGATGAGATCCATTCTGCCCATTACTTATTAAACTGAAGGGAAATCACAAGACATCCTTTTGAATCAGGCACGTTTCTTTTCACATTTTCTATCCATTCATTCTGCTCCCTTCTGAAGGATTTGGAAGGAGGAGGGGAGGGGGGGGAGAAATATGTCTGCGAAAGCTGTTATGAAGCTGCGTTATCTGTAAACAACTTGTTCCCCCACCTTTTAGCAGCATATTTTCCTTGATTCGCACCAGCTGGTCGTTTCTAATTTTTCCTCAGTGTCTTGGAATAGCTGCTGTTCCTTGAAGCTATTCTCTTAACCTTTGCTGGTCATGCCAATGTGCTTGCGTTTCCTAAAGAGGATGTCAGGACCTCTGTGGCTGTCTAACTGACTGTGATCTCCCTTGTCCAGTCAAATCATTAAAGCTTGAACATATGGAGGTGCCACAGATAACCTTTGGGCAAAACTCACTTAGGTCTACATTTTTTATATAATCAGATAATTTTGGGGGGTAAAAACACATGGCACCTTGGGATGGGCAAACTAGAATTCCACATTGCTCTTCTGATGTGATGAGTAGGAGACAATGGATCTTCCAAATAAGCATTAGTGGGTGTCAGAATAAGCACAATGGACCTCCCCATTGTTCACTCAGCCACCTGCTTGCTGCTGCCTTCAGAGAAGGCTCCTAAAAGCCAAAAAAAACCTTGCTCAAGTGAGCAGATAGGCACATATGTGAGTTCATTCATGCCTAAACCACTCTGGTATGGCACATTTCTATTTAACAAGCATTTATTAAGTACCTTAGATGGGTAGAACACTGTGCTATGCACTGGAAAGGATGTAAAGTTCAGAAAAGAACTGATCTATTCTCATATAGCTAACAGTCTGGAAAGGACATGTGACTTATCTACAGATAGTTGTGGTACAAAATAATAGGCGAGGTACTATCTCACCTATTATGTTGGATAGAGAATAAACCTCAGGATCAAGAATTATCTGGGTTTGTCTAGGCTCTAATACCTACTACAACCATTTTAAACTACTTCTTCACAAGAACATTTTAAATCTTTCTCTGTTTTCTGATTCAGACTAAATCTAGATCTCAGAAGACTCCTCAAGACAAAGAGTTAGTTGGCTACCTTCTTGGTTTCTATCCAGTCTGGATTTTACCATTCAGAGACATCTAACAGGGTACCAGTCTTCCAGAATTATCCCATAATTCTTTTTTTTGGAAAATTTCATTTAATTAATTAATAAAGAATATTTTTCCATGGTTATAAGATTCATGTTTTTTCCCTGCCCTCCCCCAAATCCCCCCCTGTAACCAACATATAATTCCTCCGAGTTTTACATGGCTCATTGATCAGGACCTATTTCCATATTATTAATATTTGCACAAGGGTAATCATTTAGAGTCTATATCCCCAATCATATCCCCATTGACCCTTGTTATCAAGCAGTTGTTTTTCTTCTGTGTCTCCATTCCCATAGTTCTTGCTCTGAATGTAGATAGTATTCTTTCTCATAAGTCTATCAATCCATAATTCTTGATCTATATACCTTTTCCTCTTTGTTGTTCTGCCAACTAGAGTCTCCCTTATCCTCTGTCCCTTACTTAAGTGATGGTTAAAGAACACCCCATCTTCTGCTTCCATGATTATACCTATTATGACTATTGTGTCTGGACTGCAATAGCGTCCAATTCTTCCCACATATAACTATCAAAGTGATTTTCTAAAAGTGTAGGTCTGATCGTGCCCCCACTGCCCCAATGCCATGGCTCCCCATGGTGCTCAATTGATTCAAGGGTCAAATATAAACTCTTTTTGGACATTAAAGGTCTCTAAATTTGCCTCCTTACTACTCTTCCAGTCTTCTTACATTTTATTCCTTTCCTTGTATTTTGCTATCTAGCCACAATGACCATAAACATTACACTTCAACTTCCATTTCTCTGCCTTTGCCCTGGCTGTCCCCTATTCATAAAATGCATGTCTACTTCAACTATTCTTTTTCTGAAATCTCATTTTTACTTCAGAACTCATCACAAGTGTTACCTTAAGCTTCCTGCCCAGCTTCTAGGGTATCCCACCTCCTATCTTGTATTCATTTTATATATATATAATCCACATAAGTTTTTATGTATATCTATTGACTCCCACAATGAAATGTAAGTGCCAGGATTTTTGTCATTTTTGCCTTTATATCCCCAATACTTAACACATATGCTATCAGGCTGAAGATTATTCATTTTCTTATGGGACCGACTCATAGGTTAACTCAGCACTCAACACATAGTGAAAGCTTAATAAATACTTATTGATTTATCATTTCTAGATTTTTCTATGTTTTTTATTAGAAAAATTTCCCCTATTTTTATATCTTTATATTATTCTCCATCTCTTGCAAGTCCACATGGTTGATTTTGTCTGTGTATTACTTTTGGGAGGGAGTGAGGCACCCCCCCCGCCCTTTTCTTTTGGGAGAGGAAACAAAAACAAAAGGAAAGGCTACAAATGCCAAAACTCTTGTCAACCAATCTTGAGTTTATTTCGGTTTTATATGAATATAAAGAAATTTTGTCTCAAGAGACTGAAGTTTTCATCCAAGGCTTTTATCATTCTTATTCTCTGTCTACCATTTGAGTGGCACCACCTTTCTTTCCAGTGCTAAAGAGGGCAACTATGGTGTCACCTTTTATATTGAAGTTCTTTCCTTTTTCTTATTTACAGAAGAGCTGTGACTTCAGTTTCTTCAGTCTAAGCCCAGCTCTTGTCTAGAGGTTGGCGAGAGATAATTTGGTATTCATGGTAGCAGCTAAGGTCTGACAGAGCCCAGAATGATCACAGTGTGGAATTCCAGGTGGAGATTTGGAGATATGGGGTTGATCTGCAACCCACTGACCAGTCACGAGCTAGTCTGAAGCAGGACAGCAAGCCACTGAATCCTCTGTATTACGCTTTTTTGCAAGTGATTAGCTGATTGAAATTCATCTCAATAAATTGACTTTCCTATTATTAGACTGCCTGTGATGATATTTGGCTCATTTTTCTTTATTATAAAAAATAAAATGAATTCTGATTGAAGCAAAGGCTGTTTAAGGTATTCATGACTGAACTTGAAATAAATAGAAAGGATTTGCTGTATTCTGGGGTTATCTTTATGAAAATTTCATTGTAGAACTGAGCTTGTTTTTTTTTCCAGGCTGTATATCAGGAAAATATGGAACAAAAAGGAATGCAGTTCTCAGAGGGAGCTGATTTTTCTTGTGGATTACTACATAATTATATGAAAACAGTGTTGCATTACCGTGAAATTACTATATATTTTTCTTTGTGTCAAGTTCAACTTGATTGAGTTTGACACTCGTTTAAAATGACATAGTATTAATATACTCACTTCTTATTTCCAAATCATCCTAATTATTTTCCTCCTGCATTCTTGCATTCTTATCTGAGCCTTCTCAAGACTGATGCGGTCTCTAACACACAGAAACCAAAAACCAGTGAAGGGAGACCTCCTGGGGTTGTCCCTGCTGAGCCTTCTTGCCAACAAGTTGCTCCCCAATCAACAGTGGCTATGCAGCTTGTTGAAGGAGATTAGGGCTTCCAGCATCATTTTCCTATGTGCCTAGGCCTTTCTTGGTGAAAAAGCAGCATATAAGCTAAACTATCTTGTTTAAATCCCTAAACATTGACCCCAATGGGAAGTACAAGCATTCAGAAACCAAATGTGGTTACTAATAAGATTTTTAATGTGCAAATGAATATTAGATGGAGAAAAAGGAGAAATGTGATTTGATCATGCTGTGATTCATTTATGAACAAATTTGAAAGGAAGGAAAACAAATGAAAGAATTTTATCCATATTGTGTTATCCTAGATATGTGATTTCCTTTAGAACAAGGAATTCTGTAAACCAGCTAAGAAGCAGGATATGACAGTTGATTGTTTTTTCACTATTGTGCTTCCTATTAAAGATTATTCTAAAATTGATTAATTAAGAGACTGATCCTTTGGGCAGAAAGAATGAGTCATGTTTTTTTTTTATTTATTGCCTCAGAGAGACCTTCTTTTCATTTTGTTAAACCTTTTGCTTCATGGATCACTCAAAGCACTTGCCTTTAACTTCAATTTGTAGCAGGGAAGGCAGACCTATTTGCATAGCCCATCATTTTCAGATTATTGTAGGGCTTGGTATTTAGCTTTTTGGTATTAAAGTCAATTACAAATGATTTATTAGCTATTAGGATGGTGCAATATAAATAATAAACTTGAAGGTTATAGATAAATTATGTTTTTAATTGGAATGCTAATAAATTATAATGTCATGTTAGGAAATAAGAGCTGGATTCCCCAAACAGCAGAGTAAAAGTCACCTGATGAAAATATACCAAATAATAGCATAAATTAAGCGTGGCTGTCAGAAGAAACTCTTCAAAAGAGAAGAAATGTATTGCCATCTCAATGATAGTTTATTTCCATTTGAATTTATGCATTGCAAACACAAACAGATCTGAACCATAATAAATCTGATGATGCTATTTCCAGAAAGCTTTTGGTTTCTGATTAGCCAACACTAAGTTTTTTTTTCTATGTTTTGATATTTGCAAAAAACTCACTGAAGTGAAATGTGTTGATGGTACAACCATTTCCCCATCCAACAAGGTTTGGGATCCCATAGTTTTCTTTGATTTTTTTATTGCCCTTATCCCTTCCCTCCTATGATGAGTTACCAAATACTTTCATTTTTTTCCTCTTAAATATCATTTGTATCCATCTCCTCTACTGTCAAGACCATTGTTCAGGAACTTCATTAACTCTCACCTGGATTGTTTAATAACTTCCTAAATAGTCTCCTTATTTTTTTCCAGTTTCTTCCCTTTAAAATCCATTTTCGATAATTGTCCAAGCAAACTTTGTAACATACAAATCTGTCAATGAGATGTTATTCCCAAGCTGATCCACAGAGCAGATGACTTTTCTTCCCATTCTTCATATAACACTTTTCTTTTTATCTGAATAATATATAATTCATGTGGTAATGTTTATAATCATTCTCGTTTCTGTATTTTCTACTCATAGAACATAACATTCCCAAAGGGCAGGAATAATTTCTTATTAAAATACTATCTTGTCCCTAGTGTCCCATGTGATATTCTCCATTCAATCAGGTCTTGATACATTTTTGTTGATATGAAGTGAATTATATAATTACTGTACTCAAAACTTTGAATACTAGCTGTAGGATTAACACCAAAACCTGTTCCTTTATTATACTAAATTCTCTATAACCTAATTCTGACTCAACTTCCTCATCTTATTTAGTGCTTTGCTTCTGATCCACCAGTTGAAATCCTTTCCTTCTTTCAGTGTCGACCACAAGTATCACCTTTTTCATGAAGCCTTCACTGTTCTTTCTAAGTGAAAACATTTTGATGCTTCTCAAATTATTCTTGCATAAATTGGATAGATTTCCTTTTTATACCCATCACATTCTACCAAATACCATATTTATCTGTTCACATGTCAACTATCCATCCCCCATTTAGCTAGTAAACTCATTGAAGAAAAGGATTGTGCCTTAACTTTCATCTTTTCATCCTCATTGCTAAGTTTAGGACCTTCACCTCATAGAAGCTTAATTAATATTTGTTGAGCTAATATTAACCTTTTCAAGAGACATATTGGTTTTTTAACATTATATACATTTACAGATTATCCCACTCCATGAGGTGTCTTTTTTCTTTAACTTTTAATTAATAAATTAATAACCTCATCTGATGGTGCAGGTAATATTCCACATCTGTGTCACTCTTTCCCCAATCTCTATAATACTTTTTTCTTACTTCCTCCCAACACTATACCATAGAGGAAATAAAAGAAGAAAAATAAATTTCTTATAACAAATATGCATAATCCAGAAAAGTAAATTTCATCAAAGACTATATACAAAAAAAATTTCTTATTCTCATCCTAAATCCATCACATCTGTCACTAGATAGAATGTTTCACTATCAGTCCTATGGAATTATGAATGGTCATTACATTGATCATGGTTTTTACACCTTTTAAAGTTGTTTGTCTTTACAGTGTGATTGTATCAATTCTTCTCCTAGTTCTTTGCTTAATTCATTCTTCCATAATTTATAAAAATTTTTAAAATGTTAATTTTTATAATATTGATATTACAGTATAAATTTTTCAGGGTTATCATTTCATTCTGTATCGTGTAATATGGGTCTTTTTATGTCTTTTTGAAATCACTAATATTCTCATTTCTTACAACATAGTAACACTTCATTACATTATGTAAAACAATATTAGTCATAATAATTTAAATATTTCCTATAATAGCTGGCAGGATTTAGAACATTTCTTACTTTTCTTCACATATGAGATTCCATTTCTGGTCTCTAGGCTTTTTACACAAGTTGTCCCACTCACCCAGAATATTCTCAATTCCCATCTCCATCTCATAGAAACTTTGAGTTCTTTCAATCTTCTCCTGGTTCCCCCTAAGCCCATCCTCTCCCCATCTATTAGTTTCTGCCTCCCTAAGATTAATTTATATCTCTTTCCTATATGTTGTGTGTTTCCTTATATTTGTTCATTCTATCTTAAATGGATATATGCATAGAGGTAATGACATTTGTTTCAGCAAAAAAGAGAATTTTATTTTTCTCTTTGATCCCCAGCACCTACCAGAGTGCTTCGCATATAATTGAGAATTTCATAAATGGTTCATGATTGATTGATTGATAGCTCAATAACCTTCTGGTTTTACAACCAAGGTCTTTATTAAACCATTCACCCAAAGAACATTAGCCATTTGGCAAATTCTCTTATCCTTTAGGAGGAACAGAGAAACTCCAAATATGCATGAAGTTAATATACACATTAATTAGCCTGCCTCCTCCAGGCCTTTTCTTCATTTCTTGATCAAAAACCCTCTCTAGGGAA
This sequence comes from Monodelphis domestica, assembly GCF_027887165.1. NCBI lineage: Eukaryota > Metazoa > Chordata > Mammalia > Didelphimorphia > Didelphidae > Monodelphis > Monodelphis domestica. The sequence continues at coordinate 684,983,155 of NC_077227.1, read as the reverse complement.
TGCTATAAATTTCAGTCTACATTGTATATACTTCTCTTTTTTACATTTTTCTCCCAATAGAATTGAAGGTAGGGACAAGTGTTTATTTTTATTTTATTCTTTTAAATGTTCTCCCCAGTGTCCTAGCAAGAGCCTTGTACAAAGTGAAATGTTTAATACGTATTGGATTAATTGAATCGATTGAGGCTGGGGCACTCTATTGGCAATGAATTATATATTCCTTTATGATTTCTTTGCAGCAAATATTTATGATATTTCTTTCCACCATGGATAACACCCAGAACAATATTATATTCCCATCCAGTAACTGTGTGAAGGAAGGAATTTAATTCACTCAAACTTAAAAAAATTTTTTTACATTGAGCAAACTGAATTTTTTTCTAAAATACTATTTGTCTAAATAGAAAATAAATGGGAAAGAAATATATTTGGCCAAATATGGTGTTGGCCCAAATGTAGACTAAGTTTTTGTCGCAAATATGATCTATAAAAGAAGTGAATGTGTCCTAAAATTAGACTGAAAAGGACATTTGTGTTACTTTTCAGCTTATAACTTATTTGTATTTCCATTTCCCCCTTTTCAAAGAAATCTTATTTTAATTTTTCAGCTTATAATTGAAAAACTAGATTTGAACCAATATACGTTGAAGGATTTTTCAGATGTTACTTTTGAAATTCCATTACCTTAGAATCTTAGAAATGAGTCTTTAGGTAATCAAGAAATGCTTTAACTTTCTCTTATCATATTTCCAAGGGCAATGGGGTAAGAATGAGCTGCAAAAAGGCATAGAGGTTAGCTATTATTTCAAGGATTTCTGTAGAAAGGAAGTGCATAACCCATATACCTAACCTTCCAGTGAAATACAGTGGAGACAAAACAGCCTTTGAATTTTGGGGCTGTTTAGATAAAACATTAAATATCTTGCTCTGATGGTGGGAGTGGGGTGGAAAGCCACATAATACAGAATTAACCCAACAGATTTGAAGGAGTTTTTAATGATGTGATCCACTGAGTTTAGTTATTAATAAATAATTGTATCATCACAAATATTTCAGATTTACAAACTATTAGCGAAAAAAGGATCTTTAGAACATGGTGTTTAATAGCTAAGCATATAGATCTTTAGAACTGGATGAGGCTTAGAGCAGAGAATGCTAGTTTTTCAAAAGCCTTAGAAATCATTTAGTCAAATTCCCTCCTTTTACAGTGAAGAAATATGTTAAAGGTTAGATACCAGTAAGCACAGAGATGTACACTCAATAGGTGCTCAATAAATATTTATTTGAGTTGAACTGATCCCACCTGAACTCAGTTAAATTAAATACGGGCTTTTTTTTACTAACAAACATGTTTATTGTTTGTCCAGTTCAAGCTAATCCATTTGGGTGGCAAAGTGGATAAAGTACTGGGTTTAGAGTTAGGAAAGCAAATTCAAATCCAGTCTCAGGTAACTTATCATCTGTGTGACCCTGGGCAAGTTACTTTACCTCAGTTTGCCTTAGCTTCCTCACCTGTAAAATAAGTTGGAGAAGGAAATGATAAACCACTTCAAGATCTTTGCCAGGAAAATCCCAGATAAGATGAACATAACTGAAATGACTGAACAATAACGACAGATACCTAAAAACTATACAACAAGGGCACCTGGGTGGCACAGTGGATAGAGCACTGGGTTTGGAATCAGGAAGACATTTTCTTGAGTTCCAATCTGGCCTCAGATACTTAACTAGGTGTGTGACCTGGGCAAATTATTGAACCTCCTTTTGCCTCAGTTTCTTATCTGTGAAATGGGATAAAATGATAACATCCTACAAGTTTATAGTGACATTCAAATGTGATGATTGTAGGTGCTATGTAAATATCAACTATTATTATTATTATTATTACAATACAATTTAATCCAATATGTAGTGGTTAGGGGACAACTAATCAGGGTCTAGGAAGAAGAACAAAATGACATAAAGTCCTTGCTCTTGTAATGGTAGAAATTTTAGGCTTCTGGGAGAGGTTATGAGCACTGTAATGGTTAAAAATGTGGCTACAGGATTTATGTAATATTGAACAATGGCCACCAAGGAATTTACTTATGAAATTCCTAAAATGAAACACTCAAGTCAGAATGGAGTTTATGGAGGTTTAATCACACTGGGAGTAGGGAAAAGGAGAGGGAGAGAAGGAGAGAAGAGAAAAGGGAAAGGGGCTACTCAACCTCTGACCAAGGCAGAGGGAGTTTTAGGCCCAAAGGGCCAAGGTGGAAAGAATCAGTCCTTAACTCACGTGAGTGATCTGAAGGAAAGCTGTCTGCGGGCGTCCTCCCTGTCCAAGCTCCTAACACCAACTCCCGTCTAGCTCTCTCCACAGGAAGTGAGCGAATTCCAGAGGCTGTTCCTTACCTCACTTCCTGTGTCTCACAAGTGCCAATGGTTGGCTCTAGCTTAGCTTAGGACAGCCCAGGTGGGCAGTTAGTTATTTCTGATTTGTCATTGACTAGCACATGCCCGTGTAGTGTGGGTGTGTACAATTTTTAGGTCCTAGACCAAGATGGAGACTTTTAAAATTCACAATCCCCCCTGATGATGATTGGGAGACTAGTCTCCCCAATTGATCACTAAACATAAGCATACTGCACCCCAAAAATTTCTAACTGTAAGTGTATACAAAAATTTTTTACCCACTAAGAGGAAAATTATAATAGTTGTAAATATGGGGAAATAGAGGAGAGAGAAAGACAGCAAACCAATGTTTTGCTGGGCGCATTGACAAAGCCAATTAGGGGGCAGTCCCCTTTGGCATAAGAGTGTACATTCAAAAAATGTTCAATCAACCACACCCCAAGGTTCATTCTGGATCTTCCTGTAGTGAAAAGGTTTAGATATCTTTCTGCAAACAGTTCATTCTCTGGATTCAGTAAGTTAGCAAGCTTCTTCTCTGAAGATTTATCTCGAACAAAATTTTAAATCTTGGATTTGATGAAATACAATCCCCCCTGAAGAAAGTGTTAAAAAAAACACTGAGTCCAGCTGAGGATTCAAGTTTTAGTTGTGGGGGTGTGTGAGTTAATCTAAAAGAAAAACAAAACAATATGAAAATAAAATAAAAAATCAAAATCAAAAGAAGAAAAAGGGAAAAAATTAAGGGAAAAATATAGACCCTTTATATATGCATATTTATATTAAAGAAGAATTCAAAATCAGTATCAAAAATCAAAAAATCTATGTATACAAAATTTGAGAAAGCAAGAATAAAAATTTTTTTTTTCCACAGGCCCCTGTATTAGGGTCCAGTTAAGTAATTTCTATTCCCACAAGTCTGTAGGACAGAATGCAGTATATTTTACTTCCCCATTTGCAGCCAAGACTACAGGAAGTTGCCATACTATAGGAGAGAAAAAAGAGGACCAGATTCTTATTTTATATCTAGGGAAGTGTCATTCCCTCGTCTGATTTTACCTTCGTTCTCAGGAATGGATGGAGCCAGGATGGTAGCCAACCTTAGGTACTTGTCTGTAGGTATTTTCACAAAGAGTGTGGATAGAGGGAAGGCCTACATCTTAACGTCTGTCAAGTGTCGCAACCCCAAGTCTCACACTAGGTTCAAGTCCTTAGTATTGGCTTAGAAATGCATTAATCCTACCTGGATTGGTCTTTTGATTTTTAGACCTGTGAGCTCGTTTGGCATTATCCAGGTTATCTCTGTGCTCCTTTTTTGATCCCATTCCTAGAATCAGACACAAACATTAATCATAGTCCGACAACAATTATCAATAAATGGCAGGTTCCCATAGTCTAAAGCTGTTTGGGTGCGTATTAATAATAACAGCAAGTATATATATTTAAACTAATATTGTAGAATAAAATTAATATTGATCATATGTACCTTAAGTACATAGAAATGAGAAAAAGGGAAAAAATAAAATATTGTAAAAAAATAATAATAAAATAAGGAAAAGAGAAAAAAAGAAAAAAGAAAAAAAATTAAATTTAGGAATTCAATGTGTCAAAAGCCGAATAAAACAGTTCCACTTGTCAATGGGTAGTTATCTCCAATGCATGTATAGGATACAGTCAATCAGTCTCAACAGAAGATGCTCTCTTTACATGAGAACAGTGAATCCAAGAGTCCTTTTCTCCAACCTTTATAGATGTTGGAGTAGTTAACAATATTTGGAATGGTCCTTCACAGGAAGGCTGGGTTGCTCCTGTACGCTGGAAGTTCTTTATATACACGTTGTCTCCTGGGTTCAGGTCGTGAAGTGAGAAGTCTAGTGGTCCAGCTTGTACTGCAGCTCTGGATTCATGTAGCTCACGCAGTTTGTGCTGTAACTCCTGTATATAGGAAGCAATAGTAATATCTCCTCCTAAGAGCGATGTATAAGCCGGGGAGAAAGGCTTAGCCTGTATAGGCAGATGTCCAAAAAGCATCTCAAATGGTGAAATATGTAAGTCTCCTCTAGGCCTACTTCTAAGATAAAAAAGGGCCAAAGGGAGAATTTCAGGCCATTTTAAATGGGTCTCAGTGCATAATTTTCCAATCATAGTTTTAAGTTCTTTGTTCATCCTCTCAACTTGGCCTGAACTCTGGGGATGATATGGAAAATGGAATTTGGGAGTTATCCCCAAGCAAGAATATATCTGGTTTAGAACAGAATCAGTAAAATGACTCCCCCTATCGGAATCAATACGTGCTGGTAGGCCAAAGCGAGGAATAATTTCTTTTAAAAGCACCTTAGCAACAAAAGCTGCTGTGGCTCGGGCTGTAGGAAATGCTTCCGGCCATCTGGTCAGTTGGTCTACTATGACCAAACAAAATTTATATTGTCCAGCCTTTGGCATCATTATAAAATCTATCTGCAGGTGCTCAAAAGGTGTGTAAGCCAGAGGACGTCCACCAAAGGCTTTACCACGAAAGGCATGTTGGTTATATGCCTGGCAGGTAGGGCAGGCTGAACACACTTTAGAGGCTATGGTAGTTATACCGGGGGCTATCCATACTCTCTTGACAGAGTCCACGATGCCCTGGGTACCAAAGTGGCCATTATTATGCACAGATTGGCAAATTTGGTGATAGAAACTTCTAGGGAGCAGGGGTTTTCCTTCAGATGACACCCAGACTCCATTGATCTGTTTTACTTTGAATTTTTGTTTCCATTTTTCCACTTCCTTCTCATCATAGGAAAGTGATAAATTTGAGTCATCAGTAGTTGTTAATGTTAGAAGTAATTCAGGCCCTTCTATGGCTGCTAGCTTTGCAGCAGCATCTGCTCGGTCATTTCCCCTAGAGACAGGGTCGGTGCCACCTGTATGGGCTGAGCAATGAACTACAGCTAGGGCTTTAGGCAGTTTGAGAGCAGAAAGAACTTCATTAATAATTTCAGCATTAGCTATGGATTTTCCAGCTGAGGTTAAAAATCCTCTCTGGAGCCATAGCATCCCGACTGAGTGACAAATGCCAAAAGCATATCTAGAATCCATATAAATTGTTGCCTTTTTATCCTTGGCAATTATACAGGCATGTTTCAGAGCTATGAGCTCTGCTCCTTGAGCGCTAATGTTAGAAGGCAATGAGGCTGACCACTCAGTGGCAAATTCTGAGACTATGGCAGCTCCACTATAGGGTATGCCATCCCTCATGAAAGAAGAACCATCAGTAAATAAGATCAGGTCTGAGTTCTTTAAGGGAGTGTCCAAGAGATCATCTCGAGGCTTTTCTGCCATGGACACTAGTGTTTCACAACTGTGTAATGGTTCTCCTGAAGTTGGTAAGTCTGGAAGCAAGGTGGCAGGATTAAGCATTGAACAGCGTTTCAAAGTAATGTTTTCATTATTTAGCAAGGTTATTTCATACCTTGTAATTCGCTGATCAGAAAAGCCTGTGTTCTCTGTCTTAGCAATAATGCTTCTACCTCATGTGGACACATAATTGTCAATGGGCATCCTAATACTAGATCAACGGTTTTTGTCACTAGTAAAGCAGTAGCAGCCATTCCTCTAAGGCATGGTGGTGCTTCTGAAGCTATTGGGTCCAGCTGGGCTGAATAATAAGCAACTGGACGCTGAGAAGGCCCCAGAGTCTGAGTTAAAATGCCTGAGGCTACTCCTCTTCGCTCATGTACATACAAAGTAAATGGCTTGTTGTAATTTGGGATGCCTAGAGCAGGAGCAGATAGGTTAGCCTTTTTTAGCTCTGATAGAGCTGACATGTGTTCAGGCTCTAATTTGAGGGGTTCAGGGACTGCATCCCTTGTTAGTGCTATAAGAGGTTTAGTAATTTCCCCATAGCAAGGAATCCATTGTCTGCAAAACCCTGTTGCTCCCAGAATTGCTCTTAACTGTTTTTTAGTAGTAGGAGCACTCAATTTTTGAATATTCTCAATTCGCTTGGGAGAAATAGAGCGGGCACCAGCTGTCAGAATGAACCCCAAATATTCTACTTTGGGGAGACACCACTGAACTTTATCCTTCGAGATCTTATGACCTCTTTTGTGCAATTCCAAAAGAAGGTGTTTACTATCTTCCTGACATGTTTCTGCATCCACGGAAGCCAAGAGTAGGTCATCTCCATATTTTATTAATTTGCTGTTTCTAAATTTTATATTATCTGTATCTTGTCCCAAAATTTGTGCAAATAAGGTCGGACTTTCTACATAACCCTGGGGCAGACAACTCCAGGAATATTGTATGCCATTCCAGGTGAAAGCAAAAATATGCCTCGAGTTCTCATGTATGGGTATAGAGAAGAAGGCTGAGCACAAGTCTACTACTGTAAAGTATGTAGCTGTGCTAGGAATAGAAGAAATAATAGTATTGATATTGGGAACTATGGAGTGTCTCTTTATAACGTGATTGTTCACAGCCCTCAAATCCTGTACGAATCTATAGAGGTGTTTGCCATCGGGTCCTCTTTTTGGTTTTTTAACGGGGAGGATGGGCGTGTTGTATTCAGATTTACAAGGGAAAATTATTCCTTGGTCAATTAAAGAATTTATTATTGGGGTAATGCCCTCCATTGCCTCCTTGGAAAGAGGATACTGAGGAATGCAAGGAGGTGGGCTGGATTTAGTTTTTATTTGCACGGAAGCAGCTGACTTAAGTAAGCCTACATCAGTAGAAGATGTGGCCCAAAGAGACTCTGGTATATCTGTAGGTATTTCAAAGGTGGGAGGCTCCTTTGCCTCCTGGCTCTCTGAGAGAAATACAGGGAGTAAATTTAAGGTTTCCTCGGGCACTTCTAAAGAGAGGGAGCCATCTGGGGCGCACATCATGCCCGTGTAGTGTGGGTGTGTACAATTTTTAGGTGCTAGACCAAGATGGAGACTTTTAAAAATTCACACTCTGCAGAAGCTTCTTTTCTACTGGATAAAAACAACATGTGAATATATATTCATAAAATATAATACTATGAGGAGAAGGTAGAGAAAGCAGTAACATCTGTGGGATTCAAGAAAGAGTTCCCAGAAGAAGTGACGTATGAACTAAGCCTAGAATGAAGTTAGAGGATTTCGTAGGAAGGGTTGAAGAGAAAATGAATTCTATGCACACCAATGTACTGGGCAGCATACATTCATAAAAAACAATACCATGAAATAAGTCTGGGAAAGTAAAATGGACCTACAGCATGATTGGTTTTTAGAAGTCAAATGGAAGAGTTTGCTTTTATTTTATTTTTTCTTCTCTTTTTCTTCTCCCTCCTAGAGGTAGCAGGAAACCATGAAAGGTTGTAAAGTTGGGACACAATCAACAAATATTTATGAAGTGAGAAGAGGATGGTATATACACATACACAATTATCTTTTGGATTGCTCTCACAGTTGTTGGTTTTGGTACCTCTGAAAACTAATGGTTTTTAGGTAACTAATCAGTTTCTAAAAGTTCAGTAGTGACCTTAGTTCTGCCACTAACTTTGCCTCCTTGACTCTGTCATGTGTGGATTCCAAACTGTCTTTTGAAAGAGCAAATACTGAGCCAAGTGGGCCATATGTCTTATCCAAATTAGAAATGGTCATGCTCTACAAACAATAGTGATCCTCAGCCAACTAATCATGGAGAGATGATTGGCCTCAGAAGGTCTGAGAAGTAAGTCTGTTCAGAATCAAGTCTTTAAGTACTTCTTAAATTGGATTATGTATTGGTTTATAGCTTTAATTTTTGCCTCTGTAGCAGAATCACTAAACAACCAGCCAGGTAGCAAGCATTTATCAATCACTTACTATGTGCCATGCACTGTGTTAAGTGCTTTATACATTTAATCTCATTTGATCCTCATAATAACCCTCAGAGGCAAGTGCTCTTATCACCTCATTTATAGATAAAGACATTGAGTCAGAAAGAGGGTAAATGACTTGTCAATGGTCATAAAATCAGCAAGTATCTAAGTCTCGATTTGAAATTGTGTCTTCCTTACCCCAAGCCTAGCACTCTAATGGACTGCTGCCATTTTGGATTATAGGTTGTTCTGAAAACCTATAACTGATGAAAGAGACCTAGAGGAAATGCTGGGTTTAGAAGCATATAATGAGTTCAAGTTCCAGATCTGTCTCTTAATATCTGTGTAAACAAGGAGAAGTCATGTTTCCTATCTGAGCCTCATTTTTCTTGTTTGTAAAATGAGACAGTTTGCCTACACTATTTAAGGTCTCTTTCAGCTTTTTGAATGTCTATAATTCCATCTCTTTGAGGCTTAGTGCCCATAAACTGCAATTTAACAATTTATTGTTATTAGTATCTTTGAATATTTCTCTTTGCATTTTATACTCCAATATTTCATGATCTCATCAATGTGGTATTCTCTCCATTAAATCAGTTTACAAACTCATCCATGACTACCCATGCTGTACAATTTCCTCCCTTTCCATGTCCATGCCCAAGTCCATTATATTATATAATGTGGATTAATTATCAAAACTAAAATATGTGAAACCATTTAGAAATGCCACAATACTTGGAAATAAAGAACAGTTTGGGGGAAAATGCCTTTACTCCTTCATTACCGCCCCCCCCCCAAAGATTGTTTCCTTCAGAAAGACAGAGACAGTATGAGAGAATATATTATCACCAGTAGCTAAACCTGATAGTGAATACTTCCAATTTCATGGTATTTTTCTCTGTGAATGAACTCCTACAGCTTAAAAAATGACTGCTAAAAATATGGAAATCGTGTATATAATAAAATAGGTGCCGTTTGGGATAACTGGGTAATTAATTCATTCCTCATCAGCACGTCTGTAGCTACCCAATGTATTGAATATATCTGCGGCTCATTAGTAATGCAAGAGAGACACTCAATGTTGAAATTATTTTATATACGATTTGGCTGAGATTGTATTTCCATTACTTTATCTCGATTACTTAATGTGAGGTGTTGGAGTTTTCCTGGGCTTCAATGAGACATTTGAAATGCACCAGTTGCCTCTTTTAAACCAATTTAATTCTATTAAATATAATAATATTTAGCACTTATAAGGTATCATCTCCCTTCAAATGGAAACATTAACTGCTGTAATTAATCCTCCTAGCACTCCTCCAGGCTAAAAATACAAATAGAAATAAAGAAAGCAATTAAGAGCAGGTGTACCCTGGTATGAAAAGGAAGTATGATTAGAGAATCAGCCTCTGACTCAGCCAGGACTCCTGGGTTCAGTTTCTTCTAGGACTATGTTTTTTATGTCTCACTTTCTTTAGAAAGTATCAAGCTTAGCTCTTTAGTTTATTTAACCTTCAAGTAGGAGATGATGATTCATGAGTATATGTTGAATATTTTTCTTAAATTCCCTGGAACAAATTTATCATGAAGCTTTATTGTTATAATTTATATAAAGCTGATTTTGAATTTTCAAACACTAAGCAAATGCCAGCTATGATCAGCAAAGGGAAGAACAGATTATAGATTTTCCTGTGGTCCAAGTAAACTGTGTAGAATTAGGAGATGGGGTAACTAAAGGTAAGAGGAAAGGATATAGAATATTTTAACTGGAAATAACCCTGGAAGCCATGTAATCCACATCCCTATACACATGTACATGTGTATACACACTTATATAAGTGTATAAACATACAAAACTTACAAGTAAAGAGGAAACCAAGACCTAGATAGCTTGACCTAGGCTACATAACTAATAATGGTGGAGGGTGACACTATGTACCAGAGTTCTTGGTTTCAAAGTCAATTCAGTGCATTTCCCTGTTGTATGTCTGATAGTCTATTTCTGCCTTTCCCTTGATTATGTTATTCTTGGAGATCTATACATTTAGAATTTTAGAAAGTCCTAAGTGGGAAAGACTTTAGAGATCATTGGGTGTACCTTACTCTCACTCACAGATGAGAAAATTGATGCCCAGAGATAGAAAAAGGACTTCTTCAAGTAGCCAGGAAGGGTTTGGGGCAAATATTAGTCATACTCTACTTGGTTTGATCATATTGCCAAAAGGGTGAAGTCATTATTTCTGACTGTTACGTATTTAGAAAAGGAATCAGAAATTTAGAAGGTAATCAGAGAAGGACAATCAAGATAGGGTAGGACCTTTAAATATTCGGCTCTTGAAGAATGGCTGGAGGAACTAATTGTATTTATCCTGGAAAAGAGAAGATTTAAGGGGTTTGTGGAAGCTTTATTCAAATTTTTGAAGACTGATCATGTGAAAAACATGTTAAACTTTGGCCCCAGAGAGCAGAACTAAGAAAAATGGATGGATGGAAGTTGTAAAGGTACAAATGCAGCCTTTTTTGCCTTTATTAAGGGAATTGGTTTGGTTGGGAGGAGAACTAATAATTAGTTATTAAAAAACGGTAAAGGTCTGACCCCAGAAGGTCTTCCCTTATTGAAAATATTTAGTACAATAGTTGGATGACCACCTGGGAAAGATGTGGAAAGAATTTATTTTTAAGTGTGGGCTAGACTAGACAAATTTTTCCATTCTATGAATCTAACTTGAACCTAGATTTTCTGATTATGAAGTCAGTGCTGTCTTTGTTTTAAAATTTATTAATCCCATTGCCTTTATTACTATAGTTTAATTTAAATTTCTCCTAAGTCAATTAATACTATCTGCTTTTTTTTTGTTTGTTTGTTTGTTTTCACTGGAAATTTGTTGAGAATATTTTGAAGTTTTGTTCTTCTAAGACTATTGTTTATTTAGTGAAGACTAGTTTTAAGTTTATTTTGTGTTGAGTGGGGGTGGACATGGCTTCCAGGGATAAGGCATAATGAGATCATAATGTGATTGGAAGTAGAATGATTATCTACTCCAATGGACTGACCCTTTTTCAAGAGGAGGTGAATAATCATTTATCTGCAACCGAAATCATTGAGATGTATTCAACAGACTTGCTATTCTGAAGGCAGCTGAGGAAATAGAAAGAACATTGGAAGAAAAGGAGCCACCAAGCCAATGCATTCTAGAATCCATTAACCTTGCAATGCCTGCTAGAGAGCATCTATGTAGTAGAGTGACAGAAACAAATGTAGGAATGAAGATTTTAAAACCAATGTTGAAGTAAATATAAGAATTGATTCTCAAATCAAGATCCTTATTTTCACAGCCATAAAGAGAATTTTATGTTTGGCAAGGGACAGAAGTGATTTGAGATGGGGAGAAAAATGTCAGCCACTAAAGAAACACTTTAAAATTTTCCAAATACTCCTAATTATACCTGGCTACATGATGATAGAATAATTGAAGTTCAAACTTCAAAACCCATGTAGTTTAAACTCTACATAACTTCCAAAGACAGCAGCATGTTTTACACATACATACACACATACATTTAATTAAATTCTATTTTGTCAATGATCAAGCAGTTATTTTCTCTCCCTCTCATTCCTCTTTTTACCTCTACTTGTGGGTGAAATGAGTTAATGAGCAGATCTCCAAAAAGTAAAAAAAGGCTGAGATTTGGAATACATTAAGAAATCTTATCAGCAAAGGAAAGTAATAAATGTTGGAGGGGATGTAGCAAAATTTTGACATTAATGCATTGCTGGTGGAGTTGTGAATTGATCCAACCATTCTGGATGGCAATTTGGAACTATGCCCAAAGGATGCTAAAAGAGTACCAGCCCTTTGATCCAGTCATAGCACTGCTGGGTTTATACCCCAAAGAGATAATAAAGAAAAAGACTTGTACAAGAATGTGTATAGCCAAGGTCTTTGTGGTGGCAAAAAAAAAATTGGAAAATGAGGGAATGTCCTTGGATTGGGGAATGGGTCAACAAACTGTGATATCTGTTGGTGATGGAACAGTATTGTGCTCAAAGGAATAATGAACTGGAGGAATTCCATGTGAACTAGAATGGACTCCAGGAGTTGATACAGAAGAAAGGAGCAAAACCAAGAAAATCTTATATAAAGAGACAGATACAGTGGCACAATCCAATTAAATGGACTTCTCTACTGGCAGTAATGCAATAATCCAGGACAATTCTGAGGGACTTATGAGAAAGAACTCTATCCACATCCAGAGGAAGAACTGTAGGAATAGAAACACAGAACAAAAACCACTGCTTGATCACATGGTTTGACAGGGATATGATTGGGATGTAGACTGTAAATGATCACCCTGGTGCAAATATTAATAATATGGAAATAGGTCTTGATCAATGACACATGTAAAACCCAGTGGAGTTGTTTGTTGGCTACAGGAGAGGGCTTGGAGGATGGGAGGGAAAGAACATGAATCATGTAACCATGGAAAAATATTCTAAATCAATTAATTAAATAGAATTTTTCAAATAAACAAAAACTTATGTTCTGGAAAGAATACTATATCTTGATTGAGGTGACTTATATGGGCAGCCTAATATATACGAGTTTTGGGAATGTATGATTTGGAACTAGAAAAGACCAGAGATTTTTCCAGTTCAACTCCCATATTTAACAAACGAGGAAACCAAGGACTAGTGTGATAAGATGATTTGTACAGATTATACTGCTATTGAAAAAATAGCAGAAACAAGATTGGAATAAAGTTCTTTAGCCTCCAAAACTATTCCTATTTTTACTTCACTATGATACCTGAACTTCATATTTACTTCCTGAAAAAAAATGGAGATCATAGAAACATATTCTAACTTTTAAGATGTCTCTGTTGGACTGGTAGGAACTAGAAAAGTGCATGAATCCTTTTTTCAAGTAAGAGACCTCTCTCCTCTGGCCCAGGTATGTGGTTTGACTGCAGTCATGGCATGGAAGAGGGATGTGCAGAATCTGGTCTTTAATGAGAGTAGGCTATTTATAACTTAAAATAAAGTTCACATGTAGGATTTTGTCAAAAAGTAGAAAATAAAAAGGTACTCAATGGGCACTATGAATCAGACATGGGACTGGAAATTTATTCCTACATACAAATGAAATGTTAAACATAAAAGACTCAAAACCCACATTAATATAAGACTGAGAGCATATATTAATAGAGCAACTTAAAACAGAATTCAGTAACTTAGAAATACTATTACAATCTGTTAGGAGGATGTTATTTTAAAACTAACAAGAACATAAAGCAGTTTGTAGGACTCCTAATTAGGCATTTTATATATTATCACAGCTATGTACTGTCCAAACAATTCCTGGTACATTTCTGCTGATAAAATGACTATACATGAGTAAATTCTCCTTGCTTTTTTTCATCATCCTCTTGAAAAATATTGAAATAGTTTCTGGGGGATTTTTCATGTGCCACTTGCTCAAATATGATAGAACCAAGACCTTTCACATTTCTGAATGCCCACATTTTCCTTCTGGTTTGCATTCATTCATCTTAGGATAGATACTCTTTCACTTGAGATATAGAGAGAATAGCTTCAAAAGAGGCATCCCAGGTTCTTGCTCATATTCAAGACTTAAACTCTGCACCATTTGTTTCATGTAAATTCTGACAGAGAAATTTATGACCATAAAACCTTACATTTAAAAGAACCTAGTGGTTAGAACAACAATAACAATAGCTATTCTTTAGAAAAAACAACAGCAATACTTACCTTAGAATCTTATACTGTCTTAGAATCAAGACTGCATTTTGGATCCAAGACAGAAGAATAAAAAGAGTAGGCAATGGTAGGTGACTTGTCCTGGATCACATAGCTAATAAGAGTCTGAGATTTGAAGCTGCGACCTCTCATCTCTAGGCATGTCTCTCAATCCACTTAGCCACTTAGCTGCCCCCTGACAATAAATTTTAATGTATATGTCTCATTTGAGGATTCAGATAATTTTGTAGATGGGAAAAATTATTTCCATTTTATAGATGATGAAGTTGAGTTCAAAGAGGTGAGAAGACCTGCCCATATTTACCTAATGAATCAGTGATAAAACTGAGACCAAGGCTATTCTTGAGTCTAGAAGAAGAAAGAGAAATAGTTCTTAGTCTTGGTACAACCCATCAGGCATCTCTCTCCTAAGCTCTAATGGAAAAGATAATGAGATGGAAATTTTTTTTTTCTTGAAAGAGAGATTAGAAATTAACCATTTAAATCCTTCAAATATAGATGAAGAAATTAAAGGCTAGAAAGGAGGTTGTACCTTACTAAGTGGAAGAAAATTATTTCATACTCAGATCTTCTACCATTAAATCCAGTCTTCTGATGTATAAACCATTGGAGATTTTCAAATAAGGCAGTCTGCAAACCTCATTCATGTTTAGTCAGCCATCTGACTTTCTTTTACAAAGTTGACTTCAAGTACACCATCAACAATCCATCTGTAATATTTTTCCCATGGGATATGATAAGCCTATAAAATATAACTTCCAGTCTTCAGACCTGCATATGAAATTGAGAGCTTATAATCTGGCCATGTTTATAGTGTTATATGTATTAGAAATAGTACTAGAACCTATTTAATCCTGTTTTTCAAATCAGGGCTCTAACTTCTGTGTCACACTGAATCTCAGAAGCATAAATATCATTATCCTATTTTTACAAATGATGAAACTAAGACTCAGATAGTTGAATTGACTTCCTAATCACTTTTTTGTGGTAATTAATCTTTGACACAGATATGATCACAGAGTGAATCCTAGGGGAAAGTGAATTTACCAAATGGAAGGCAACATTATAGATTGTACTATTAAAGGAATGATTAGTGAATATTTAAAAAAAAAAAGAACCAGTGGCCATAAAATTCCACCTTGCTTTCACCAAAAGTAAGTCATGACAGACTAAGATTGTTTCCCTTTTCAGATTATGTAGATTGGTAAATCAGTATGAAGTTAGAATTTAAAAAAAAAGTATCATACTGATGGGCTGCAACTGTGGCCAATGTAAAATAAAATGACATTTTAAGGAATAAATGTAAAGTCTTATACTTTTTTTAAACCTTTCTAAATATAAGATGGGGCAGGCATGATTAGAGAGAGCCTACTTTGAGGAAAATCTAGGCAATTTGGTTGATTGCAAAAATAATTGGAATCAACAGTGTTATAAGACAACCAAGAAAACTAATGTGAATATAAGCTTTATTAAGAGAGGGATAGCACTCATGAATAAGGAAGTAATAGCAGTGCTGCCTTCTGACTTGCTCTGACCACATTTAAAGTTCTGTGTTAGATCACCCTGCCCCATTTTGGAAGGATATTAAAAGATATATATGTATAAAACTATAACTATACATAACTGGACTGGCACAGAAGCTTCTCACCAGGAACTCTCTACACTAAGAAAGTCGAAAGTCCAATCCTTATTCTTATTGATTAGCTGGTTTATAGTTCCTGTTCAGTCATTTCAGTCATGTCTAACTCTTCATGACCATATTTAGGGCTGTCTTGACAAAGATACTGGAGTAGTTTGCCATTTACATTTCCAAGACAAACTACAGGAAGATTGTTAAAAGCCTCAAATTCATACCAGATGAGTTTTGGTTGAAATATCCAAAGGTGCTCAGTCTGTAGAAGAAAAGACCTAGGGGAAGCATGATAGCTATCTATTAATATTTGAAAGTCTATCACATTAAAGAATATTTATTTCTTCTCATTATTATTACATATTTTATTTACATATTTTTCTCATGGTTACATGATTTGTGTACTTTCCTTCCCTTTTCCCCCCTCCCCTCCCAGAACTAACAGGCAGTTCCAATGGGATATACATGTATTATCACTCAATACCTATTTCATATTAATTATTTTGCAACAATCTTTTAAAAGCCAAAAAACCCACATCTAATTCCCATATAAACAAGGGAAAATTAAAATGTTTAATGTTTTCCTTCTGTATTTCTTTTTTTTCAAGTTTTGAATCCTAGTTGAGTCTACTTTTTATTGGCTTCAGTTTTTTTTAATATTATTTAATTAATTAATTTAGAATATTTTTCCATGGTTACAAGATTCATATTCTTTCCTTCCCCTCCCACCAATCCCTTCCCATAGCTGACACACAATTCCTAATATTCCTAAGTATTTTATATTGTCTAGAGTGATTTTAAATGGAATTTTTCATTTTAATTCTTGCTATTGATGTGATAAAAATATAAAAATGCTGATGACTTATGTGGGGTTATTTTGTATCCTGTAACTTTGCTAAAGTTATTGATTATTTTCACTAGCTTTGTTAGTTGATTCACTAGGATTCTTTAAGTAGACCATCATATCATCCACAAGGAGTGATAGCTTGGTCTCCTCATTGCCAATTTTAATACCTTCAATTTCTTTTTCTTCTCTAATTGCTACTGCTAGTGTTCCTAGTACCATGTTAAATAATCAAGGTGATAACAGGCATCCTTGTTTCACTCCTGATCTTATTGGAAATACTACTAGTTTATCCCCATTGCAGATGATGTTATGTGATGGTTTTAGACAAATAATGTTCATTATTTTTAAGAAAGGACTTTCTATTCCTATACTTTCTCTTGTTTTCAATAGGAATGAGTGTTGTATTTTGTCAAAGGTTTTTTCTGCATCTACTGAGATAATCACATGATTTTTGTTGGTTTTCTTGTTGATATGGAAAATTATGTCGGTGGTTTTCCTAATATTGAACCATCCTTGGTTTCCTGGTATAAATCCTACCTGATCACAGTGAAAAACCCTCATGATCACTTGTTGGTGTCTTTTTGCTAGTATTCTATTTAAGATTTTTGCATCTATGTTCATTAAGGAGATTGGTCTATAGTTATCTTTTTCTGTTTTGATCTGCCTGACTTTGGGATCGGTACCATATTTGTGCCATAAAACGAATTTGTTAGAACACATTCTTTGCTTATTTTGTTAAATAGTTTGTATAGTATTGGGATTAGTTGTCCTTTGAAAGTTTGATAGAATTCACTTGTGAATCCATCAGGACCTGGGGATTTTTTCTTAGGGAGTTCTTTGATGGCTTGTTCAATTTCTTTTTCTTATATGGTGTTATTTAAGTATTTTATTTCTTCTTCTGTTAATCTAGGGCAATTTATATTTTTGTAAATATTCATCCATATCACCTAGACTGCCATATTTGTTGCTATATAATTGGGCAAATTCATTTTTAATGATTGCCTTAATTTCTTCTTCATTGGAGGTGAGATCTCCCTTTTCATATTTGATACTGTTGATTTGTTGTTTTTTTCTTTCCTTTTGTTTTGTAAACCTTAAAATTTCCCAAACTCTACTTTATAAGATTGGATTAAGACCATTCCCCATTTGGGCAGTGAACTCTACTTAAAGCAGGAATGTGAGAATTCTACTTTACCTACTTGGGTCTGCCCTAGGGGAAGATAAAGTTGTGAACTCTTTTCTGAACAATGAAAAGTACTTAAACCCATACTTTTCTTAAGCTAAGTACCTATAAAGGTCAAGCAACTTGTGAATTTACAAGGAACAAAGAACTGGAAAACTTACTCAGAGCTTTCCTGGTGTGAATTACTCAAAAATCCACACCTTCTTAGGTGTGGACTAAAAATGGGCGGTCCTTTAGAAACATCTACAGTGATTGCTAGATGTAAGGACTTTGGGGAGGTGACAGAGGAGATTTTGCCCTTAAAAATAAGAGCTCAGGAAGAGCTGGAAATCATTCTGAAACATTCAGATTGGAGAGACTCATTCTGAGGAGACTGATTCTGAAACATTCAGATGGAGGAGGGAGCTGGTGAAAGCAGCTGAGAGGCTGCTGGCCTGGTGTCATTAGAAATCCTTACTTAGACAGATCTTATGGTGAGTTATAAAAAACTGACTGATTTCTCTTTTAAAGGCTCAGGTCTAGGCCATATTGGCTTGAGGCCCTTCATGCGTATTCCTTTCTTACTCTCTCTTTCTTTGATTACTCATTGTATTGTTAATTAAAATCTCTATAAAACCCAATTGACTTGGGTATTTAAATAATTGGGAATATTTCCCTGGCGACCACCTTATATTTGATTTAAAAACCCAAGACACTGTAGTGAAACATATTTCTGCAGTCAAATTTACTCACCCTCTCTTATATCTATCACAATTTATATCTTCCACTATTTTAATCACTACAGTTTAAGACCTCAACCATTTTAAATCTCACAGTTTTCATTAGATTGAGTAGTACTTTGCCTATTTTATTTGTTTTTTTTTCAAAATACCAGCTTCTAGTCATGGTTATTATTCAATAGTTCTTTTACTTTCAAATTTTTTAAAATTCTATTTTAATTTTTAGGATCTCTAATTTAATTTTCATGTAACGATTTTTAATTTGTTCACTTTCAAGTTTATTTTATTTGCATGTCCAATTCATTGACCTTTGCCCTTTCTATTTGGTTAATATATGAACTCAAGGATATAAATTTCTCCCTGAGTACTGCTTTGGCTGCATCCTATATATTTTGAAAGGATGTCTCATCATTGTCATTTTCTTCAATGAAATTATTAATTGTTTCTATGATTTGTTCTTTAACTGATTTTGGAGAATCATATTTTATTTCTAATTAATTTTTGATTTGGCTCTCCATTTACCCTTACTAACTATTATTTTTATTATAATATGATATGAAAATGTTGCATTTATTATTTTTGCTTTTTTTTGCACTCATTTGCCATGTTTTTACACCCTAATACATGATGAATCTTTGTGCATGTACCATGGGCTGCTGAAAAGAAGGCTGATTCCTTTTTGTCACTATTTATTTTTCTCTATATATCTATTAACTCTAATTTTATAAGATTTCATTCACATGTCTTACCTCTTCCTTACTTATTTTTTTATTGGATTTATCTAGACTTGATAAAGTTCAGGTCTCTTACTAGCATAGTTTTACTATCTATTTCCTCTTTCAACTCCACTAGTTTCTCCTTTAGAAATATGGGTGCTATACCATTTGGTGCACTCCTGTTGAGTACTGATATTTTCTCATTATCTATACTGATTTTTATCAAAATGTAATTACATTCCCTATCTCTTTTAATCAGATCTGTTTTTACATTGGCTTTGTCAGATATAATGATTGCAACTCCTCCCATCTTTTTCTCAGTTGAGGCCCAATAGATTTTTCTCCAACCTTTAATTCTAACCCTGTGATTGTCTACCCACCTCATGTGTGTTTCTTGTAGACAATATATGGTAGTATTTTGGTTTCTAATCCACTCTACTATTTGCTTTAATTTTATGGTTGAGTTCATCCCATTCACATTCAAAATTATGATTGCCACATGTGTATTCCCCAACATTCTGATATATTCTCCTAGTTCTGCCCTTTCTTCTTTCACTATATCCTTTTAATCCAGTGGTTTGTTTTTAATCTATCCCCCTAATCACCACTCTTATTATGCTTCCCTTTCTGCTCACACCCTTTTTGTTCCCTTTATATTATTTTTTTAGAGTCTGTTAAGTTCCCTCCCACTTCTCTTTCCCTCCCTTTTGGTGCTCCCCATTCCACTCTCTGCCTTGGTTTTTCCTTCTCACTTTCCCTGTATGGCAATATAGAATTCGATACCACAAATGGATCTATATGCTCTTTCCTCTCAGAATTCATTTCACTGAGAGTAAGGTTTAAGTATTACCTATTAGCACGTTCTTCCTCTCCTTCTTATAATAGTATTCCTCCCCTCCACTTCCCATGTGCATCTTTGTGTGATATAGATCATCCTATTTATCTTATTCCTTCAAGTTTCTCTTAATGCCATCTTTTATTCCCCCCTTCCTTTTTATTTTTTGCATATCATCTTATACTACTTATTACCCCACTCTCTACCTGTGAATGATTCTTCTAATTAGTATAATAGTTGTAATATAACTGCAATATGAGGACAGGGAGATAATGGAGTCTTCCCTCCCTGCTGGGTCAGGACCAGAGTGAGGTAAATATGGAATTGAGTAAAGTAGAGAGAAAGAGAGGATGGATTGTCTTTCCTCTCAGCTCTCCCTGACAACCTCACTCTGATTTCCTTTATAGACCTTAACTAATGTTCCCTCTGAGACCTTAACTAAACAAGATCAATACAGTAAGCTTCTTTCTCCCTGGGGAGAGAGTTGTCACTTCCCTCTCCCCAACTTCAAGTCTCTCTCTACATAAAATGGAATCATTCACTTTTATTTAATTAAACTTTTTTATTTTAAGGGAACAAGGTAAGGGACAGGGCAGATGTGTCTAGTCTAGGAATGAGGCAGAAGGGCAGAGGGAGCAGGGAGTCCCTAGACTAACTGAAACCTCTTTTTCCAAAAATTTGGCAGGTTAGGTTATGTTGGTCTGACCCCCTGAGGTCAGTTAGTGAAGAAGTCCTGGCTCTAACTGTCTTGGTAGCTGTAACCAGTCCAGGATTTTAGGGGATCTGGAGGAAATCTTTCTTCTAGTGAACAGCTTCAGTTGTATTCATTTGGTTGTCTTATTGGGGTATTGGGGCAAGCTTTCATAGGAGGAGATAAGTGCTGGTTCAGAGATCCACCCACTTCACCTTCTTGATGGCTTCTTTAAGAAAAGAATCTTTCCAGCTGTCCAGTTCAGTTTACTTCCTCCCCTTTTCCCAGAATTCTCTCTCCTTCCTGCTCTTTCCCCATTCCTGCAGAACTCTTCAGCTTGCCAGATGTGACTCTGGCTCTTCTGCTGGAAGATTTAGTTCAGTTCCTCTCTTATATAGTGCATATAATTTTTGAGAGTTACAAATAAATTTTTTCCATATATTAATATAAACAATTTGATCTTAATGAAGACCTTCATGAAGAAAATTTAAATAAAAACATTCTTTTTTCCCCTTGTTTTTTTTACCTTTTCATGTTTTTTCTTGAATTTTGTTTGGATATCCAATTTTCTATTTAGTTCTGATCTTTTCTTTACAAATACTTGGAAATCTTCTATTTTGTTGAATGCCCATACTTACCTCTAGAGGTATATAGTCAATTTTGATGGATAGGGATCCTTGGTTCAAGACCCATTTCCCTTGCCTTTCTGAATATAATACTTCAAGCCTTGGGGTCCCTTAGTGTAGAAACTGGCAGATCTTGTGTAATCCTAATGGGTGCTCCTTAATATCTGAATTTTCTCTTCTTTGCTTCTTGTAAAATTTTCTCTTTAACTTGGAAGCTCTTGAATTTGACAATTACATTCCTGGGGGTTGCCTTTTGAGGAGTTAGTGTAGAGGGTATCCTATGAACTCTTTAAATGTTTATTTTACCCCCTTGTTTAAGAACATCACAGCAGTTTTCTAGGATTCCTTGAAGTATGATGTCAAGGTTTCTGTTTAATTCTGGGTTTTCATGTAGACCAATGATTCTCAAATTGTCTCTTCTAGACCTGTTTTCTTGGTCAGTCATCTTTTCAGTGAAATATCTTATGTTTTCTTATATTTTGTCAGTCTTTTGACTTTGCTTTATTAACTCTTGCTGTTTTGCAAAATCATTGGCTCCCAATTGCCTAATTCTGGTCTTTAAGGACAATTTTTCTTGTATAATTTTTTGATTTTCCTTTTCAGTTCAGTCTATCCTGCTTTTCATGGCTTCCAGCTATTTTTACAATTGGGAGTTTCTGTCCTTTAAACTGTTATTTTCTTTTCTGAACTATTTCCCACCTTTCTTGCCAAAATCCTTCCATCTTTTTGAAAAGCTCCAATTTAAATTATTTAAGAGGTTGTGACCAATTTCCAATTTTTGGAAGGTTTGAATACATTTATTTGTATATCTTCTTCTTCTATTTCCTCTGTAGTCTGGACTTTTCCTACATAAAATATATTCAGGTTCAGTGCCTTCTTTTTTTTTCTCTTGGTGATGGGAAGTTGTTTTTCCTGGGCCTTGTTCACCACCACTATGGTGGTTTTTTCCTTCCCTGTCCAGTCAGAAGTCTGAGTGAGGAGGGTAGGCTTTCTGTGTATGGAGCTAAAGAGAAGTGTTTTTGCCTGAGGCCACCTCTCCGTTCTCTGCAGCTTCTACTGTTTACTGCCCTTCTCTGTGCTATCTCCATGCAGGTGCCTATGTTCTGCACTCTTCAGCCTGCTGGGGTCTCAGGTCTAGCTGCTCTCAGTGGTAGGTCTTTGGTGGTCTTAGTCTGTTCTCAAGGACCAAGATGTGCCCCTCCCTTCCTCTAGAGGTGCCACTCTCTCACTCACTGATTCTAGTGCACTGGCTCTGACTGGCTCCATAGGTGAGGTGGGGGAGGGTTGATCAGCTCTGTTTTGGTGGAAGTTATTTCACCCCATTATAGTGTGGAAATGCCCAAATTCCATGTACTTCAATGGTGTGACCTACTGTAGAGTCCCTTTGTTCATATGAATTTGCTTTCTTTTGGCCTTTTAAGGTATTCTATATTGGTAGGTGGTGAGGAAATGAAGTCCTGGGTCTACATTGCTGTCATGTTTACCTGGAAGTGCGTATGAATTCTTTTAAAGCCCTTGGGCATAATTCCAAATTGTTTTCCAGAATGATTGGATCAATTCACAACTCCACTAGCAGTATATTAGTGTCTCAATTTTGCAGCATTCCATCCAAAATTCATTATTTTCCTTTACTTTTCTTTCGGACAGTCTTCTAGGTGTAAGGTTGTTTTGATTTGCATTTCTCTAATTAGGAAGAATTTGGAATGTTTTTTCATGTGATTATTGATAGTTTTGATTTCTTCATCTGAAAATTGTTTATTCGTATTCTTTGACCATTTGTCAATTGGATAGTGGCTTGATTTCTTGTATTTAGACTTTGTCTTGTTCCACTCATTAGTACTGAATAGAATTTACAAACAGGTCAATTCAGAGTTGGTGTTAAGGAAAACTCTAGAACCCCTAGAGTTATACTAAGTAGAATGGAACCATTATAAGCTTGTGGAATTCCCCTAAATGGAAATCCTCAAGGAAATACTAGTTAATGAATAGTTTAATATGTGGTAAAGGAAATTCTTGTTTATTATGGGCTAGCCTAAATGACCTCTGAAGTTTTTGTTCCCCATTTTGATATCCTGTTCCTCTGTCTACAAGGTCAATGTTTTTTTTAGAATCCTGTTGTTGTTCAGTTATTACAGTCATGCCTGACTCTTTATGGACCCATTTGGGATATTTTTTGGCAAAGATAATGGAGTAGTTTTCTATTTCCTTTTCTAGCTTATTTGAACAGTGAGGAAACTGAGGTAAACATTATTAAATAACTTGCCCAGAGTCACACACAGGTAAGTTTCTGAGGCCACATGTGAAATCAGGAAGATAAATCTTCTTGATTGTGGGCTTAGCACTCTGTATACAGTGCCACCTTGATGTCTCTATTTTGAAATATTTATAGAAAATTCATTTCAGTATGAAGTGTTTTATCAATATAAAGGGGAAACCATGGGAGTTAAGAGAAAGGAGGCAATGGAAACTTGCTTTGTCTTACTAACATACTGCTACCTACACCCACTTGCTTTATTGTAGAACCTACCCTCTCCCTTTTAGATGACTGAGTTTAGCACTTAATCTCTCTTTCCTCAGTTCCACTTCATCCTGTTATAACTTTAGCTAGGTAAACATATATATAGAACTAAGAAGAGAGTATCCTTCAGAAGTGTGAGTTCCCTTTTGCCTTCATGATCAATTTATATTGATAATATATAATTTATGTTCATATTGAATACTTTTTTCTCCTATTTCCAAGACTTTGCTTACTTCATTTTTAAAAGTCTTTGAAATGACCTCTTCTGTCTACTTTCTCCCTTAAAGTCCTTTCATTCCACTGCCTATATTGAAATTATCCTTTCCATAAAATTTTCTCTAATCCTATCCCAACTAAACGTGACCACATTTTCATTCAAGTTATAGCAATTTTTAGTCTTTATTTCATTGCCTGCCAAGGTATACAGAGAATAGAGCACCAGATCTGGAGTCAAGAAGACCAGGGTTTAAATCTTTCCTCAGACATTCAATAGCTATGTGACCCTGGGTGAGTCATTTAGCCCATCTGGTTCAATTTCTTCATCTGTAAAAATAGGTATAATAATAGCACCAAGGTCCCAGGTTTGTTGTGAAGATAAGATGAGATACGGATCATAAAGCACTTAGCATAACACTTGGAAAAAAAAGTAAGCATTATCTAGATGGTGAAAGGTAGACAATAAAGGTGGATGTGCAACCCAGAAAAGGATTCAGCAAGTCTCTATACCAGGGATGCTAGTCCCCCCTGAGTACTTCATGGGTACCCAACTGTGTGTATCCCAAGTTTGTGAAGATTTCCTCCAGTGGAATTGGTGGGTCAAATCAATTTGTTCCAATAGCCATGAAGGCAGCTGAAGGAGACTTTGTGGACCACTTAGAGCTTGTTCAGACACTAAAGACACCAAGGTCATCCACTGCACCCTGAGCCATTACAAATCAAGCTAACTTTTTTTCTTACCACTGGGCTTCAACAACTCTGGAAGAGAGAGTGAGGCAAATTGTGGGAATAGAAACATAGAAGAAAAACAATTGCTTGATCACATGGTTTGATGGAGATATGATCAGGGGTGTAGACTAAACAATCACCGTAGTACAAATATTAATAATATGGAAATAGATCTTAATCAATGACCCATGTAAAACCAGTGGAATTGCACATTATTTACAGGGGGTGAGGTGGGAGGAGGAGAGGGAAAGAATATAAATCATGTAACCATGAAAAATATTATAAAATAATTAATTAAATAAATTAACATAATTTAAATCTGAAAAAAGAGAATGAGGTTGATACCTTTATACAAATCCCAATTTACTTACAAGTCAAGACATCACCTCATGATGTCACTGGATCTCTTCAAAACAAAGGATGCATAACTCCATACATAGTGGATACATAGGTTTCTTAATAATAAGTATTGAATTCAAAAGGACATTAAAGCCATCTAACCCAAATCTTATTTTTCTCCTGCCCTGGGATATTAAATGACCTACCTTATTTCATAATGGCAAACCCAAGATCCAAACCCAGGTCCTCTGACTCCAAACATAGTACTTTTTTCATTACATCACACTGATTCTAACTTAATTTTCAATGAAGGGAATTAAATTCAATTAAAATATAATAGTATTGGGATTTGCCTTTAATAAGTCTAAGAATTTAGGATTTTAAGATTATGATCCAATCACTCTCAATATCTCACTTCCTTCATATGCAAAATGGAGGTAATTCCTTTCTCATTAATTCACATCTGACCTATTGTAATGGTGTAGTCTCAACTCCAGTGGCTCCTTCTCATTTCCAGTAAATCCTCTGGTCATTGAGGTCCTTCCTAACTAGGGTCTCTGCTACCTTTCCAGGCTTCCTTCACATTACTCCCACTTTCACAGGTATATTTTAATCCTGTGACACCAGCTTTTTGCTATGAAAACATCCAGGCTACTGATTCTAAACTCATTTTCACTGGCACGTACTCATGCCTAAAATTCTCTGAGTTCATCTATCTCCTCAGCCTTCCTTATATCCTTTGAGTCCTAGGTAAGATCTCATCTTCTGCCAATAGACTTTACCAACCACCTCTTTAACTGCCTCTATTGAGTATCTCTAATTTATCTTGTATATTGTAGGAGTTAAATTAATGTTCAATACTTCTAGTATTATTTTTATAAAGTTTATTATCTGACAAAATAGAAACATGTGACTAATTTTTCCATCTGCTCAAAAATCCCTGTTCCACCAAAGCTTTGAAAGGAAGGGGAGAGAGAGAAAGAGAGAGAGAGAGAGAGAGAGAGAGAGAGAGAGAGAGAGAGAGAGAGAGAGAGAGAGAGAGAGAGAGAGAGAGAGATGGAGCTCCAACGAATTTATCTCCTATGTAAGCACTTAACGACAGGAAGAGAGTAGGGTGTTGGGAATCATAGTTTTGCTGGGGATAGTAGTTTTTAGGGTAACAGATTCAAATTACACAATATGACTTGTTTCTACTTGGTGTGTTTACTGTCTTCCCCATTAGACTGTGAACTCCCTGAGAATTGGAACAGCTTTTGCCTTTCCTGGTATTCCCAATCTTTAGCACAATGACTGGAACAGAATATATATTTAATAAATGCTTGTTGACTTGAATTTATGTCAAAGGGGTGGTTGTGAGGTATAAAGAAAATAATGATTATTAAAGTACTTTGGAACCATAAGGAGCTATTTAAATGTAAGTTATTGTTATTTTCTTCTTCTGATGATGAAGAAAATGCCCATCTTTTGGCATAAAGGACTTAATGAATGCATACTGACTAAGATCATTATTTCTTCACCCATTTCTAAAAGGCTATTAAGCCTTTTCTGTCACTCCCAACTCCCCTGCCCTCCAAGCAGGCCAGATGTTCTTCAGTCATTTCTGAAAATGGGTCAGATTATCCCTTGTCAACAGAGGGCAGCATAGACGAAAGGAAGAGAAATCTAGTCAACTCCTGTCTTTTTCCTTCCCTTGCTTCCTTTGCCACTGAGTTATCTGATCCAAAGGATTAACAGTTGGGTCCTGAACCTTGCAGGAGTCCTGAAGGCCCAGGGCGATCATTGGGACTGATTGGACTGGCAGCCTGTCTGGCTTCTGGACAATTCTAAATATTAAATTCAAATTTAGAGCCAACCCAGTGCTCCTGAAAGCAAGTGAGGTACTTTTGGAAACCTCAATTGTGTCCCTCTGGCCCCTCAGGCCATTGCACAAATCACTGCTCCAGGGCACTGAGTGATGCCCTAATGATACCCTTGGGTACCTCCTTATGCTGTCACCACCTAGAGAGCAGTTTTCTCAACTAGCTGGACATTATGGGTAAAAACACTTTAAGGTCCTTGGAGAAAGGAACTACATAATGCAACCTATTACTTTAGTTGTTTTAAAAAATTGAAACATTTCTTTACCAGGACAGAGTTAGAACTTATACTTTATTTGGGGACAATAAAAGACCACACACTGTCTGAATTCAGATTCTGGCTCAAATCCTTGGAAGGTTTATGAATATTGTATTCAGAATACTTATTATTTAGGCCCATGATCTATAACTAGAACTTGTCTGAGGTTCTGGGGGCAATATGCTACAGGTACTGTCAAGGGGAGTAGGATGGAAGTGAGGGACAGAGAGGAAGGATTTTCCTCTTTCCTCAGTCCTGCATGTCACATAGATTCCCTTCCTGATCAGATTGCTCTCCATTCTGGACCCAAACTTCTTTTGGGGTCTCAAGGTAATGTTGCCTCAACTAGTTGGTCTCGACTTCCACAAAGGCTGTGTGTGTAATGACCAGCAGGTAGCCACTGTTCCCAATAAATTCTACACCAGACACATGTACACAAAAGTATTCTCATCCCCATTTCAGAGATGAGGAAGCTGAAACTCATCAAGGTTAATTAATTGCTCCATCCGTTATCATAGACCTAGTAAGCATCCAAGAACAGCATCCCTCCTAGTAGTCTGGACAGCACCCTTCACAGGATACCATGCTCTCTCCCTGAACCTTCTTTGAGTCTTCATTTACTCTTTTATAAATTAGGTTGCTGGATTCTTAAAGGCTATATTCTAGGCTAATTTGAACCCAATTATCATTTAAAATAGCAGCTATTTACTTTTGAAAAAGGAAATGACAAACTGTTTCTGCCTGTTCATTCGAGTAGGACCTTCTATAGATAAGAGTTGGTTAGTCTGCTCCCCAGCAGCACCCCATGTTATTTAATGCAGTAAAACTATTAAAGAAGAATCAGAGGGTTTTAGAAAAGGAAGAGGGGACTTTGGGTTCATCTAGTCTAAAATCTTCATTCTGCAGAGGGGGGAAAATATAGCTTAGAAAGTTAAAATGACTTCCCTGAGAGAATAGAACTAGTTAAAAGAAAAACTGAGACTTAAACCTATGTCTCCTGACTCTCCTTGCCCTTTTTACTACATCTTTGCCTTTAAATGAATCTCATATATTATTAAATGCTCTTGAATATAATAAAAAAGTATTCTTTTACACCAATTTCATTATTCAGACCTTAAACTAATTTAGACAGTCCTCACCCCTAATTAGCACAAATTAGTAATGGATTTACTTTTACTATTCATACATATTTGGCCTATTAAGTTTCCTTCCTTGTTGATCCGTGCTTCACAACACAAGGTTGAGTGAGCAGTCTTTTCTAATTACCACTGTGGTTCCATTATGATTAACTGTTGCCTTTCTATTTTGAGGCTGCTATCCCAGGAGTGCATATTATTATTAAATATAGTTGTGGTACTCACTTGAGAATGTGTTTTGTAGATTTGAAACAGCTTTACAATTCTGCTTAATATACACTTGGTGCTTTGAGCAAAAAACCAAAAGGAATTTGAGTAGGCATTGCTTTCAGCAGAAGTTACTGAGATGCTAGCTGGGTGGTACAGTGGATAGAGTGCCATGTACCAAGTCAGGGGAGACTCCATCTCCATGAGTTCAAATCTGGTTTCAGACACTTATTAACTATGTTACATTAGGCAAGTCAGTTAACTTTACTTGCCTAAGTTTCCTCATTCGTAAGATGAGTTCGAGAAAGAAATAGCAAAATACTCCAAAATCTCTGCCAAAAAACCCCCAAATGAAATGATTCACAAAGAGTCAGACATAACTGCAAAAGGACTGAAGAACCAAAACTGAGGCAAGAGAGTCCATATAACTGAGATGTGCATTTTAAGACAGTGAATTAAAAAATATAATGTCTGGAATTAAATGATGATTGAATGTGATATGTGGCTTGAGGGATATTTGGATTTTGAACCAAAATCTTTGAGTTCTAGATGCAGGTTACCATTCAAATACCCTTGAACAAGGTATTTGCTCTCTCTGAGGGTCATTTTCCCTGTGTGTGATATAAGGAAATAAATGTCAATCTTTTCTCCATCACAAGGTGCTAAAGGAAGAAAGCATTATTTATACATGAGCTATGAGATCATATATGATAATATTTTCACAGATGGAAACATGCTTAGAAAACTGTGAGGTAAACAACAGAAATACAATTTGCATCAAAACTATTAAATGCCTATTTGCAAGGCACTGTGAATGGGAAAGCAAAAATAAATAAAAAGGCAAGAGAGCTTTCACTGAATTACACGTTAAATAAATTGAAAGCAACGGAGTTAAAGGAAAATAAGAAATATGGATTCCTTCCAAGTCCAAATTGCATTATAACCAATTAGATCATAGGTGATGGTCCCTATAATGAAT
This sequence comes from Monodelphis domestica, assembly GCF_027887165.1. Taxonomy (NCBI): domain Eukaryota; kingdom Metazoa; phylum Chordata; class Mammalia; order Didelphimorphia; family Didelphidae; genus Monodelphis; species Monodelphis domestica. The sequence goes on along the minus strand of NC_077227.1, from coordinate 684,953,690 downwards.
TTAATAACTTTGTTGCCTTTCACATTTTATCCTTGATATTGTTTTGAAAGTGTAGTTGAAAGGTATTAGTGGCCAAATTGAATGGTGGTAATTAGCTGCCTCAAATTAAAAGAGTATAATATCTTAAATAAGACCTTTTCTATCTGTTCCCCACTATGAGCCTCCATGTTAATTCACCACGCACTGGATCCTAGACTTCTGTTCATCTCTACATATAATTGCCATTTCCAGTAATTAGACCTATGGAGGCCCACAAAGGGAATAATAGACTGTATTGAATCAAAATTATGAACCCTTAAACTCTGCCTTGTGAATGAACAAGCTGTATCCCAGTCTCACTTGTCTAATACCAAACAATTGTTTAAATCTTAGGTCATTCATGAGCACATATTCCATCTGTCAGGTGTTGCAGAAACCTAAGAAGATAAAAAAACCAAACCAAAACAAAACAAAAATAAACTATTCTTCCATCACCTAATGGCTTTCATCTGTCTAGTGAATGCAAAAGTCAGCTCTCTAGAAGGAAGATATAACGAGGAGCAAAATCATAGCATTAGGAAAATGTTACTATGGTGGGAAGCAAAGTTATAATGGAAACAAATTCAGATGACAGAGCTGGTATGTTTGTTATTTATCTAAATATAAAATATATGTGGATTTCAAAATAGGCATGAATACCCAAGATAGGAGAATAAAGAGTGTTTTTGTTTTATTTTACTTTAAAGAGAGGAAAATGGGGGATTTTTTTTGGAAGGGGTATAATTTGGGAATGGCAAAGTGGTGAAAAACATGAGAAAATAGATGGTCTTTAGTTGAAAGGCACAGAGAACAGGGTACTCATCATTAATTTTTATAGAACAATAAGAAAAACAATGCTGACATTGCTCTAGCATTTTATGCAGTCAGTATACCTTACCAACATCATTGGAATTGGCTTTGTAAAGTGGCAGGAATGATAAATTTGGAGTCAGAAAAATGCTGGGTTTGAATTCTGCCTGTGACTTTTACTAGTTGTATAACTGTCAGCTGTGTGACATTTCCTAGGTGTACAACTATCAGTGGTGGGACTTTTGCTTGTTCTGTAACTATCAGCTGTGAATTATTTCACTTCTGAATTAGTTTCCTCACATGCTAAATGGAGGTGAGAATAACTCTCGTACTTGCCTCCTGGCGTTTTATGAGCACCAAATGAAATATCGAAGTTTAGCTCTTGAACCCTAAAGCCCTATATACACATCAGTGATCAATCTCATCATCACTATCATTTTCTTACCTGATTCCCACAGCAAAATAATCCAGGAAAAGTAAGTGATATCTCCAACAGGATGAAGAGAAGAGAAATAACTTTATACCTGGAAGTCTCCTATGGAGGATAGGCAATCACGTCTTGGATAGGGCAATCATGATCTGGTTTCTATACAAACCTCACTTTCCTACAATCCAGTCTATGAGTTTACCACTTTCCAGTGGAAGAAAACATAAAGATAGATCTAGAATTTTTAAATTTTAAGTCTAGGGATCATTCAACAAAATGAGCTTTCCTTAGAAATTCTGAAAGCAAGAATATCTTCTCTTACTTTGGCAGGAGAGTGACCTCAGGTTTAAACTCCACTTAAACAGCATATTGCATAATACTTTGAAATAAGTGTTGGGTAATTCCTTTCTAATTAAATATGGATGAATTAATTACTGCCTAATGAACTCAAATGGAAAAAAATGAAGTATTGGAACACTCTTTTCTTTTTCTAATTAAAGATATCCAAAAGCACATCTCTGATAAAAGACAATTATTTTCTCCTGGTTTATGGCTGGCATCATGCTTTGTTTTAACCCTCATATTTGGGTGAAAAGTTGAGTCATAGCTTTTCAATTTCTCAAATGCTGTAAAAGCATTAGAATTACATGGGAACCTTTCTTACTCTGGCTTAAAAAAATGATAGCTTGCGTTCTGATGTGCAATAGCTTTGTTAGGAATAAAAAGAACAATGGGGTCTTTTTAGCAGGTTAGCCTGGTCTATGATTCACAGTGTTAGCATCTGATAGTCTCACCTGCTTTAATTGTTCGTCGTGGCACTTTTCAATTAGTGCAACACACAGTTCTCTTTGGCAAGTGTTTGTGAGGCTGTCATTGCAATTCCCCTCTCACATATATTGTAATTATGTGTGTACCTCAATGTGTGAGACTATAAACATATGCTATATATTTGAATAAGAGTGCTGTCAACACTCTATTTTAGAAACGCATTAATTATGGTTGAATAATAATGTGAATTCTAATACAGTATAATATACTCTACCTGTTGGATATTTACATTATCCAATGCATCTCGTTACTTCTTAAAATAAAGATATTAAAACAATGAACAATTAGCAACTAGATTAAGATTTTACATTAATCGAGATGTCACGAAAAGCTGCATGTTCTTAAGATAACTAGGGAGCCTTTGTTTAAACTTGCTTCCTTCCTAAAATAGTCCAAGACAGTAAAAATAGCAGGTTGAATTTCAGACAGAATTGAGATGAATAAGGCTGCAAATGTGAAAAAAGCATCCATTTTAATCATTTATTATTCTTTTTTAAATAGAAATTAATATTCACTTAAACTGATTATGCCTCTCTGTCATCCACCTAAACTCTGTATAATGATGAGTTTAATGATCTTTAACCTTCACATGAACAAAAACTGGTGAAGCTTGATGATTATATTAGATTGCATTTTTCCCCCTCAACACTTGTAGAACAGAGAGGTTGTTATTAGAAAACTAAGATACACTTGGATGTAGAGTTTGGAACAAAACTGCTTCTACTGGCAATTTAACCCTGTAAAATGTGAAAGTAGTAGTAGTAGTAGTTGTTGTTGTTGTCTCTCGGTAACTGAGAATGACAATTGTCTTTGTGCGTTTTGGTGCACAAAGACACCTGTGCATGAAGATTTAAGTGGAAAAGCCAATGCATAGAGACAGTCCCACTCTCTCGGCATTGGAAGCCTGAGTCCAGTGGCACGAAAAGTCGTTACACCCGGAGACTTCCTCAGCTGCATTGGTAAGCACTTCACAGTGCTTTGCTGCGTCACCCTCTCAGCCGTTGAAACTTCTTGTTGATTTCTTCCGCCTGTTCAACCAAAGCAGTCTTCACAAGCTGGGTGAGCAAAGCCCTGGTTCACCAGGGGTCGATGACCCGATGGCTACCCTCACAAGGTTTGGCCAGCCTGTCAAAGCCATTGCCTGGGATGTGGCTGCTGCCGCATGCTAGCAGCTACTGGGAGCCACAAGTGAGAGCTGGGTGTCAGGTGAGGGTCAGAGGCTGGAGAGCTGCCCTAGGAGGGCACAACAAGCCCTCCATACCAAAGATATTACTCCTCCCTGAGGACCCCATACACCCTAAAATGTGAAAGTAAATTGTCTGCTAAATCAGATAATACAGCATTTGGAACCAATCTCTAGACTCACATGTAGCCTGTTTTCTACAGTGTTTCAACGCTTGAGATCAAAGCCCATTAATATCTTTAAAAGCTACTTGGATCAGAAACATTGGAAATTCCCTGAAAGGAGCAAGTATAACCATTTTTCTAAGTGTCTTTTAAACTTTATTATTTGAAATACTTGGGAAAACATTTTCATTTAATTGTATAAGCTTTATTATTCATATTATTTTGATATTTCAAGGATCGGTGATTTCAGTGACTGATGTAGAGCCACTGTGAGTACATAAACTAATTTTTCTATATCTTTTATTATTACCACTCTTTATTAATAGAATATTAAATGTGTGGGGGCAGTTGGGTAGCTCAGTGGATTGAGAGTCAGGCCTAGAGACAGTAGGTCCTAGGTTCAAATCTGGCCTCAGACACATCCCAGCTGTGTAACCCTGGGCAAGTCACTTGACCCCCATTGCCTAGCCCTTACCACTCTTCTGCCTTGGAGCCAATGCACAGGATTAACTCCAAGATGGAAGGTAAGAGTTTAAAAAAAAAAAGGGAATATTAAATGTGTGAGCACTGTGCCAAGTATTGGGAAACTTTCAGTCTAATAGGAAAGATATGTACAATCCAGATATGAATAGGATAAATTAAAATATTCAGGGGCAACCCCCCCTAAAATAACAATAACAACAACAAAAGGAAAAAGTAACACAATAAAACTCATAATTTGTTGACCATCTACCTGGCACTGAGATTAGTATTATTTCTATGAGATTATTAAATATAGAGAGGAATAATGTTGAAATAAGGGGATATAAAGTTAATTTGGTTCACTACATTACGAAAAGCATATCTTCTAGTGGAAAAATTGGAGGTTTTTGATGCTTCTTACTCATTACTGATCATATATCTACAATGCAAGTTCATGTTTAGACACCACAATTTACAGACATTTACATGGTGGAGGGTACCAGAGGAGGACAGCTAAGATAAGGCTGTTCATGCTAGACAAGGATAGGTTGAAGGAGCTAAGCATATTTAATCTGGAGAACAGAAAATTTTGTGAAAGTCATGAGTGAGGGGGAATAGTAGTTGTCTTCAAATAATTAAAAGGCTTTCATGGTGAAAGGAATGAGTCTTGTGCTATATGGCTCCAGAGAACAGACTCAAAAGCAAGGAGTTGTAAAGGGGCAAATAATGACTTTAAGAAAGGAATTTTTCTAAGAATTAGAGCTATCCAAAATCAAAATAGGTGGATTTGGGAGATTGTGGATTTGCCAACTCTCTCTCTCCCCCCAGCTCATTGAAAATTTTCTAACAGAAGCTTGGATGACCATGCTTCCTCAGCTCTGGTCATCTTCCTCATTCTCCTTCCACTGGATCTGAACTCTGCCCTTAGGATATCTAGGCTCTGATAGGTGAACTTGCATCTTGCCTGGACTGGAATGAGGACTCCATGTCATGTCCTAGCCATTTCTAAACTATATTTCCAGATGCATGTTCTCTCACTTTCTAGATCCCCTCACCCACATTGAAATAATATCCAGAATATTATCCAGAAAGGCTAGCTTGCTTACTTGTATTTGCATCAATAAAACAACTCAATATTGGGCACATAGCAATAATTTACTCTTTAATGTTTCATTATGCATTCAATTGCTGACAAATATTTGATTATGTTTTAGTAGGAATTTTTTTCCTCACCTACATTTGAACCAAAGGGATTGATTGAGGCTGTGAGGTGTTTTCCATTCCCAAAAGGTTTTGTTGATGGCACTTATAATCTATTGATAATCACTATGTTAGAAATAACATCAGTATTATTATGAAAATAGTTTTTAGTTTTTGATGCTCTGAAAGGGTCTCAGGGATCCCAAGTGTCCTAAAAGTATGCTTTGAGAACTATTGAACTACAGAACCTCCAAAGTTCCTAATAGCTCTAAATACTATAATGCAATTCATCACTTTGGTCCAAATACAAGTTGAACTTGATTTTAACCTATTGTCCCAAGTGGGGAACTCTGAAAAACTAAACTCCATAAAATGTAAATTATAAGAAATACTCATCTTAAAATTTGTATTTTATAGTGTTTTAAATTATACTGAACATCTTGCTCACAACAATCCTTTACCCATAGATAATGATAATGATTTTTTTTCTCCATTTCACAAGTCAATGAATTGAGGCTCACAGAGATGAACCGATGTGATGAAGATCATGAGTTTAGTTTGTTAAGTTGAAGAACAAAATCCTGGCCTTCTTGACTCCAAATTCATTGACTCCACCACAGAACCACTCTTTTTGTTTTTGTTTTTTAATTGTTTTTCAGTTGTATCTGAACCTTTGTGACCCTTTTTGGAGTTTTCTTGGCAAAGATACTAGAGTGGTTTGCCATTTCTTTCACCTGTTCATCTTATAGTTGAGAAAACAGAGGCCAATGGGGTTAAGTGACTTCCCAGTGATCATACAGCTAGTAAATGTCAGGCCAGATGTGAATTTAGGATGATGAGTCTTTCTAACTCCAGGCTCAGCACTCTATCCATTGCACCACTCAACTGCATGATAAAACTTCACTACTTCCCTTGTTTAAATATAAATTCAAGTTTTATGCAAAATGAATTTTAAAGAAAATTTTGTTGTACAATTTGGAAATTTACTATCACTCCCAACCCCCAACTATCAAGAAGAGATTGTACAACTACATAGAAATGGTCATAAAGTCAGTAAGTCCATGAATATTGAACACATCAGCTCTGTTCCTGCCACTGTGCTAGTGGAGGTGTAATAGAAAATCCTAAGTACATTCAGCCCTCACAGAGCTCACATTCTAGTAGGAGAGAAAAAAGGCAAATTGCTAGGGCCATACATAATTATATATACATATGTATTTATGTATACACATAAATATGGAGAGACAGACAGAGATGAAGAGAGATAGAAATAGAGACAGAGAAAGAGACAGAGAGAGACAGAGAGAGTGAAGGAAAGAAATCTGAAATAGAAATATACTAGCAATTAGAGGGACTAGGAAAGACTTACTGTAGAAGGTGGGATTCTAGATGAATATGGAAAAATTCAATTAAAGTAAGACATAAGTGAGAAAAAAATATTAAGATTAAATCAGAGTTTTCTCTGTTCTGTTGAAACTTGCAATGAGGGGAGGAGGGATGATGACATAAGTCCATATAAACACAATTACAAAGGAGAAATTGATGGGTCTGCAAGCAAAGGTCTTTGGGAGTGCCAAATCAGAAATATTATATTTCTTGCTCTGCACTTTATATGCCCCCACATCTAGTCATGGTCTCTTTCATCTCAATCATTTTTTGACCTGGCGCTCTGCTATCTCTTCCCACTCCACACCCCATCTACCTCATGTTCAGAGAACAGTAATCAAACCAACTAGAATTGCTTCTAGAAAGGTCATGCCAATTTACTGCTCTATTATTCCACTAAACATTTCCGTGGTTTCCCAGATCAAAAAAGCTTTTCCTGGTCACCACTCCCTTATGAGTTGTCTCCTGCTATTAGAATGGAAGCATGTTATCCTTCAGTTGTCAGAGAGGAGAACCCATTAAAGTACACACACATACACACACAGGTAGATAGAAATACATCTATATCTTCCTATATAAATTTTTTTTTGGATATGACTCCTGAATGGCATTTTCCCTTTGCTTATTCGTATTTGTTCCTCTTCCCTTTTATTTTTAAAATGGTATAGTTTGGGAGGTGCTATGAGAAGGAGAGTTAGCAATGCTAAAGCCAAAAAAAAAAAGGAATATCATTATTTTTTTAATTCACAGAAAACCACAGAAGGATATATAGACAGAAACAGAGATAGGCATAACAGCTTTGAAAGTAACATGTGGGATTAATCAATTTTTATATTTAAGGAAAAAGGAAGCAGTGTGATATTGAGACTCCTTTTCATCTACAATTATTTTGTTCTTTTGTGTATATAGAAATACTCCTTTTTTGGTAGTTAAATTCAGGAGTTCATGCTCCTTGAGCACAGGGATTCTTTCTATCTTGCTTTGGAAGTTCTTTTTGTTTTCATACCTTCACACAATGCCTAGCATTAGAAAGTTCTTAAAAATATTATTTAATTCATTAATTTCAAACTAAAGAGAAGAAAAAGGAAAGGCTCATGATCTGGATTCCTCACTCTTTCTCACATCTAAGGCCAACTCATTACCAAGGGTTGTTTATTTTACCTTTGCAACAACTTTTTAATATACCTTTTCTCTCCTCTAATAGTGCCACTGCTACAATATAGTCCCTCATTATTTCATGCTTTGATTAATGCAATACTCTGCTGGTGAGTCTTCCTGCCTCAAGTCTATCCCCATTCCAATCCAACCTCTATTTAGCTACGAAAAATGATAGTCCTAAAACACAGATCTCATCATGTCACACTCCAAACTCACTCATTAAACTCCAAGGGTTTCTTACTGCTTCCCGGATCAAATATAGTATCTTCTGACAATGCAAACCCTTCATGCCCTAACCTCCTTTTACCTTTTCACTCTTATCCCCAGTATAAACTCTATTCTTTAATCTAGTGACACTACCTTCCTTTTTGTTCCATAAACAAGGCACTCAGCTTCAGATATTTTCTCTTTCTGTCCCCTATTCTTGGAATATCTCCCTTCTCCACTCGGGTTATTGATGTCTTTGGCTTCCAATAGGTCTACAGGAAGCTTTTCACAGCCCTTCTTATTTCCAGCGCTCTCCCTCTCATGTATTTTCTATTCATCCTGTTTACAGCTTACATTCTGTAAATTTGTTTGTATATCATTTCCCTCATTGGATTGTAAGATATTTGAAGGCAGGGAATGATTTTTGCCTTTTTTTAATCCCTAGCACTTATTATATTGTCTGGGACACAATAGGCACTTAATAAATGATTATTGATTGACCAATTAATCAATTGAAACATCTGTGTCAACAGGGTCTGTTAATAGTGACATTAGAACTATCAGTGACAGAAGATACCACCTTCCATTATGAAGTATTCATCTAGGTTATTTGGATAACAAACTACATTTGTTTTTAAACTAATTGCCATTAGCAAATAGGAAATTTGTTTTACATTTCAACTCCTAGAACTAAGTTCTTTTGAAATATAAAGAACATGCAAAAAGCCTCTTCTAATCTTTTTTTTTCTCCCTTTCCCACAGTACTACTGAACACCCCGCTGCTCATTGCCCTTTGGAATATGTGCTGAACATATTTCCTTATCTGTTTAAAATACATTTCTTTTTGCTCACATTTTATTCCTGTTCTTTATCAGCCACTTAAATGTACTCACACTGGGTGCCAACAAGTTGTGCACTTATGTTATGAATATGTAGGTTTTGCATTTCCACTTGCTCAGTCCTCTGGACTGTACACAATTGGCACTTTTTAGATGCTTGACAGATTTAATTCAATCATTGCTCCTGGAAAGACTATGTTGAGAGTGTGTCTTCACCAAGGCACCTTTGCTTTATGCTTCACGGCGGGAAAAATAAAGAATTATTTTATTATGACTATTGCCATTCATAGCCTTCCAACTCCCAACCCTCAAAAAAAAAAGAAAGAAAGAAAAATAGTTCCAAATCCTGGAGTAGTTAACAGTAAAGAGACAAACCAAATGGTATTGTCTTGGACCCAGAAAGAATGTAGTGTTGTTATAAATCACCTCAATATTCCATAATTTTATTTTATGAACTTCATACTGCAAGGGAAGATTGGGTACACACTCCTTTTAGCTTCACACTTATAAAATTTCCAGGTTCACTCAAGCATCCAATCTTCAGTAAATGTGTGCCCTCTTCGAGTTATTTCCTACAGTGTGCATCAATAAATGTGTTTCCCCTTTAGTTTATTTCCTACAGCGTGTTTCAGTGAATGTGTTCCTTCTTTTCAGCAGTTCACCTTGAACCACTGCCAATGCTATATTTCAGTGTGCTAAGGCTGCTGGAACTCCTGACTAACCTGCTTAATCCTCCAAACCAGAAACTTCAACAAAGTGCTAGGAAGCAATCTAAACCACTTAACACGCATATATCCTCTTGCTCTATCAGGAAAAGGAATTGATAAGAAATAAGATTTTGGTTTCTATTCAGTGTATTGTGCTGGTTTATGTTAAAATATCATTGTGTTTTCTTTAATTAAAAAAACTATCCCACCTAACTTATATTTCTATTCTTTCTTTTTGGAGAATGAATATTATTTAGGAATACTGTAGAGAAATATAGAAATACCATCAGAAGTTTGATCAATACAAAATGACAAATTTGTCTCTGGTCATTCATGGAAAAGATAAAAATGAAAAAATGGAATAGAAATCCTGTGTTATCACTGTTCAATGGTTGAGAAGGGATCGCAGGGTGTTTAAGAACTAAATAGTTTCATACCAAAGAAAAATATAAACTGCACTCTTGGTAGATACTCAATGTACAATCAGTCTCCAATAAACTGAGATATTATGCAATTGGATAAATTAATGCCATCTATACTGACCTTCTCATTTTAGTTGCAATTAGAGGGAACTTTGGACTTGAAATGCAATGAATGGAAGTCTCAGGGGTTCTCCTTAGGGTGGAGACTAATGGAATTGGTTTTACTATTGGGATTAAGGCAACAAGAACCACATATTCATAAGAGACTTCAACCTTTTCTGATATTAATTTAATGAAGACAAAGAGGCAACATTGAATAAAAATATACTGTATTAAAGTATTTAAGACTTATGATCAGAATTCATTTCTGATACTATTAGTGTGCCCTTAAATGAGTCACTGCACCTTCCTGGACCCAGTTTCATTAACTGTAAAATCAGAGATCTTGACACTCAGTGAACTCTGAAGTCCCTCTTTCTTCTCAATCTTTGATCCTATGACAATAGATAACTGATAATTGAACATTTTATCTTAAAAATCAAAATAGATTGCAAAAGCGGAAAAAAGAAATAAACAACTATTAATTATTGGCAAGACCATCTAAGCCTGTGCTGGTAAACCTATGGTACACATATTACAGGGGGGCAGCTCTCTTTCCCCTCCCCGCCACTCCTGAGGACATTTCTCATGTGATCTGTCCCTCTGCTTAGCAGCCCAATGGGAGCACTTCCTCTCTATCCTATCTGGAGTAAGGCAGCTGCTCACATATGGCATGAGGAATGCAGTTTGGACACTTGTTCTCTAAAAGGTATGTCATCACTATTCTAAATAAAGCTAAAATATGCCTTGATACTTGGTCAGCTAACTGTAAAGATGGATACTGGTGAGGATGGCATAAACTACCTTAAAATGTGATTTCTGCAACAAGTAATGAAAGAGGCCAATGATTGGCAGACTATTCAAAAATATCATGGCTTTAAGCCATATATAATTTCCTCAAAAAGAGGCAGAACCCTATAAACATGAGAGTACTAAATAACATCACAAAACACTAAAAATTATATGAAACTGACTAGCTACTAATGGGGGAGATTTTCAGAATTATTTGTGTATGTAGGCAGATCTCTGTCTGTTAGAATAAAGGTCAAAATAAATGGCAGGTTATCAGAGACAATACAAATAATAAGAAACTGGGTGTGATTATAGAAGGTCCAACTGAAGCCAAGTTCCTTTAGTGAGGGACTGTTTCATTTTTGTTTGGAATTCCCAGTATCTTACATACTGCCTTTGTAGTGTTTAGACAAACTGTCGACTACAAAAAATAGGAAGCAGAAAAAATAACGACATTAATTATTACTTTTTTTAGAGAAATTTAACTGAAGTAAAATAGTTGCCGTAATGAGAAGGTTGAAAGAGCTTGGAATCTGCCTCAAGCCAACAAACATTTGATTTCATTGCTAAGTGGAGAAACCCTACAGAAGACAAAAAAAAAAGAGGATAAAAGTGACTTGGTATATGAGCTCATTTTCAAAATATTACAAAGGACTATGACAGAAGATTACAGGTAGTAGCTTATAATAAAAGAACAAAGCAGAGTGGATAGTCAAATAAGCCTTCAGAAATGTACATTTCCATAACAACTTTTCCACTGTGAAATATTTTATTTTGCAACAGTTTTGGGAGGTAGATGGCAAGAGAAATGTTACCCCATTTTAGAGGTGAGAAAACGAAAGTTTGGGGAAATGATTTACTCATAGTCATAGTTAGAAAGTGGCTAATCTTGGATTGAGACCCAGGTTCCTTCTAATTCTAGACACAATGCTCTTTCTAGTACTCTACATTCAGTGGACTGCTGAATTCTCTCAAAACAATGATACTTTGGGATTCTGTAAATGGTTGGTTAATGCTTATTTTAAGCAAGTAAAGCCAATTCAGGTTGTGTTAATCACTGCTAAACTCTGTTGCCTTTCATAATGATCATGATTCTCTCTACTGCCTGAGGCCTTTCATAGTAGATATTCAAGCATTTAGAGAGACATTACAATAGTGTCATTGGGAATAGGAGAAAGAGGAATATTTAGTTGATTCATACAAAGAGTCAACCCTCTGCAGCTTGAAGGGTTCCCTGTCCCCTTCCATTGTGTTTGGAAGGAAGTGGTGGTAGGATAGAAAGCAGACCTATGGACCGTCTAGTCAAATTCAGCTGGTATTTCTATGATGCTTGGCAGTAAATTGAGTACTTAGGGAGGCACATTAAATGCTTCAGGCCACTAGGGTGTCATTTGTTGTTATCACGGCTACAGTACATTAAACTCTGTTCTCAGAATTCCTTTATAGCTTTGTGCAAAGGAGAAACAGGTGGCTGGGGAAAAAAATAAAACAACTGTGAGTGGGCTTTGTTGGGGGTAATCCATGTATACAGCCATAACTAGGCTGTGATTTCTGTAAAAGTTGGTTTATTATGAAATTCTGCCATTTGAATATCATATCTCAAAAATCTCTATCTAGAGATAAAACTAGTATATTTTTAGGCACTTGGGTTACTCCCTGGATGGAAAGAGGTAAAGAAAAGTTTTTCATTATGTACCTTTACCAAAGGGGTGAATCCAACAAATTATTGGGAAATTCCAGAGTATGACTAGTATTTCTGTTAGTGAAGGCTGACAGAGTGAGGAAACAGAGAAGGAAGCCACACAAAATATGTCCTTGGGCATGATCATGATTGATGTAATAAATCAACCAATAAACACATTCAGAGAGGAGAGAGAGAATTAGAACCTCAAGGAGACCTCAGAATTTGAGATACAAATCTTGTGAGAGGGAAAGATTTTTGCACCTGACAGGGAGGGACAGGTTGGAGGGGCGCTATGCTAGAATGGGACTGCCAAGGACAGAAATCACATTCTGTGCTGACTTCTTAACCACTCTTAGTATTCTCCAAATTTCAGGCTTATGCTCCAAAGCCCGGCTTTTCCTTAATTACCTCTTTGGGTGAATTTATAGATGAATTTTAAAAGTTGATTATTTTATTTTCACATTACCTTTATTCCCAATGGTATCATTCACTCTTTCCTCCCCAGAGAGGCACACTTTACAACAAAGAATAAGAGAAAAAAACTTAAATTCAGTAAAAATAAACCAGAATATTAGAAAATCTGATAGTATATGTAATGTTCGGCATCCATAGATTTCTATCACTGCATTGCAGGAAATGAGAGGTGTTTTCACAGCACTTTTTCAGTACAAAGTATGGTCACAGATTTTGTTGGTGGTGCTTTTTCTTTTTCTTTTGTTCTGTTTTTTCTCCTTTCCTTTTAAAATGTTTTGTTTATTGTTTTCTTATTCCTCTTTACTTCAAAGTATCATATCAGCAAATATGTTATATATATATGTTCCCATTTTTCTCTGAATTTTCCATATTCATTGTGTCTTGAAAAAGTCTAATACATTGATAATAATAACTAGCATTTTAAAATTTACAAATCACTCTACGTATGATCAAATTACATTTTCACATATAAAATACTTATATGTATCAAAGGAAAATTTCAAACTTAGATATTCCTAATTAAGAGTTGTCCAGTGGCCATGTTCCACAAGTTGTTCAGCCATTCCACAAATGATGGGCACCTATATAGTTTTCAAATAGAGATTTCAAATAGCTTCTAAATAGAACATGATGCTAAAAATATTTGGGTTCATATGGAATATTTATTTCTGTCTTTGATCTCTTTGGGGCATAGTTCTAGCAGCAGAATCCCTGGGTCAAAAACTATGAACATGTCAGTCCTTTTCTTAACATTACCAATATTGAATCACTGTTGTCTACCTTTGTAGAGCTGAAGCATTATTTTTCCATTGGACTTTTTAGTAATTGAAGCACTTTGTACCTGGGAAACTCTTTTACTTTTTTTACTATTCCATTTTTCATTATCTCTAATTTTATCCTTGTAGTTCCCCCACCTTGAACACACATGATTCTTTTTTTTTATTTTATATAATTAATTTAGAATATTTTTCCATAGTTACATGATTCATGTTCTTTCCCTCCCTTCCCTCCATACCTCTCCTATAGCCGACGCACAATTCCACTGGGTTTTATATTGAACACACGTAATTCTTAAGAGTTTGTTGTGGGCATTTCAGGCTGTGCTATTAGTTTTCTCTTCTGCTTTGCTTGATTAAGACTGGACTTTGAATCAAATTTACCATGTTCAGAACCAGGCTTTGCTATTAACAGGGTCTGTGATCCTCACTCTAAGTTGTTCAACAGCCCTTCTCCTCAGTTTTCCTCTCTTTCCACTGAGATAATGGCATCTTTTCCCAAACTATCTCTTGAAGTTGGAAGAGAAGTGCTTTTTAATCTTTCAGCAGGAGAATATTTTTAAAAGTACAAAGAACACAATACAAAGAGTTAAGAGAAATGTGTATTCAATACTTGACTTCCACACTTCATAGCTAGTAACAAAGACCAAGTCTTATCATAGTACCTTGGAGAAGCCCTTTAAATCTCTCTATCTTACTTTGCTCATTTGTAAAAAGGAGATAATGGTGCAAAGCTTGAAGATTCAATAAGATTCTATGTTGTGAGATGTTTTGCAAATGTTAAATTCTTATAGAGATATCTCCTACATTATTAAGGGTGTCATAAAAGTTATCTTATAATATTAATGGTGGTAATTGGAAGATTGATGCAATTCATGGATATTCAGGCTTAGAAGAAGACCCAGATTCAAGTCTTTCTTCTGGCCCAGAAAGACTATCTTGCCATGAGCAACTTAATTAAACCCTCAGATCTCCCAGGCAACTTTTAAGATTATTAGTTTCAGGTAAACTGAGCAGTGGAATTACAGGCACTGAGAGTTACAGTGATATCACAACTCCAGATTGTAAAAATAACATTTTTTTCTTTAACTGATTATGATAATAATAAACAGAGCTAACCCAAAGAATCATTCCTTTTGAGGTTATTTTTGAGTCTTACCTTTCTATTACATATAACACACATAAATTGAATTCTTGTGACATATGTGTTAATGAATTCAATCATGATATCTCAAGTTGAATTATGAAATTTTAAGCACTTGAAATCCAAGGGTACTGTGTAACCAGAGAGAAATGAACTTGTATTCATGGAATGAGTCTTTTTGAAGATGGCAAGAGTGATTAAGCTAGAATTTAAAAAACCTCGAAAGATGAAGATGCATGTTCAAAAAAGCAACAGCTTGCATGTGTATAGTGGAAAGGAATGGGGTATGTGTGTGGTGCTTAGTCAACATTCCAAACTCTTCCTTCTATAAGGAAACTGGAAAATCAAATCTTAAGCTTTTTATAGCATAATCAATAATTAACAAAAATATAACAGTTTAAATTATGAATAGTGATTTACTTGCATTATCCTCTTTAAGCCTCATGACAACCTTGTGAGTTATAGATTGTAGGTATTATTGTTTCCATTCTTCCGATGAGAACACTGATGCTTAAAGAGGTCAAGTGAATTTTATTCACTTAAGTGATCATCACAGATCTACAAAGTATCAGGAATATGATTAAAGCCCTTTTCTTCATGACCTGAATTTCAGCACTATGCTCATTGTTCCATATTACTTCTTAAATTCTTAAAGTGAATTTGAAAATTTTGAAGACTTTTCAAATTTTCATACTTTAAAGTTTTTAACATTTCAATTTATTTTAAATATATTTTTACTCTTTTCTTTTAAAATTTTGAGTCTTAAATTTTCTCTTTGCAAAATATATTATTTCCATATTAGCCATATTTTAAAAGAGTAAAGTGAGAAAATTTTACTTCTATTTGTAATCAAAGTTCATCAATTCTCTATTTTGAGGTGAATAGAATGATTTTTTTCTTCCTGAGTCTTTTTGGGATTGTCTTGGATCACTGTATTGATCAGAGTAGCGAACTCTTTCCCAATTGATCATTATTACAACATTGCTTCTATTTTCAATGTGTTTTCAAGCTCAATGTTTTCTTTTCTTTGACAAGGTAAAAAAGATTTATAGATCACAAGATCACAGAAAATGTATTTGAAATTGTGCCTTCTACCTTCCCAACTCATCTTTCCCTTTTCCTCTCAGCTCCGAAATATACTGGGATGAAAAGCTGAAAATAGTCTAATATATAGTCTTTTAAATTAAAATAGTGTGAGGTAGAAAGCAAAATGGCACATACAACATTATTCTGACTTGGTTCTATTTTAGAATTATTCACAGGCTTCACCTCTCAAGGGCTTCAGCATCATAATTCTGATTGAGAGAGATTTTCTGTATCATAGCACTCAAGATCTAAATTGAGTTTCAAAATGATCATCTCCCAATCAGAATAGAGGCAGGTACTGTTGAAGGATTTGAAGACAATAGTCCATCCTCTCTAGCATCACTAAGATAAATGCAAACGAATCTCAAACCAATTTGAATGGCATAGTTGTTACTAGGAGGCAGCCAGTATATTAATCTGGACCCCAAACTATTCTGATATAATAGGATGGTTTTAGATGTGAATAGAAACCCTCCATTAGTGATATATTATTCAAATTCTCTTTTTAATAAAAATGCTAGTGGACATGTTAAATATGTACATAAATTAAAATGATCATAAATTAGGATTAATATTATATTAAATGCATTATAATCCCATACTCATTAAGATAAAGTAACATTTCAACATTTGTTCTTGTTAATAAATTTAATACAATAAAAGGAAGGAATACGCTTTAAGATTCCATAAATATTTGATATAACCTGATGATTGAGTTTATGGGGAGGAAGAGCCAAAATAAAGTATATTGGAACACATATGGAGTTTTTCTTTGCCATTTGGTATCTTGATTAACCCTTTCTTTCCATTTATTGAAGCACTAAGCATTAATTCAAATGACAAAGAACAAAAAAAACTGTTAGAAATGAAAAAGGGACCCTGAGAGAAACTGGTATTTTGAAACTCTGGGAACTTGCATAAAGCACCATTTTTTTCAGGCTTTCAATGCCAGGGAAAGAAGATTTTAGCTCTGAGAACTGGTTAAGTAACTAGGCTGAACTCCTTATATATGCATTTGAGCAATGGTTTCAATTACTAGCATAGTTTTTGGAGATAACCTTTTGCAATTATACCCAGTGGAACTTTAGGCTGTGGCCTTTCTGACCTGGTAAAAGTCAGATCAAAGACAACAATGTGAGAAACTATGACCTACTTAAGTAAGGATACTAATCAACTCTTTGAATCAAATGCTTATTCCTCAAAAGACATTTATATTTAAGGGGAAAATGGAAAAAATATATATGTGTATATATATATATGTATATATATACATATATATATATATATATATATATATATACACCAACTGCTTTTTAAAAAGGCAGCCTCATTAGGTGCTCATGATTACACTCCATTTTGATTAGTATGCATACAAATGCATGGTCTCTTTGTGCACGTAAACTGAGATAGGGATTACTGGAGCTGAGATTAAAGTACAAAAAGGATAACTGAAGAAATGCATGATTAAGTTGCTACAGAGCAAGTCAGGATGCTGCTTCATCACTAACAAAATACAAATTTGTCATTTTAGCTCCACACTGACTTGGATCCTGGAAGCAAAAAAATCAAGTATATTCTATCGGGAGATGGAGCTGGGACTATCTTTCAGATCAATGACATAACAGGAGATATTCATGCTATAAAAAGACTTGACCGTGAGGAAAAGGCTGAATACACGCTAACAGCTCAAGCAGTCGATTGGGAGACAAACAAACCTCTGGAGCCTCCTTCCGAATTCATTATTAAAGTTCAAGACATCAATGACAATGCACCTGAGTTTCTTAATGGACCATATCATGCTACCGTTCCAGAGATGTCCATTTTGGGTATGTATGCATGGAAGTACAAAGAGCTATTAAAAGTCCTCGGTTAAAATAGCTTCTTGCAACAGTGAGGGTTTGTTGATGAATAAAAGATATTTATGACTGTCTTCTCCGAAATTTGCATTTTCAAATTCCCTTTTTTGGCCCAAGTTCCATTGGCAGCTCAATAGCTTCAGTTCCCCCAATAATAGAAGCTGACTAGCAGTTATATTAAAATATCTTTCCTGACACAACAATACTTCAATAGGCTGAATTTATATTCTATTCATGGTGATGTAGTTAGAGTATTGTTACTGAGGCGGATTTATCAAGATTTGTTCCAACATGCTAGGCTAATCCTATTGATATTTGCTTTCTGGTTAATTATTTGTTTGTGTATATTCTCATGCAGATGTAGCTCTTACACACTTGGAGAAAAAGTCTACATTGAATTGTCATAAGCCAAAAACAGGAGAATGAGCTCAAGACTAGACACTGGGAAGTAGATTAGTCGATCAGCCAGAGGCTTTAGGCCAGTGACTAGATAACTACTTTTTGAGTATCTTACCTATTATTTAACTTTACTTTAATGTGGCAAGCCAACTTGAGCTCAGAAATCAAATGAAAAGAAATCTCTTTAGAGATAGAACAGTAGAACCTATTGTTTTCAAAAGGTATTCACATAAAATGTGACAACTAAATGTGATATAAAACAAAGGGGAACATAATTATAGTAGACTTTTAATATGCAGAGAACTAAGTAACTATATGAAATATTTGATTCATTTTGGCTCAACAAATATTTATTATCTTTAAGATTCCATGTACCTTAAGGGAGTTACAAACATGGGCATGATGTAGTACAGACATTGTTCTCAAGGACACATATGGTTTGTGGGAAAGAACGTTCAATTAAGTGTAAAGGAAAGGTAAATAATAAATATAAATTGAGATAAATCAACATCCAGCTAGTGATTTAGGGAAATCATCATGGAAAAGTCACAAAAATTTCCCACTGAAGGAAAGGAAGGACCTCCAAAGACAAAGGTAGGAATAATAAAGGGAAGACTAGATGTGGAATACATGAGGATGGCTGAACAAAGAATACCAAAGGATGTAGTATTCAATAAGAATCAAAAGGGAGTTTGGAACCCTATCATGCAAGATCTTATATATAATATTCAGTATTAAAATAATTAATTTGGTAGGAAATGAAAAGTCTGATGATTTTTGAGTCAAGGAGTGACATGAGCAAAGAGTATGTTGGAATTTCACCAATAAACTAAGAAGCAATCAGTAATTTATTCATTTTCTGTTGCTTCAGTTGCTAGAGTTAGGTACTGTGAGAGTAGAAGGAACAAAAATATAACAAATAATCCTGAATCTGTAGATGTTTACAGTCTACTTGTGGATTTTAGATTTGGGAATATAAAACTATTATTAATGGAATATAATATTCTAAGGATAATATCATAATTAGCAGTAGTCATACTTTATCTTCCTCTCTAGTATTCACATGTATTTATATATGTATATGCATTTGTATGTGTTGTATTATGAAGTTCTTTTTTCATATACTTTTATTCTAAATGAGGTTAAAATAAAGACATTGTATTAGCCCACCACAGCCCTTTTAAAGAAAAATGTAACAAGAGTCGGGAAACTTAAATAAACTCAGAATTGAAGCAGACATTAGTCCCCTTTGTGACCTTGATTTTTTTACTCTTGATCCTGCTCCAATTTGAGTACAAGAACAGAGTTTTCTAAAAGCTATTCCTTTTTCTTTTTAAAACCCTTACCTTCTTGTCTTGGCATTGATTCCAAGGCAGAATAGTGGTAAGGGCTAGGCAATGGGGGTTAAATGACTTGCCCAAGGTTACACAATTGGGAAGTGTCTGAGGGCAGATTTGAACCCAGGACCTCCAATCTCTAGGCCTGGCTCTCAATCCACTGAGCTACCCACTTGTCCCCTAAAAGCTATTCCTAATAGCCCTCCATGCAGCCTGTAGTAATTTAGAGTGATCATCACTGGACAGGGATATTTGGCAGTGATAATGGTAATTATTCTTAGAGCAGTAGGCTAGAAGCAAGTGGGAAATCAGGTGAGACTAAAGCCTTGATTCCCAAAATATAATCAGCAGAAAGTGGCCAGAAATAGGATGTGGATCACAAATATGGAAGCAAAAGTATGAGATCAATATTCAAAGGGAAAAGGCAGCAAGTACATCCTTAGATTGGTTTTAAATCTAAGAGGTATCCAAATAAATTTGAAAGTACAACAAATATACAAATAAATATGGTTGTATGTGTTGATAATTTTCTATTTAATTTGCTAACAGTGTTCCTTTGAGCCCCAGCATTTGGGGCTAAACCTTAATCCCTAATAATTCCCAAGCAAATTTCAACTGTGGACAGCTGCCTTATAATGTGTGCCATTTCCCATCCAGAAAATAACAACCTTCATTGGCAGATGTAGCGATCTCAGTTTACTTTATCTATTTGGGTTTCAGTTTTCCTATAAGTAATGTAAGGGTTATAGTAATGATTTCCTAGTCATTACTCTCTCTAGATATTTTTGGTTCTTATGTTCAAGTCAAGACATCACCCAGGATATTACTGGTCCATTTTATGAAAAAAGATGGACCACCACCAACAACAAATTTATGTTCTTTAGTCCAATGGTTTCAGTTTTCAAATGAGAAAGTTAAAGCTTATGGGGACTGGCAACCCATTTGAGGAGTGGAGGAAGGAATAGTTACTGAGAGCAAAATTCAAATACAGCCAGAGAAGGAACTCAATGCCTACAGAAAGGAGTGCCTAATAATGGCAGCTGGTTTGGTTATACCATGTAATCTGAGAAGTGGCAAAAGTCTTAGACATAATGCAGGAAAATTCTGTTGCTTTTGTTGTTATTATTGTTGTAATAGATGAAAAAAACATGAAATGCCCACTGATTTGCTCAAAGCTCCATGGGTAGCATATGGCAAAGTCATTAGTTGAAGTCAAATCTTCAGGCTTTCAATTCAATATTTTTCTTGCTTTACCACAAACTGAAGCTTCAAGATCTACTATTAGTTTTTAATATGTTGTTAAGGTTCTTATGATTTAAGTGCATATAGTCAAAGGAACATTTCATTGTATTTTGAAACATAAATTTTCATTGAAAAGCTTTTTAAAATAATATAATTATAAATTTACATGGAACTACTATTTCTGAGTACAGCCAAAGAATGTGATGATTTTGCATGGAAAAGGAAAGACCTATGTGAATTTTAAAGAATTTGAATACTCAGGAAAGAATTTTGAAAACAGTCCAAAAAATAAAAAAAAATGCTACAGGGCAGCTGCATCATCTTATTAGATCACTTTTTAAAATATAGTTATAAAGAGTAAGTGAATGAGTATCTTTTAAACAACTTTTGTTATTGTTTACTCATGTGATTATTTACGACTCCTTTTGGCCTTTTCCTGGCAAAGATGTTGGAGTAGTTTGCCATTTCCTTATCCAGTTCATTTTATAGATGAGGAAACTGAAGCAATAAGGGTAAGTGATTTGTCCATTGTCATATGTCTAGTAAGTTGGTAAGCAGATTTGAACTCAGGTCTTTTTGATTCTGGGCCTGGTGCTCTATCTATGGTGGCACCCTGCTTTACCTATAAGCAGCTTTACCTAATTTTTTTTCTTTCCTTTTTCAGTTCCTTTTATTCTAATGAATTCTGACTTTTCTTTTTATTTTCCAGAAAATTTCCATTCAAAATAATCCCTGAGACTGTAAACACAAGCTAAACAAATAAGCAAATAAACAGAAACACAATTCAGACATGCTTTATTTTAGAGAAGCTTAATCTGGGGATAAGAATCAAAGTTTTCCAGTTTGTCTCTAAAGACCTCTATATAAACACTGGAACAGTCACATCTTGTATCTAGTCAGTTAAAGTGGATTAAAAAGCATTCACTATTTTACCAATGAATTTGAATTTTTACTTTAATTTCTCATGAAGGTGAATATCACAATGAATATCAACAGCTATAATATTTTCTCCATTTCTTTCTTTTCTTTTTTTCTCCCTCTTGCCTTTCCTCTCAGAAATGCTAGATTCTGTAGCTATAATCCCTAGGGATGGCAAGTGAATGCATGCACATTTCATTATATAAAACATCAAGAATAATTCTAATTGTAAATTTTGCCAGTATTAAATTGAAATGTACTTGATATCCAATAATTGTCTGCCAGTTTATAAGCTCCTAGGATAAAATATATACCTATATGTTCACAAATGACAGCTGAACTATTTTAGAAATACATTAAAACATCACAGAGACACAATTTCCATGGAAGAAAGTTGCAGCAGTATTATTTACAGAAGTAGTATACAAAGTAGATTGAATAGTCTTCGTTGCATTTAATTGTCAAGCAAGGGTGCTGGTATATCAGAGTTTGGTTTTACTTTTCAATTGTTTTTCCCAGATTTATTATCTACCAGTCATTCCAGATGAAAATAAAATATGCATCTTCAGCCTGCATATCAGTTCCTTTCACCAAAAATATGTTTAAGATGTTAATCACTTTTTAATTATATAATTGCAGATATTTATTATAAATCGAATTTTACATTTTTATTTCTAATTACTAGGATGAAAACCAAACCAAACCAGCCAACTAACCAACCATAAAAACAAAAGACCCTACCCCAATCCATAACAACTCAAAGGGAATAAAAATGTTTTATGGATAAATGAAATAGGGAGATTCCACAAGTTGATGCCTAAAGTTTGTTCCTTACCTAACCATCTTTTCTCATCAGATTGTAAGGTCCCTAAGGAAGAGACAGTGTCCTATTTTCCATTGAGGTGATATGGTATAAGGGACAGAAGACTAGATTTCCATACAGGAATACTGATTTAAATCTTACTAACCATGTGAATGAATGGATGGATGGATGAATAGATGGATAAAGGAAAGGATACTTGAATGAAAAATTTATTAAGCACTTCATGTGTTCCAAGCTCTGTTCTAAAAGATACAAATACAAAAAAGACATTCCCTTACTCCAGGGGCCAAGCCTTAGTTTTTTGTTTCTTTGTTTTTTTTCTTGTTTGTTTTTATTCTGTAAAATGAAGGAAATGGTGCTTCCAGTGCCCATGTGTCCATGTTCCTATAAAGTAAGGTCTCTGGAAAAAACTTAAAGCACCACCAGGACTTGAGTTCCCATTTTCATGTCCTTCAAAGCCATCCCTAATGCTTTGTACCAAGCTGTTAGTCAGCCAGCCATTCAGTCATTTTCTACTCTTTATGATTCAATAGACTTGTCCATAGGGTTTTCTTAACTAAGAAATTAAAATCTTTTACTATTTCCTTTTTCAGGGTATGCCCATTTTACAGTGGAGAAACTGAGACAAATTGGGGTTAAATGATTTGCCCATAGTCACACAGCTAATAAGTAAGTGTCAGTGGCCAGTTTTGAACTCAAATATTCCTTATTCCAAGCTCAGTGTTCTATCCATTACACTACCTAGCTGCCCATTCACACAAAGTACCATGAAAAAGCAAATGAACAACTTTGCTAAATCTGTGATCTCATCATTCAACTAGTATGGAAAAATACTCTTTTAACCTAAAAGTGCTATTTTATGTACATGAGTCTTGTGAATGTTGTTATTTTCACTGTACTTGAAGTGTCATTGTGTGTGTGTGTGTGTGTTTTTAAGCCCTCACCTTCTTTCTTAGAATCAAAACTAAGTATTGGTTCTAAAGCAGAAGAGCAGTAAGGTCTAGACAATTAGGGTTAAGTGACTTGTCCAGGGTCACACAGCTCAGAAGCTCCTGGGGCTCTATTTGACCCCAGGACTGGCTGTTTCTAGGCCTGGCTCTCTATCTACTGAGCTATCTAATTTTCCCCTTTAGATATCATTGTTAAAAACACAAAACAAAACTTCCAAGTCATCTAGGTTTCTCAGTGGTTAGAGAGCCAGACCTAGAAAAAGGAGGTCTTAGACTAAAATCTGGCTTCAGATACTTCCTAGATGTGTAACCCTGGGCAAGTCACTTAACCCTCATTGCCTAACCCTTACCCCTCTTCTTCCATGGAACCAATACATAGTATTAGTTCTAAGATGGAAGCAAATGGTTAAAAAAAAAAGAAAACTCTCAAAGAAAAGAATCCATTTAACAATGCAGTTTAGCAACACTTCTCCAACTTCTTTCTTAGTGAGTTAACTCAGACATTAAGAGGAATCACTATGTACCAAAGGCAGAACCTGAATCCACAACTTCTTGACCCTATGACCAATCCTTGATCCATGATATCTGTCTCAATGTTAGTATGACTGCTTTTAAAATTTATTCTGAGTGTCTGTTATCCATTTTCTTTTCTAAATCCTCCACAAAAGTACACTCAGCATGCTGCATGCTCTCCTCCAGATCTCTTGGCATTGGGTAGACACTAGTAAAGCATCCGTTATCCCTCATTCTTACTAGATAAATATGTATTTTCTAGTGAGATGTGTTTCCCATGATAACTGTGATGCTGCTTGTCCTATACAATCATTTCTTGGAAATGTGTTTCAATTTCTTATACTGATTTTCTTTTTGAAAAGAAACACAACTTTACTTCTTTGGACACCATTTTTGTGCTTAGCTCACAGACATTCAGCATGAGCAGAAAAGAAAAAAATGTCAATGTTGAGAATATGCACTTTCATTCCATGGGGGGTGGGGGGGGGCAAAAAAACAAAAGAAAGCAAAACAAAAAAAAAAAACTTGGGATCATTAAAATCACTTCACAGATCCACAAAGTCCCTCTAACTTGATCTCCTCCTACTGTTCAAATTTGGGTTCAGGCTCATTATCCATAGACAGGGTCTGTCCAGGAGACACGTTCTAATGAAGCAGCACTATGGGTTGTCCTTCCAGCTCAATAGGCATCCTTCATCCAATTGTTTTTTCCTATGGGAATAATTAAGCTGAAGTCTTTTTGAGTAATTACATACCTCATTTAGGAGACTCAACAACGTTTTGGAGCTTGACATAATCAAAGTGGACTTATTACACAACAGGAACATTGAGAGTTTCTCACGATCTAGAATAAATCTATATTCTATTTGGACTCTACCCAGAATCTTTGGAAGAGACTCATTCCATCAGTCAATGTTGGAGTCACATAACATCACTTAACCAGCTAGAGTTGAGTTGATTGTTTTCTGAGTTCTCAAACATATAGGCATAGTGCCATTGTCTTAATAATTATTTTGTGCCTTTTGATTGTATCACCAACTTGAACCAGTTACTGGGAAGGAATAGGATGAATGAGTATTTTGGTGATTGCTCCTTGTAGTGTGCTTTGGTTGCAGTCATCACCCAAATCATTGTTATTTAATTTAATTTAGGCCTGAACTTTTATTTTTCCATTGCGATGATGAAAAAGTCAAAATATTGAGTGATGAGTCCAAAGAAGCCTCTTTATCACAATAGAGATGATGATATAAATAATAGCAGTGAGTGTCAATTCACAGCTACATTTGAGGTCACATTATGAAATGTGGACTTCCCCAAGCTACCTCTATTCAGCAACAATATGCCCATTCTCAAATGTGACCTTTGACTCAAGTGAGAAAAGCAATTGAGACAGAGTTGCTGAACTTTTTGATCCCATTTTCATCTCAAGCAGAGTTTCTTAACCTTGCGGCCAATCCCTCCCAAATGGCCAAAGGATAAATTTCTGGGAGTCCATGAACCTGAATGGGAAAAATATAACTTCATTATTACTTATATCTAACTAAAATTTACCATTTTCTTAAATTATTTATTTAGTTTTTGCTTTTCTTGATTTCTAAGATTTTTTTCCTTTTCAAGTACCCACTGAAGAAAAAATATAAACAACTATACTATAACACATATAATAGAAAAACAGACAGAGACAGAAGGAAATAGAAAAAGACAGACAAAGAAAGACAAAGACAGAGACAGGGACAGAGACAGATGGGCAGAGACACAGAGAAAGAAACACACAGAGGTTGGATGTATGGAAAAACAGAGTAGTGACCAATAGAAAAACAGGAGTAATCTTAAATCTTAATTTTATTGATCAAGAAGGAATTTTCTATAAGGTCTTATTGAAAATTACTTTTTTTTACTATTCCTTAAAAAATGATGTTATTTTACCATATGAGATATCATAATGTATTCGGTGTTTAGAAGAAAAAAATTATACATGCTATGACTTCCTTAGTGGCATCTTGTATAGAACTGTATCCCCACTGTTAAAAACACCTTGGGTTCAAATTCTGCCTCCAACATAATTTCTATGTATCTATAGACAAATAAATTAATTTCTCAATAACTTCAAGTAAAGGACTGTGAGAATATGTTGGTATGGTGGGATCTACAGGAGCCAGGATCACCCATAAACACTTCCTAAAGCTCAAAAAAGATACCAAATGAATGTGATGAATAAAATAGAAGAAAATCAGCTATAAACTCTTCCATGTAATGTAGGACTCAAAAAAAATCCTGGCCATAGATTATCCAGGATAGATGGAAGATATAGTGCAAAGAAGTTGCTAAACCCAAATGGAAGAAAGGACCCAAATACTATGCATAACAATTCCATGATCCTAGATTATAGTTACGTATAGGTGCAAACTAGCTTCAAAAGCATCCTGAGCCTAAAGAACAGGAAGAAGCACGGCCAGAGAATTCTTTCAGAAGGAAGGAACTTATCCTAGGCACTAGTCTCATGACCAAGAAGGGCTGACAATACTATCTACAAAGAAGAGCAAAGTTTGACCCAAGTACAAGGTTCCGGCTCAGAAACTGAAATTAAGACATGAATAGACAGAGGAAAACACTAAACAAAAATGAAGAAGTACCCTTGAAACAAGTAGTTTATGTAGATTAAAAACAACTAAACAAACAAAAAGATCCATTGGTTTCAAAGATTTGAGATTAACTGGAAGAAATTAAAAAAAAAAAGATATAAAATGGGAGAGCTAAAGAATAGCAAAGAGAATTAATAAAGAAGGTAAACCTGACCTAAGAAATGAATACCAGGAATATTAGAAAAAAACTCAATTTTATTATTCATTTGTATGTATTCCTATCTCTATCTTATACTTCACCTGACATTTGATCAAATGATAATTAAGCAGTACACTTTCTGCCCTTGATATCCCTAGCTCTGCTTTTATATCTTTCAGGGAATCTGTAAAATTATGATTCATGAATGACACACTTTTTAAAAGAGAATTTTAAAAGTAGTGTTTTATTATATCAAATATAAGTATGCATATATGTTTGTATAAACATATATATTCACATAAATATATATGACTAGTTATTGTTCAGTGCATTTGTATGTATGATTTATATTTGCACAATGCAATGTTGTATTTTATACATCTTGAAGTCAATTTTGTGATTATCAAGATATGATCTATTGTGGAGCACTACTTGTAAATGCTTGCCCGTATTCTCCTGATATCCACATAACAGATAATTTTAAAGCATATATAAATGTTCTCATAAAATTGGATATAGATGGGAAAATAGTCAGAAATTCATAGTTGTGAATGTTCTTTCAATTTCATATTTTTATATTAATAAGGTACAATGTTTTTCATATTTTTGCTATTTTTTAGATGTGTTTTAAATTTAATATAACTACATCTATATTATCTGTGTCTATCTGTGAAATCAATATATCTCTTCATCTAGTTAAGTAATTAGCTAATTTTCTATATTCTTACATAGAAGGTAGAAATGACATTAAAGAAACCAAAGATTGGGGAAAAAGTAGATTAAATAAATAGTAGAGAGAGAATACCCATGCTATAGGCAAGGCAATTGTCTGGTTACTGAATGAAAAATTCATAAGCTATCTGAAGGAAGGACAAATACCAAAGTATAAAAAAATTGAACCATATTAATACTAAAAGTAGGTGACAGAGGTCAACTCTGAATCTTGACTCATATACCTCATTTTGCACTTACAAAAAGAGAATTCTTTACATAGAAATATTGAAGGTATCTTTGATGAGAGCATCTTTAGGGCAAAGGCAAACTCAAAATAATTATTCCCTATTAGATCACATCCTTACCACTACAAAGAAGAATGGGAATTAAATAGAATATGATTATGTTACACTTATGATTTGTTGGTTACCTTAAAAACCTTTGTTAAATAGAACACACCAATGTAAGGGATCTTTTTGAAAAAGACTTCTCCAAAAATGGATCGTGATTATTCAAGATTCCTTAAAAAGATATATCAACAGACATAATTTCATTCCATTACTTCCTGTTAAAACCCATGAAGCATAAAGCATCAGATAACATCAAATGATAGTAAAGGTTTGCCACTATGATAGAAATCAAGTACAAATCCTAAGCTGAAGAGGTATTCTCCGTGGTTGCTAAGATCCTCTAGATTCTCTAATTAGTAGATAATATATGTTATTTGAAGAGGCTAGATTGTTCAGTAGATAAAGTGCTGGGCTAGGAATCAGGAAGACATGAATTCAAATCCAGCCTCAGACATTTATCAGTTGTGTGACCATGGACCAATCACTTAATCTCTGTTTACCTTAGTCCACCAGAGAAGGAAATGGCAAGCCACTCCAATGCCTTTGCCAAAAAAAAAAAAAACCCTTACGGAGTCACAAAGAGTTATATATGACTGAAATAACAACAGCAACAATCATTCCATTTTCATTATTTTTCACAGATTTGCAGAAAGTCCTGGAAGAGACCTGTAACCACTCAAAATATTCAGTCTTACTATTCATATAGCAGAGTCCAAGTGGTTGGCGAATTTCTATTGTACAGATTTTGACATGTTGTTAAATAAACAACTCAGAGGACTTATCCACTATAAATTGCATATTTTCAAAAAACAATACAAAGGGAAGATAAGCAGTGTCCAGAATGAAATAGCTAGAATGGAACAGATTGTATTATTCTAAAGAAATCACAAAATTTCTTTATTTAGTCACAATATCACTCAGGGGGATTTAAAAAATATCAGTATTCCACCAGTGTTTTTGTGTGATGATGAATCATAGAAAGTATATCCCCTAGTGAATTAAAATGAGTATCACACATAAAGGAACAGAGAGGTACATGGAATGTGTAAGCAAAGTACAACATATAACAGAATTTCAAAGAAGAAATTGAGTGAAGGATGCCCATAAGAAAATATATTAGCATAATAAAAAGATGACATGGTCCCATGGTGTGAGTGAGGATGAGGGATAACATTGATACACAGATATATTGTTCATATTCTCATAATGTCATGAGAAAGAGAGAAAGGGCCCTAGAAAACTGAGTGGACCATTTGTAGCAACCTAACAGGTAAACACATCAGGACTCACACAGGATGGGAAAGCACAGAGAGTTGTGATTTGCATTGCTTTTATAGGGAAAGTCCAGACTTGTGAGTTCACAGATTCATTTGAAGATACAGATATAATAGGTGAAAGTATATTATTTATATGCATATCTATCCATTGGCCCATGCATCTATTATCTATCTATCTACATTTATTTATAGAATATGTTCCCCAAATTTTTAGTTTTAATCTTTAATCTTTAATATCTTAAAATTGCATTAAAACTTTGGGAACACCTTATATATGTATAAATTTGTATTCATATATGTTTATATATATATGTGTGTGTGAGTAAATGTGTGTAAATGCATATATATCCCTTTGTGGTTACATGTATTAATACAATAGACACACAAACACACACATATGTATATACATATACATACACATATATTCGTAGTCTACATAAGAGCTTTAGAAATATATTTCTAATTCTATTGGTTCAAACTTCCATTTTATTGTGTGTTATTGAAAGTAATAGCCAATTATCACTTCAATATCCTCTAGGCAATGCCATTAATATGTCCTTAGTAGGATTGATTTCATTTATGAATACCTCAACATGATGTATACAATTAAGATCAATTAACTTTTATTAAATGATATTCCATGAGAAGATAAAGCAAGTATAAAAATATAACCTATACTTCTTTAATAGGAGCAGAATCTCACCATACTATCTTGTTTCTTGAATAGAATGGATTCAGACTTTGAAAATAATTGCTGCAAATTATTTAACATATCAAGTTCCTTTTCAAAAGTGGGATAGCAAATAGATGAGTCCTTACTTTTAGGAACTAACATCAATCCAATCCTGGGCAAGGTTCTGGTTGTACTGTTGCTTTGACTGGAAAACAAGATTTGTTTGTTTATTTGTTAACAAACTTTGGTATGGACTCAACTCAGATTTCTTGAGCTTTCTCAGCCTTTTGAGATCATAAGATCAGACGCTAGTTCATCTTGAAAAGGAGGTTTTTTATGCATTTTGTGCCAGATATGTGTGTGTGACATAAGGCAGAAAAAATATACCACCGAGTAAGAAGCAATAGCAGGATCCTATGTTCATACCTTTATGTAAACATAAGTATGAACATTTAAGTCACTAGTGCTCTTCCCAGCTAAAGACTTAGTAGTTTTACCTCCACCTTGGAGTGTAGCCAGACAGGTAAGAGACCAAGGTTGAGTCATTAAGGTGTTTTGTATATTTGCTAAGTTCTGACCACATGACAAAGAGACTTGAAACAGAATACCTGAATGTTTTCTGGAGTACCAAATCACAGAATATCCATGCGTGATCTATATATTTCTAAATACACATACAAACTAGTGATAGTTTACATTTGACACAAATGGGATACATATACACATTTCTGTGTACATACATGCACACATAAATAACAGTGATTCTCTGTACCCACCCTACCTGATGGACAAGTGTGTACCATGTCCTCCTTCCCCATGGTTCTCTAGTATCCAGAATAGATTGAAGAGGTACCTTGACCTTTGGCACAAATTTCCACTGATTGGTCCAAGCACTCCAGATCCATTTAACTTTGTAACATTCAGATTGACTTTTACAAAGGTATGTAACTAAAATGTAAATAAAAAACAAATTTCCCTAGCCCATCAGGAGCATCATCCTACCAATACTGGTTGAGTCCATGGGGAAGTGAAGAATATTAGATTCAAGGCTTAACTTAGTTAATATAGAGCATTATTAATTGAAAATTCCAAGCCCAAAATATATCCCTGATTTTGAGGCTAGGAACTTGGTTTCTCCTGGCTCCCTTGCTATATTGGTTGAAACATCTATTATGGAATTCTGGGCATTAATGTCTCTAGAGCTTAATATTTTAAGTGGGGGATCTTACTCTCTGCTTTTAGAATTTAAAAGTACAAACAAAACATGACCAAAGCTTGTCTTTCTTGGGAATTCATGGTCCAGGAAAGGGGAAGGTAGCCCTTAAGGTCTTTTCTTTTACCTCATAGTATACATGTAGTGCCTGCTTTGAGATAATAAGTCCTTCATTCCTGGATATCCTGGAAAAGAGAGTGACTTTGCCTCACTTAGGTAGATATAAAGATGAAGATAGTTCCTGCTATTCAGTCAAAGAAAAGAAGCCACTCCCAACTATATGGTAGGCAAACACCAAATATTCTTTCCTTTACCATGTCTTCTATCTCAAAGAAGAAGGTCTTGTCCTCTCCCAAATGGGTTCCTCCCTTTTAGATGTTCTGGGAATGTTTTTAATGCTGTAAAATACGCACATAGAAATACACACACACACACACACACACACACACACACACACACACATATATATATATGCTTTCTTATACATACATATAGATACATAAACATATCTATGTGTAAAGTATGACAGGCTATATTTGTTTCCCACTTTCCTTTTCCCATTCTTCCCTGCCTGTTATTCCTTTTGTATTATCTGACTGCGTTAACATTAAAAGTTATCTGCTCCCCAAACTGAGTGTGAGTGAACAGAATCAAGGGTAGATCTTTTGATCTCAAGAAGTTGAGGGGGGACAAAATGGATAAGAGAAAATTGGGGAGAGAAGCTTAGCTAAGGAGGGAAGGCAGAATGGGGAACATCTTCAAATCCCCTCTCCTCTCTCTGAGCCAACTCATTATAGCTGTTGTCTCCCCTGAACCCACCTTTGTGGAAAGGGGGGGTTTCTCCTCTCTTTCCCTCTCTCCATACCTCAGGGTCCAAGCCTCCCCTCTAGACTACATTCTTTCCTTTTTTAATATTTTTCAAACACTATCTATCATTCTATCTATCTTTATGTCACTATATCTACTATATGCATATATATATACACACAAAGAATATAACAGCTAGGGATACATATCTTTGTATATATCTATTTTCCCATAGATTAAAACACATTGTATTAGATATGTAACTAAAGTTCAAGTACTAACATTAAATAATCGTTTATCTAGATAACAAGCATTAGCTAGGCACTACAAAATGTATGATTTTATGTATCATTTAAAATCTTATGGACTCATAGTAAAAGTTGAAATTAATTGACTGATCATGACAATAGCAGTTTCAGAATTTATCCAGAATATAGAAAGAGTATTTCATGCTTAGATATTTAATTAAAATAGTAATTAAGTGGTTCAGTTTTCATAGTTCTTTTAATTATTTTTTTTAGTTTTATCACACAAGTTCAATAGACTAAAATACATTTTCAGTTACATATTGTCTTAATCTCAACACATTTCTTTATTTTAATTTGGAGTTCATGATTCTATTCTAGTCATTCAATGGTCTAGAATTAAAATGAACTCAATAGCACTCAATAGAATTGTTAAAAGAGATGTGTATTGAAAAAGGAAAAAATCTTTTGATGGATTTTTATTATTTTTTTTGTCTTGTTTGATTCAGAAAGACTTGAATGAAATTGAAATTCTTGGAAAAAACATGGGTGGGAAATCATGTGGTTTGAAATAAACACTCTCAAAAGGAAACCATCTGGCTTCATGCTGTTCTACCTGATTTGAATGACTATTATATCTGTGGTTCACAAACTCTAAGATAGTGTGTGGAGTGAGGTATCCATTCTGCCTAAAGAAGATAGCATTACATTCTAAGCAAGTTTGTGTGAATTTAAGCAATAATGACATGGGTATCTGACAGTTTTTGAATAAAAAAGAAGAGGTTTGCAAAATAAAGGACTGCACTAGGTTAAAAAATCACTTAATATATTGGGTTTGTGGAGGTATTTCTCAATAATAATCATGTGAAAATGATCAGAGGCTTTTAGTGGTTTCCAAACTTAATTAATGACATAAAACAAAGCTAATGTAATTTTATTACTTTAATAAAAGTAAAGGTTTCAGAGTGAAGGAGGTTATAGATCTGATTTTCTCTGGCAGTCAGGTTATATCTAGAACATACACCTAGAGGAAGATATCAAGTATAATTGGAGGATTTCAAATCAGGTCATATGATAATGGCTTGGGGTTGTTTAACCTCAAGAAGAGAAAGCTTGTAAAATATAATTTGTTTATATGAGGGGTTACTGCTTAAAAGAGTAATGGACTTGTTCTTGATTCCAGAGGAAAGACTTCATTAAGGGGACAGTGAGGACACTCGATAATTCGATAATTGTGTGTGTGTGTGTGTGTATAAAAGAGAGACATAAAGAGAGAAATAGAGGAGAGAGTTCTTAGAGAGAGAGAAACAGGAGAAGGAAGAGAAAGGGGAGATGGAAAAGAAAAGAAACAAAACAAGAAGAATTAAGAGGATGAAGAACAAAAGAAATCTTTTCATTTAACATATAAAATTACAATAATACCTTGATATATGATCAACTTTAGTCACAATTTGAGACATGAGCAGTGATGATCTGAGATTTTTTGCTTTAAGTCACAAGCAGACATTGGAGGGGCCCCAGGTGGATGAAGTAATTAGTCCAATGGAGATTAAGGAAATGTTGAGGATTTGGGAAAAAATATTAAACCAATTATTAAAAAGACACACCCAGAAAAATTGCAACAGGTCATGTGTTGGAGCTGTGTAATGACACTTGTTTCACACATCGAAACAATCTGAAAAGGAGGAAGAAACAAACTTCCATGGAATGGTTTTTATTGAAAAAGCCTTGAAGTGAAATCAAGGGAAGTGTGGCAAAAAAGCCAAAATTCAATGAAGAAAATAATGATAATTAAGTAAAGCAAATAATATCAATTAAGTTTAGCGATAAGGTTACATATCATAAGTAATATGTAAGGTCAATTTTGTAATTAAATGTAGCATTCAGTGTGTAGAAAGGAAGTTATGTTATGTGATAGCATATGAAATGAGAACCTTGACAGGATCCTTGCCTGACCTTGAATGTAAATAACATTTCATGAACAAGTTTATTTATTTACATTCTTTCTTATATCTAGAAATTTATTTATTTGTTATTTATAAAGTTTGTTTAATTTTATATTTATAAATTATTATTTTATTATATTATAAATTAAAATGAATAACATATAAATATAAATCATATTATAAATTATAATACATAATATGCAAATATATAAGCTATAAAACATTATAATACATTAATAGTAAATATGAATTTATGATTTTTCATATTTAAAAATGTCTAAAATTTGTGGGGGGTTTTTGGGGACAGAACAGATTAATTGCATTTCTATTCATTTAAATGGAGAAATCTGATTTAACAAACAAGTAAATTGAGTTATGAGCTTGACCATGGAACAAATTAAACTTGAGTGTATGGTATCACTGTATTTCCTAACATTTATAATTACTTCAGAAGGAATTATACTCCTTTTACTATCTAAAGATATAACAAATATTAAATGTAGGTTTGAACAAAATAAATGTGCCACAACTAGGAAAATTACTTGATGTTGGGTTTTGCCAACCAGAGTGCTGGCATTTAACATGGTCAGAAGAGATGTTCATTTTCTAGAGGAAATTCTCTTGATGTTTCATGAGGTTTCAGGTGGTTGGCAATGTTAGTTATGGTGTGAGGGAAAGGAATTCTAGAATCAGTGAGCCTTAGATTTTGAATTTACTTACAATGTAATTACATGTTCTGAGATGACTATCTCCATTCCTATTTGAGCAGATGAGTTTGTTCCCCAAACATGGATACTACATTTCTTTGGATTCTAAGTATATATATAACCAAAGGGTTTGAGGAATTTTCATTCCAGTGTGTTCATGGGTTGAATAGTATTCATGAGTACTCACATATATACTTTTCATCCAGACAATGGGGATATTTCCAGGCTTATTTGTCTTTTAACAAGGGGTGTTTATTGAGGTTACATGGTTGGAATAATTATTTCAAAACTCCATCAAAAGTCTATGCTACACATTTCCCCAAATTCAGAGGTATGTGGATAATGGGCCCAAGTTTAGAAAGTCTATGTCCATTAATTTCCCCTTATGCATAGTCTATCTTTTTTAGGCTTTTATGGAACCATGAATCTGTATCTTATCTGTCCTTGGCTCCTGTTAACAACTTAGAGGAGAACTATTACAAAGATTCTACTATAATTTCAGAAACTATGAGAATCCTCCAGAATTCTGAATAACCTCTTCCAATCAGTAGTGTGGGTGGATTGTAGTAACTAACATGCAAGCTAATGTTTGTTTGTTTTTCCTGTCCCCCAAGTTACGGAATATTTAGCTAGAATACGCTTCCCTGATTACTTTTCAATGTAATCTCTAAATATTACTCAGTTTTGTATTAGTCTATTATTTTATAGATCTAAAAGTAATAACTTTATCCTAGCCAAACTCTCTTTTGGTAGACATTCTAATTTACCCAGTGTTTGAACATAAATAGATAAATTGATTATGGTCTTTTCATACTTAGTTAGAATGCCTTTGATTTATTCATTCCAATTCCATTCTCACCTGAGGAGACCAAGGTACAGCATTTTATCACTCACTTTAGGTGGGATATGGTAATTTGATTGATTTGCTCAATTGATTCCACTCATAATAGCAGTAGTTCTCAGTTGGAAGAGACTACAAAATTGTTCAGTACAATCTTTGTTCTAACAGAAGTTTCCTTTTACAATACCATCAACAAGCAGTCATTCATTCTTCACTTGAAAATATCTAGTAATGGGGAACTCACTCTTTTCTGAGAAATTTTTTTTCTACATCTACAGAGCTTTTAACTGTTAATAAGTTTTTGTTTACATTAATCTGGAATCTTCCTCATCATAGCTCATACTATCCACTCACACTAATTCTATTTTTCTAAGGCCAAGAAGAATAAATTGAATCCCTTTTTCATCTGACAAGCTTTCATATACTTCAAGATACTCATGAATTCCCAATGGGTCCAACTCTCAACCGAAAATATTCTCTTCTCAGGAAAAAACATTCTCTGCTTCTTCAAATAATCACAATTGATATAGTTTCTCATTCCATCTACATCATGGTTGTCTTTTCCTGAAAGGAATGGGATGTAAATGATCAATGAACATCTTTACTGTCATAGGATCCAACATCTTGGGACTGGAGATTTGAGATTTTTCAAGGATGATTGTGAGTCCAACATTTTTATGATAATATTAAATATTTTAAATTAATTTTTCAAAAATTTCCATTATTAGGCAATGATAATTACCTTTTAGAGAATGAACAATATTCACTGAAACATATCACTTTTTTTCAGGTCATCTTCTAGTCCAAAGTATAATGGAATGTCCTGGATTAAGAGTCAGAGAATCCAAGTCTGAGACTAGCATCTACCTATTTTAGTTGATCTGATGTTTATCAAATAATTTCCCTTCTCTAGGACTTGATGTTCTCATCTGGGAAATTAGGGAGTAGGGCAAGCTGATCACTAAATTATGTTCAGCTCTAAACTGATAATGCTAAAGGCAGAAAAATTACAAAATATTTCTTACTTCCTGATTACATATTATAGTAATTACCAAACTAGTTCTACAGAACTTGGTATCTGGCATGATATTAATTGAGATTCTATTAAAAAAAAAAACAACCAAACAACTGAAAGTGACATTTAAAAAAAATAAATAAGTAAAAAAAATATTTATTTCTCATAATACTCTAGTGAGATATCTGACTTTGTGATTAAATCAGATTTATCTTTGAAAAATTAACTTGAGGAAATATGGCTCAGATATTTTCTTAAAGAACACTTAGAAGTATTTTGAATGAGGAGCAGATTATCAGGGATGGCTAGGTACCTCAGTGGATAGAATGTTAGGCCTAGATGCAAGAACTCTTAGGTTCCAATCTGATCTTAAATACTTCCTAGTTGTGTGATCCTGTGAAAGTCAATTAACCCCAATTACTTACACCTTACAGTTCTTCTGCCTTGGAACCACCCGCTATTTAGTATTGATTCTAAGATGGAAGATGAGGTTATTTTTTTAAAGTAGATTAAGTAAACCTTAATCATATCTCCTAACCCATTCTCTTTTCCTACCTTTACAAATCTCAACTATTGTTGATAGCCATTGTTAGCCATAAAGGAGAGAAAGGTACACTATAAAAACTACTTTTCCATACAAGTATCTGTAAATTACTGTCATCTATTAGACTTTACTTAGTATTGTTAGGACTTATCATTCTTACTTCCTTTAGTCATTCTATGAAACCCAAATATAAAGTATTAGAAGAGGAGAAACACAATAGTTCAATCTTTGTTTTGATTGCTTGCAAGGAAAATGAGTCAATGGCACATTAAAGAATGCAGAAACACATAGTTCTTAAATGCTATAAATTTGACTTAAAACTGATATGCTATATATAGGTCAAATATTTTATAGGTGCCATTCATTCTCTTGCCAGATTTTTGAGAAATTTAACCAAAATTCAATTTGTATATTGAAAATACTTTGATATACATATGAATTGCCTTTAATAGATATATTGTAACTACTAGACCAATTTCAATTCAATAAGCATATTTGGAAGTGGTGCAAAAGTCTTAACTTTACTAGCTTAAAACTGAACTGAGTCTTTTTGGACTACCTGCTATCATGTACCTAGTATATATAATGCCCTAATGCTTAAATATATACTTTAAAGAGTTATACAAATACACATTAATGTACTTATATATGAGTATATATATATATATATGTTTATTCATACGTTCTTTCATTTAATGAATTCATTTTTCCATGGGCCTCAATAGGCACCAGTATAATGCATGCCAAAAAGGGTATACAACTTTCTAAGCAAGTTGTCTTCTGGCTTCTACTTGAAGATTTCTCTTGAGGAGGAATCCACTCTCTTTCCAGGCAACTCATCCTACTTTTGGATACTGGAATTCCAGCTAAGAATTTTTACTGATATTAAACTCACAAAGATTTCTTGGCTATTTCAGATATTATTGATTCTGTGCTCTTGGAACAATCTAAATAAGGTCTTCTTCTACAAGAGAAAATTTCAAATTCTTGAACATAGTTCTCCTATTCAGGAGAGGAGGGGGATTTAGGAGAGGAGAGGAGGGGAGCAAAGTGAAAAGGATAGGCAAGAAAGAACTTGATCTTGTGAGCAAATGGGGCAAGGTTAGTGTATGTAGTTTGATCAGTTACCATTTTTCTCTCTTTTAAGGAGATTATGGAAAGTTCAAAAAATATTACCTTTTGTTATATTCTTTCTCTGAACACCTGTCCTCAACGCTCACTCCCACTGTTGGGCTGGATTCTCAGAGAATAGTTAGAAAATTACTGCCTTCAATATTCTAGAGGTAAACCTGAAGTACACAGTTTCTAGTACTGTATAGTTCATGTATCTTTATCTGTTTTTCTAATTTCAATTAGTCAGTAAATATCAATAAAATTTTTGGCAAATGTATTTAGTTATATAGTATATAGGAATAGTTGTTGCAAAAACATCTTACTCAAAAATTTGTGGGTCATGTTTCCCATTGGTAAATATAAAGTCCCCAAGAATAATGGCCTCAGACTTACAGTTCAAATCCCATGAAGCTTATCTGTAGAGACGTGTGGAAAAGATGAAAGTATGTTTCCTGGTTATAGAGGTACCTCTTCTCTATTTGTAGAGTGCTTATAAGCTTTCCATTATATATAATTCAAATAAGGGCTCTGAACCCTTATTTGAATTATATATAAGTGTGATCTTAAAGCACCCCTAGCTAGTATGACTCTCAACCATGAGATCCTTGAGGTGGCTTCCTCTTTAAGGTAACTATCTTTCTGTTTCCATCTGTCTAAGTGTGAGCAATAATTGTATCTGATTTATCTCTTTCTTTTGAGAGTTGTCTGTTTCCTCTTAGTAGTCCATAATAACATGGTCTATGGAATGGGAGGAATAGAACATTCCATTGAAGCTTTCTTTCTATTTGTCTTGATTCATAACATGCCTCTTCAAAGAGAAGGCAATAAGAATTTATTAAGCACTTACATTGTCTCAGGTTCTACACTAAGAATTTTACAAGTATTATCTCATTGATAATACAACACATTGATATCTCAACAATCCTGGGAGGATAGATGCTATCATCATACCCATTTTATAGATGAAAAAACCTGAAGAAAACTGAGTCTAAATGATTTTTCCCAGGATCTACGTGTATAAAGGCTGGATTCAAATTCTGATACTGCAGAGCCCAAAGTCTACTTTCACTAGACTATTGCTAAACCAACATCTACCCAAATTCCTCCAGCCCTTTAAGGTTCTTAAGTGTCCTTAGCCTGTTTGGATACCAATTAGTTTTTCCTTTTCCTTGAAAAGGATCACATAGTTTCTAGAGATCACTAAAAATGAACCAATTTTTATGCATTTAAATCTTTATCAACCCTTACATCAATTACATTATGTGGAGCATAATATCTTAATAAATGCTTCTTGACTGACCAGAAGATGAAAGCGATATTACATGAGGTAGGGTATGGAATATGTCCATATTATTTGTTAAAAATAGTTCTCCAAAGCGAAAAATGAAACTGATCATAAGAATTTTCAACTACACATGTGTCACAACAATACACCTCCTTTAACTTCATGAATGTTTCACAAAATTTAAGCATTAGAAAATATCCCAGAATTTATTTATACCAAACCATTCTTGAATAGAACTCCCTAGGAAGGTAAATCTTGTAACAGAACCCTTATGCCCAACTACCATTGAAAGTGAACACACTGCCTTTCAAAGGGAGTCAAATCCATTACATTTTTGGTTAGGTCTATTGAAATTTTCCCCACATTGAAGTGAAATATTTCTCTTTATAAATTCTGATAAATATATGAAGTGCAAGATAATGGAAAGAACAAAAAATTTTTCAGTCAGAGGACTTGAGTTCAAATTTTCACTCTTCTCTTTATTATCCTTAAGGTATTCTATAATCCACAATCCCTTCCAGCCCAGTGATCTATGTGCAAAATTCTTGGTAGCCCTAAAATTCTAAATTCTAAAATGTTTGCCAGTACTAATCTATATGCTCATACTCCTTCTTATTTCTCACATTTCATGTTTTAACAGTTCTTCTGTCTTCAACTGGGTATGTTCTATTATCCCTGAAAGGCCTAACATTCTGTTCTCTGAATACTCTTTTAGCTTTTCCATCTTTTTAAAAATCCTTTGAGGTTCAATCTTCTATGTTCTAAAAATTCCTTCTATCTCTGATATTCTAGGTTTAAACATTCTCTATTTTGCAATCTCTAACATTTTAGGATTGGATGATTCCTGTGCAGTTCTCAAACAAAAGGGACCTGGTGAATATAAATTCATTTCTTAGTGGATCAGAAAATAAACTGAAAAGAGAATATACTCCACAGGCTCTTAAAACTTAATTCTTTTTGGGGTGGGGGAGTTCATATGAAAACAAACAACCACTAAATATTAGCCATGCAGGCATAATAGCGCACATGTCTTCTTCAATAAAAAACAAAACAAAACAAAAACAGATAGATGGAGAGGAAACATCTTCAGCTGTGCCTGGCAATCCTGAGTTCTGGGGAAAGTAAGAACAGGAGAGACAGAGAAAAAAATGTTCCTCTCCCCAGGCTTGTGAAGGGACAATACATCTCTTTGACCTGGAATAGAAAAGGGACAATAATCACTTGGGTCAGAGTGAGAGAGTCATCACTCTGAATATCATGTTGCTATTCCACACCACATCTATCAAAATGAATCCTAGCAGTGGAAATAAGGTACCCTGCAGTCATCCTGCTTTTCTTTTGTTTTCAGTCATGTGTTCCTTTTTTTCCCAAATAGAGGACAGAATTCAGTTCTTGGCACTGGTCTATTGCCACTGCCTCACCTTGGCAGAATACTCTGAATAATGATCATCACCTGATGAAAGTTTTTCTGATGTCATTATTGTGCAATTAAGGTGGCTGTTGCCATTAGATGTCAATGAAATAATATAAACAATTTCTATGTATTTTTATAGAGTAAGTTACAATGTTAAAAATCAGAAGAAACACAGAGTCTCTGTTATGGTGCAGGGGAATAATAATAATAAATGTTCCCCTGTCCCTGGTGCTTTACAGTTTACAAAGGATTTATCTTATAAGAGCCCTAGGGAATAAGTTGCACTAGTACAGCATCTCCTAAATGGGACCTTTCCTAGCTGATAGTCCTCTTGACTTTCTTAAAATTATTTTAGAAGAAAATTTTGGATGTATTTATCTGACAGTCAGTCAGTAAACATTTATGAAATACCTACTATGTTCCTGGAATCCTGTGAGGGACTAGATGCACATATTGTTCCCTCCTATAAGAATGTCAGTTTCTCATTGGCAGGGACCGGCTGATTTTTAACTTTAAGTCCCAATGCAGCTATCAGTCTATAGATTGCTAATAGATTGAGTTAGGAATAATAATACTAATTATTACATTTTTAAAGTACCTACTAAGTGGTAGGCACTATGCTAAATACTTTACAAATATTTTCTCATTCAGAGGTTAAGTGACTTGGTCATGGCATGGGTAACTTGAAGTGTTTGAAGCTGAATTTGAACTCGGGTTTTTCTGATTCCAGATCCAATGCTCTAACCACTGGAACACTTACTAGCTTTGAAGAATAAAATTGAATGGTGCCCTTCATTTAAGGAAAAGAAATTATAATTTAGAATCAGATACTTCTTGGGTGTGTGACTCTGGGCAAATCACTTAATCATTATCTGTATGCCTCAGTTTCCTCAGTTATAAAATGAGAATAAAATAACACTCTCAAGATAAGACTAGTCTTCTGGCCATGGTCAAGAGACAGACATTCTCTGACCTTCACATTTTTTACTTATAAAATTGGGGGGTCAGTTTATCAAATATATATTAAATATCTTTTTTATTCCAGGTACCATACTATGTTTGTGAGGAAGGGAAGGGAATAACATTTATTACTAATAGTTTTTAATATATAGTACTTAATATATACAAGGCACTGTGCTAAGCATTTCACAATTGTGATTTTATTTGCTCTTAACAACATTTTGGGTAGTAGGTGCTATTATTACCCTATTTTATAGGAATAGAGAACTGAGGCAGAATTTAAGTGACTTGTCCAAGGTTGCATAGTTAATTAAATGTCTGAGACTATATTCAAACTAGGGTCTTCCTGATTCCAGGAACACTCTATCCACTGAGGTAGCTACCCAGCAACAAAACCTTATAACACTGGAAAGTTAGTCTAATATCTCAAAGTCAATATATTTCATTTTGGACAGCTTTACTTATTAGGAAGAGAGTCTCCTTGTAACTTTGACATATTATTCCTAATTCTATATTATAAAATGTGTAGAATAATTGTAATTCTTTCTCCACATAATGTCCTTTTAAGAGTTTGAAGGAAATTATATCTATAGCTATGTACAAACATACATACATATGTGTATATATATATATATACAGACATACACATAGACAGAAAAGTGAGTGAGAGAGGAGGAAGAGGAGGAGGAGGAGAAGAGGAAGAGGAAGAGGAAGAAGAAGAAAAGAAGAAGAAAAGAAGAAGAAGAAGAAGAAGAAGAAGAAGAAGAAGAAGAAGAAGAAGAAGAAGAAGAAGAAGAAGAAGAGAAGATGATTATGATGATGATGATGAAGGTAGGAAGGGAGAGAGGAGGGGACAACTAGACAGCACAATGGATGGATGGACAGTCAGGAAGACAGTTCAAATCTAGCCTCAGATACTTACCAGTTATGTGAGGTGTAAGTCACTTAACATCTGTTGCTTAAATTCACTGGGGAAGGAAATGGAAGAAAATTCATGGAAAGTATTGGAATGCTTTGAAGAGTCAGATATGACTGAAAAGCAAGTATATACAAATATATTAATTTCAGGTATTTGAATCTTTGTCTTTTGATACTGTATTCAGTGCTTTAGTGGCTCCATGTCAGTGTACTATTAAACTATTATTATCCAGCTTTTGGGATGCCAGCGTTCTGCCTAAGACCTACGCAACATAGCTTGTTTTTCAACTTGAAGGCAACATCTTGGAATTAGAAGATTTTCATTTGAATTCTGTTAAAGCTATTTGATATCTTTGGGTCCCATACCAAGTTGCTGCTCCTCTGAGCCTCAGTTTTCTTATCTACAAAATGAGGGAATTAGATTAAGTCATCACTAAGATTCCTTTCAATTCTCAGATTTGGAATTCCTAGCCTCCAGGATTGATCTGTTCACTGCTATTTACTTCAAAGGGTGTTCTTAGAAATAGAGAATGATGGAATGTGATTGGATCTTAGAGTTGTTGCCCTAACACCTTCTTCATTTAAAGGATAAGGAAGTTAAGGTCCATAAAATTGAGGGTGTCTTTCCCCCAAAGTCACACAGTAAATTGGTAGAGGTGTCAGGAATATAAACCAGTCTCTTACATTCCAACCCAGTGCTTTATTACTTTTGTCTTAGCTCAGATTGGTCCATAAGTCAGAAGGAAACACACACACACACACACACACACACACACACACACACACAGAAAAACACAGACACAAACACATAGAACTACACAAAACTAACTCTGTTTGCAAACTAGGCACATAAATATTTACAAGACTTGAGATTGTATGGTTTCTGTTCAATCCCCTCCTCCTTCAACCTTGCAGTTGCATACTTAATTGCCAAAAGATTGATCTCTTTAAAATAGAAAGCATTTAGACATCATTCCTCAGTGCATGAGCCTAAGTGAACTGGTAAATTCAGGGAGATTATCATTGCATTCAAATGAACAGCCAGATGAGTTTTAAGGAATTTGATTGTCTTTCTGCAAAAGAAAAAAAGAATGATAAATTTTCTCATGTTATTATGATCTCCTTGTAATATATAGGATTAAGGGTTGTTCAGGCTGTCATGCAATAAATTCATTCTTCCATGATAGTAGGAATTCTGATGGGTAAGGGAGAGAAGGAAGTTGGAGAGAAAAAAAAGAAAACAAGGAAGCCACTGTA
Organism: Monodelphis domestica; assembly: GCF_027887165.1. NCBI lineage: Eukaryota > Metazoa > Chordata > Mammalia > Didelphimorphia > Didelphidae > Monodelphis > Monodelphis domestica. Next base: position 684,909,726 of record NC_077227.1, on the reverse strand, counting down.
TACTTATTTTACATTACTCTTTTTTTTGGCCAAAGCAAATGACTATTATTAGTGCCAAAAATATGCTTTTAAAAATGCTTAAAATGCAAGGTGGCTCAGTTTCATGGCTCATTTCTTTACAGATTGAAAGTGGCTTGGCTTCAAAACTCACTCATATAATCTCAGGTACTAGGAAGTATGAAGGTGGTGCATCTCTTCACTTGGGAGATCTGAGCTACAAGTGAGCTAAGCTGATCAGTTGCATGCATAATGTTTGACATAAAAATGGTGAGTCCTTAGCTTGGACCAATGAAGAAACAGAGGTGGTTTGGAATTCTAAGGAAAGGAAAAACAACCATGGTTTTGGAACAAAAAGACCTAAATTCAAGTTCAGTCTTAGATACTTAATCAGTTTTGTGACAAGTCATTCTGCCTCTATGATGTTCAGTTTCTCAGTCTATAAAGTGGAAGATCAATATTATACTATCTCACAAGGTTGTTGCTTTGTGTATCTTGTAGCATTGCACACAAAATGAGATATGAGAATCCCTTATTTTTAATATGCAAAGATTTCTTTTTGTCCCTTTAAGAGGGAGTGAAATAAATCAGTGCTGCTATTAATTATTCTGAGGTGTAGGAGAGATTAAAATATAAAATAAATCTCTCATGGTCCAGTCAAAATCTGTAATTAGAAGCTAAAGTTGTAAACTCATTGACAGAAACCATAATTGTTGTTTTTCTAATTTAAAATGGCACTGTATTCTCTGAGTTTTTATGGATCAGCTTTGGAGGAATCCTGGAAGAAATGTTGATAGGGTAAAAGGATTATATAGGTTCCCCCATTTCACATACACAATAATGTAACTGACAGAAAAGAAACCATTTGCCTTAAGTTTAGTAGTAAAATTGGATATCAAACGTGGGCTTTTGGAGTTTAAATTCAGTGCCCCTCTCTTATGCCATACTGCTTCATGTTAGTCCTTGAGGTCATCTCTGAGACAAAAACAAACAAACAAACTAAGACAGGTTGAACTTAAAGCTATAGGGAAGAGGCAATATTTTGTAAAGAAAAGAACCATTCAAATGTCTCACAGTCAGGAAACTACCTTCATTTTCCTTAGTATTTAGTAACTCTTTGAGCTGGGACCAGTCACAACCATTCAGTCTCAGGTTCTTTTTGTGTAAAATTAAGTAACTAAAATCTATTTTACCTTAAAATAAATATTGTAGAGAATCAAATCAAATAATTGTGCCAATCACAATATAAGATATAAAATAGACCATAAGTATTAGTTAAAGGAAAACATTTGTACAACAGAATACACAGAATCACATATTTAGAGGTGGTAGGGACTTTAGTAGTCATCTAGTCTATTTTCCTAATTTTATTCATGAAAAACTTGAAATTCATAGTCTATACAGATGATAATTGGTCAAACTGTTATTCAAACCAAGTCCTCAGATTCTGCAGCTATAAAATATTTTGCAAATGCTGGAAATGACATATTATTAAAATAATAATGAAATAATAAAACATAACAATAATGATCTCTGTCTTCAGCTCCTACTATTGATTGACCTCTTTCTTTTCTTTTGTCTCAGCTAAGACTTTGTCTTCTACAGGAAGCCTTCCCCAATTCCTCCTAATTCTAATGACTTCCTTTTGTTATTTATCAGTTATTTATACTTCATATAGCTTTCTTCATGTACATTTTTATGTTATATTCCCTTTAAGATTATAAATTCCTTGAGGGCAGGGATTATCTTTTGTCTTCGCTTATATTCCCAGCACTTAGTACAATGAATGATACATAGCAGTTACTTAATAAATATTTATTGATTGTGAGATTAGTAATAATATTAAAAGTAGCAGTAGAATCAGTAGGATTTTTCTTTTTTTTTTTTTGTCAAAGATCCCCTAATTTCATTCTTCTTAGAAATCAACTGCCAAAAATGTAGGCCAATTATAGGTATGGCTTATCCTGAATGAATAAAAACAGGCAAACAACCCCCAAAACTAATGATTTATCCATGAATGTTTTTATTTGCAAATAAATTTTACATAATTTAAAAAAATTTCATAAATGCCATTGAATTCTATACTTTCATAACAACACTGATGTAACAACACTTAGTATAGTGATAATAAGGAATATCTAGTAGGTAATTACCACCTGTTTCCTTTTAGGACTGGGGCCTGTTTTTATTTTAGTATATACACCATATGTTATGGCTATGTTTAAAAATAATTTAAAAGTTTAATGAAATTCATTTTGCATGTTTTGTTGGAAAAATTATATTCAATATACATAAGGAAAAGTTAATATGGGGTGACTGTACTCTTTATTTGTCTTTTAAAAAATCTACCCAAGGCTTTGTTCTTCATTCAAATGGCCATTGGAGATGAAATAGTTCTCTGAGTCATTCTTTTAGGGAAGACTGAATCCAAGACTTCCTTATGTGAATGTCAGGGTTCAATCCATTTGTCCAGTCTACTTTTCAAGTAGATCCTTCTTTGACAGTGAAAGGACACTGTTTATGCAGAATCTGGGAGTTTTAGAAGAAGAAAAGAACAATCTAACTGTAGGGCTAAGATGTTGCTAAATATCTTCTCTCTGGAGTGTTATGTTCTTCTCCCATGCTACAATTGTTGTTCCTGTGGGGACCCCTATTTGGGACCATTCTGCCCAGATGTCTGAAACCTAAGACAAGAAGAATACTGGACTCAGCCATGATTCATGAGTGTGATTAGGTCAATAATAGCTATATCCTTAACACAGCTTTTGAGCCATTAGCCAACGATACCCAGATTTCAAAGATTGGGGGAGTCTGACCCAGAGATCTGGTCTCAGACTACCCAGCCAGACTTTTTTTTCTTATAGCTGTTGGGATTTATTGCTATTCTCAGAGAATTCCCATATGTCATGATCTTAGCTCTTAGGTGGTGTTTTCTAGAGGCAGCTCTTGCATCACCCCTGAACACTAAATGGGTTTTCTGAAATGTTTTAAGAAGATTTGCATAGTCATGTAATGACAGCATATGTGGCTACAGCCTGACTTTTTATGGAAGTTACATTCATATAGGACTTGTCAGTTTACTGAGTACTCCCTTCACAGAAACTTTGTGATAATATAGTTCCTGCATCATTTCTCCCATTTTATATATTTGGAAGTTGAGGCAAAGAGTGCTTATCACTTGTCCAAGGTAGAGCTAGGATTTGATCTTCTGACTTCTGCATTCAAGTCCTTACAATAAGAAGCATTTGCAGGGTTGCTATTATCTGTGAACAGAATGTGCATTGGGGCATCAGAAAGGCCCTATTGTACCCCCAAAACAAAACAAAACAAAAATCCCTCTCATTGACTAATGTCTAAAATTAAATTCATTGTCTTAACTTCAGCATTTTATATCTGTAAAAATTTCCTGAGAGGACAGAATATAGTAAGCTATCCTCAGTCTTTTGTACCTTAGAGTGATTGTTGAAAAGGAGAAGAGGTTTTGATGAATGGAGAGATTCCAGAGAGAGTGTGAGGGCACTACATAATTGAATCGAGGAATTCGTGTTTCCTTTAGTGGGTTGCAAAGTGAAAGGGTAAAGAAAGATGAGATATAGAATAAGAAGATACTGAAAACATGTTTACTACACAACTTTTGGGCAGGGCTGTTTCTAGATGACCATTACACTGTCTGTCCTAGAAATATTAATACATATTTCTGAGAATTATAAATCCTCCCTCTTTTGTTTTAGTTATCGTGAATGTTCTTAGACCCATCTAATCATCCTGTATAGTAATTAATCAACACCCCCGAAAAACACTCACATACACATACTTCAATTAATTTAGGGAACATGCAGGGGAGAGAAACTTGGATCAATGAGACTCAAGTCCATGCCAGAGGAGGATCAGTTGGAGGAAGTAGGAATACTTAGGTGGCAATGAGAATTCTTATAAAGGTGGGGAAGAGTAAAATATGGTTGTCCTCAAGTATTTAAAAGTTGATTATTATGTGGAAAATGTGATCCATTTAGTTCCAGAAGATAGAATTACGAGTAATAGGCAGAGATTGCAAAATGGCAAAATTTAGGCTTGATGTAATGGAAAAACTCCTTAATAATTGTAACTAATGAAAAATGAAATGGGATGCTTTCCACCCTCTGTCACTGGAAATCTCCGGGAAGAGCCTGGATGATCTCCTTTCACATACACTATAGGAAAAATAAATCATTTGATTCTATTCACCAAGGCTTATTACCAATTATAAATCACTATGATTCTGAGCCTATCCAATTAAAATTATGGACATCCATTAAAAACAAGCAAAAAGTTTTTTAAGGATCAATTAGTTTACATTTCAAGAAAATTAACTTTGAAAGACATAAGAATTCTAGTCAATGAAATGATAGATTATATCCATAAGACTGAAGTTGATGCAAGGTAACTAGATCCTGAAAGAACAGGGATGGATACAAGGAGTAGAATAATACAGGAGAGAGGAGAGAGAGAGAGAGAGAGAGAGAGAGAGAGAGAGAGAGAGAGAGAGAGAGAGAGAGAGAGAGAGAGAGAGAGAGAGAACACAAACAGACAGACATAGTGAGAGAGAGGAAATAGAGACAGATCAGAGAGAGACAGAGAGACAGGGAGATAATGAGAGAAAAGTCAGGGAGAGAAGAGAGAGACAGAGAGACAGAGAGAGTGAATGAGGGAGGGAGGAAAGAAGGATATCACCTTAAAGACTGATGTACATACTCATTTATATCTAGAGAAATTTTATATCTATAGATATAAAATATCTCTTTACATATATGTATATTTGTATTGCCATTTAGTTGACAAACATTATTTTCTGAAAAATATACCCAAATATTTTACAACTTTAATCGAGGATTGCATATTTATGCTTTATGTATATATAGAAATACTGTCCTTAGTGATCCCCTAATACAATTCTCTCATTTTTAAGATGAAAGAAAGAAGGCAAACAGAATAGTGATTTTGTGTAGAGATCTGTAGCTGGTTGGAAAAATATAGAGTAAGGAAGAAAATCTATGTTGCTAGCATGCTCTTTTCAGTGCATTATATGACTATTTTCATATCCCCCCATAAGAAAACACAGCTTAAACATATGTAATTATATGAATACCTAACATTTACAACTATGTATCTATACACAATAATAGTTAACATTTACATGGAACTTACTATGTGACAGGTACAATACTAAGCAATTTATAAACATGCAATAATTTGATTTTCACAAGAATAATGGAAAGTAGGTACTATTATAATTCCCATGGTAAAGATAAGGAACCTGAAGAAAAATAGGTGAAGTGATGTATCTAAGATCACATGACTAGTATGTGTTTAAGGGCAGATTTGAACTCAAGTCTATCTAAACATTGACTGACCTTCTATCCATTGTGCCAAGGAGTAATATATATGTATATGAATATATTATATTTGCATGGACCTATATGTATATATACATTAATATAAATATATTGTTAATCCTTTATACCTATCTTTATATCTACATATTACAAAGGCATTATTATAATGATCATTATTCTGATACACAAATATAAAATTATCTGTTCATTATATGTGTATATAAATGCAAATATGTGTGTAACAATATGTAAAATCCAAAGTCCTTCATGCTTTTACAATCTTTTTGCCATGTTATTATTACTACTATAATTATTTTCATAAAATTTGGAAGTTTGCTTAATCTTTAAGTTTCAAATCCCATGAACTTTGTCTGCCATTGACCATGTAATTATTATTCTTTAAATAATTGTTACCATAAATATAACTTTTATGAATAAAAATGGGATGGTCTCTGATTAAATATTTTCTCTCTGTCAAAGCTTTAATTACAGATGATGAGCCTTTAATATGTCAAGAAAATGTTAACCTTCCGTTATCCCTTTATGATGTGTGAAAAGGTTTTTGTTTGCTTGTTAGTGTTTTTAAATTTTCTCTTCTTGAAGAGATAACACCACTGGCTAGGTAAAGTTATTTATGTACTTGTACAAGGAGGAATCCACAAGTTCTTCATCTTCCAATTCAGGAGTGGCTTGTAGTTTTGTGATTGTCATTATTCGTATAATTGTTTAGTTGCTTTTTTTTTCTTCTCTGATAACTCCATAGTGATATCTTTCTGCAAAATTACTCATCCAGTATAAGATACTATATCTTAATTAAGTAAGAAATGCTTATTTTCTAGGGATAAACAGAGAAAGTCAGCTGTCAGTTAGCTTTAAAAAAGGAGACATCTGGGGGCAGCTGGGTAGTTCAGTGGATTGAGAGCCAGGCCTAGAGATGGGAGATCTTAGGTTCAAATCTGGCCTCAGACACTTCCCAGCTGTGTGACCCTGGGCAAGTCACTTGACCCCCATTGCCTAGCCCTTACCATTCTTCTGCCTTGGAGCCAATATACAGTATTGACTCCAAGACGGAAGTTAAGGGTTTAAAAAAAAAAAGGAGACATCTAACAACCAAGAAGTTCACTGGTTATGGAATCAGGAATTCTAGCACTAAAAATCAAGAGGTCAGCTTCCAATGGGAGATGATATTGGGATCCCATTTGAACAGTCCTTCCAATAGTGTCTCTATATCCAGAGTGATACTTCTTGAGAATCCCAGAAGGGAAGGATATCAAGGCTTCATAACACCAGTGGCATGGGCTGCTTGATATCACACTTTTATTATATGTGATCCTCATTATCATTTTACCTTAAATTTGAGTCCATTTTCTCCATAGATGCATTGTGTATTTGTAGGACATTATTCTCCATGCTTAAGGGAGGAATGCTTTTAACTAGATGCAATAAAATTCCATTTTAGTAACTGCCTTTGATAAGAGCTAATTGTACCTTCTAACTGAATTTTAATGGCAAGCACTATGGTTGGACTTTGTGAGCTATAGTTTTGGAATTCCAACCTACAGAAGTAAACCTTAAGATATTGTTCATCCTCTAGGAAAGAGTCCAGAGAGATTTCTAGATACAATAATGAAAATAAATATATTAGAAATTTTTCTACTATGTAAGGAAAACTGAAGAATTGGAAAAGCTTGATAAAGAGCAAAGTAAGATAATATGAAATTCAACCTTTGGAAACATTTTTTGGATGCTTATCCAACTTAAAATCTTATAATATGAATTTACTTTTACCTAGCCATTGCTCTAAAACATCTCTCATTTTCTTTTTCTACAATATGATATAAGATTAATGATCTATCATGTTTCCATGAATACTTCAGCACTCTTGCATATTCCACTATCTGTATATGTATTCTGTGAAAGCAGCAGTCCAAGGAAAAGAATTCCTATAGGAGACGATATCGTGGTTGGGTGGAGATTAGTGTGTGTCAATGCAGGGTTTTTTTTCCCCCTAAAATTATAAATCTTTCTTACAATTCAGAAAGGAAAACAGAATTTTCTATCTGAATTGGATAGTATGTATATATTATATCAACATACCCACACATAGAGCATATGAAAGAATGCTACACTAATGGGATCCAAGAAATAATGACGAGAAACATGAACATAAGAAGGTACAACTTCTGGTTGTGATCTTATAACAGAGAGCTCTCCATAATTTCTCCCTCCAATATGTATAAATAATGGCTTCCCTTAGCAAAAAATGATGGTAGAGGGGAGAGACAGAGAAAAGGAAGACAGAAACAGAGAGGATAATAACATAGGAAGATGCAGAGAAGAGGGAATAAGTGAGTGAAAGGAAGAGAGACAAAATAAAGAGTGGAGTATAAGAAAACTGTTGAGTAGAGAACAGGAATTAAGACATTTTTTACTTTTGAGATAAAAGAAATCCTATATTGAAAAATAAGGGTGTTCATGTCCAGAACATTTTATAATTATGAAACTTTCTTTTCCTAAAAATTTCAAATCCTAACTCTCATTATTTCCAATTCACAGATGAGATGATTGAGGCTCAGAGAGATTAAATTAATTTCCTAAGCTCATATAGATGATAAATAGTTAAGCTGATACTGAAACCCAAACCTTCTGATTTGGAGTTTACTGTTCTGTCCATTGAAATATGTGATATTGAATCAAAATCCTCTAAAATGATAGGAGAAAGGAAATAGAATGAGAAAAATAAAGTGATTGAATTGGAACTCTATTGATATCATAGTTGAAATATATTTGACAAAAAAGTATGAAGTTTTAAACAAATATTATGAATTGAAGGAACCCAGAATAAAACAGAATGAGTTAATATTGCCTTGTTTATATGATTTTGGCCTGGGTAATGTGGACTTTGGCCTGAATCTATCAATAATTAGATTACAAGTCAGTATACATAATGCAATGCAATCAACTTAGAAATCTTTCTTGTATAACAAATGAGCCTATCATATGCCATTTGAGAGATCTATTGCTGTTGTTCAGTCATTCCACCTGTGTTCTATTAGTCATAAACAAATTTGAGATTTTCTCTGACATTTTCATCTCCAGTCCATTTTACAGTTGAAGGAATTGAGGTAAATAAGGTTAAGTTATTTGCCATGGTCATGTAGCTAGTAAGTATCTAAGGTTGGATTTGAACTCATGAAAATGAGTGTTCCTGATTTCAAGCTTAGAGTTTTAGCCACTGTGCAACCAACTAATTAGATTGAATAAATTATTCTTATTTTATTTTAAACAAATACCACCAGCTACACACACTGCCTAAAAAGTGGACCATTTTATTCTGGAGGAGATGAACATATTTACTTTATATCCATATTCTAAATGACACATTATATATCCATATCTATATTTATCAATCTATCTAGAGAGATAGATATGGTTGTGTGAGTATAAATCCTACACAAATGAGCTCTCTCAATTTTTTGTGCATTATTGAATTTTTTCAACACCTTTTTTGGGGGAGAAGAGAAGAGAAATCTTAAAGATAGAAAAAAGGGTAAAGAAGTCGATCTTTGTTAGAAATTACAGAGTTTAAATGGCAACTACTAAAGAGTGGAGCTTTACTTAATAGGAGTAAAAGGAGTAAGTGTAAGTACTAAAAGAAAACTATGCTGACAGAGAGGCCAAGGGGTTGCCTTCCCTTGCATCTTTACAGAAGAATAAAACTGAATTAAAAGTGGACATAATAGGACTTTTAAAAGGGGAGAAAATAATATCTATTGACTATAGTTCATGACCTTGCCACCTCAGGTTCAAAGGGAGACTCTACTGTCATAATCTGTGTTTTATGCCTATTCTTAGACAGCAGAATTCAAGCTGACTCTGGTTCAGTGCTTAGGAGTTCGATCCCAGCATCTAAGATTTTATTGTAAGTAAAAAGGAGGTCAATTGCCATTCAAACACTCTTCTCTGTTAGACACAATTGAAACTACTATATAATTGTGGATAGTTTCTAGAAAGGAGTATAAATAAACAAGGGATATGTCAGACATAATATTACATTTGTTTGTTTTTAGTTATTATATAGAACTGGCATTTTGTTGATGAAGAGACTTCCAGGGAGGAAACAGACTTGCCTAATGTTGATCAGATTTTATTCTGTAATTTATGGTCTTAGAGTGCTTAGAGTGATTGAGAAATTAGATGACTTGCTTGAAGTCAGCTATCTAGTCTGAGACCATCCAAAGCTAAGTTCTGAAAATTATCTGAGTGATTTGAAGGTCACATCAATATTTAAAAATATGAAAACCTAGGTTTAGAAAACTAATTTTATTTGGGTCACATATCCACTAAGTAAAAAAGCTAATATTCAATCCCTGTTTTTCTGCCTCATTTACTATTAAAAATATTCTTTGAGGTAGATGAGAGAGATTTTCATTGAATCTCAAGAGTCAGATGGGAAATCAGAAGCCTTCTGGACCAACTTCTTCCGATTCATTGAAGAGAAATAATAGGAAGACTTGAACTTATAATATGAAAGTGGCAATGAATCACTTTATTTTTGAATAGTTTTTAAATTTCAGAAAATATAATTATACTAAGTAATAAATTGACAAGATCTCCACTCACTTGTCCTCATTCTCTTCTCTGGTTCCAAAAAAATCTGATCTCTATTTCCTTGTCATTTTAGTTATCACAAGGTTCAAATCCTTATTCCTGTGGGCAGAGGCTTGCAATTGATGTTAATTCTAGATGGGAGATAGATGGAAGTAATATTCTAGTCCTTCTATTATATCATATTAATAATATATCACATACATATATGTACCTATACACATAGATAGATAGATATGAGAAAAGCACTTACCAAATCTTCAGTTTCTTTCTTTGTAAAAGAGAAATAGCAGTTCTGGTATTATCTATGCTGTAATTAAATTGGGACAGCTAGTGGATAGAGAACCAGGCATAGAGTCAGAAAGACTTATCTTCCAGTGTTCAGATCTAGCCTCAAACACTTCCTAGCTGGGTAATTCTGGGCAAGTCCCTTCACTCTGTTTACCTTAGTTTCCTCATCTATAATATAAGCTGGAGAAGTAAATGGCAAATCACTCTAGTATCCTGGCCAAGAAAACCCCAGATGGGGGCTACAAATGTTGTAAAAAAAATGGACATAACTGAGAAACAACTCAACAATAACAACATAATTAAGTTGGGAGGAAACATTAAAGAGTTATATAAACTTTAACTATTATGATATTTTTCTATAGAATCTTTCTCCCCCCGCCCCCAAATAATTTGGAATCCATCTTCCCAAAATACAAAAGCAGTCCATGCAAGAAAAAGTGGGTAACCAATTATAGTGATAATACATAAGTGATACATATAGTGATAATATATAAGGAAGAAATCTTTAATATAGTTCATGACTCAAGGAATGTAAGAACTTGGTGCTTTTCTTTTTCAGAGAATGCTCACAGAGTTTTCTGGGAATGAAGGACTGATGTTCTATGGGAGAAATTGCTCTGCTACTCAGTGTCTGACAGGGCAAAGCATTTTAATTGTGTACCTAAATATACACCTATAATGGGTAATTTCCTCATTGACCGGGTAGGTGCCAACTAATTAGACCAAATTTAAAAGTGTCTTGGGCATTGGACCGGCTCTGTTGGGCTGGGCCAGACTTATTACTCAGCCATTGAAATATTCTCAAGGTATGCCATTTTTGATGAGTAGGTTGTTCTAATTTACTCCCTAGGTTCACTTCCATGGAAAACTTCAATTTTTCATGACTTTCAACCAATGGCTCTGAGAAGTCCTATGGTGCTTTCTTAATTCAAAATATTACAGTAATTTTTAAAAATTTAAATGATACTGCATTCTGTTGGTTAAGAGTATCCATTAGGTTTTAGGAGAAATATCTTCTCTTGCCCCTTGAAAGCCACTCGCAGTTGCAAGGTCTTATCTTTTATTCAAAAATCCCTCCAGATTCAAAGCCAGTTGCTTCAATTAAATTCTCTACCTGGACTTATGGTGATGAGAACCAATTAATTTCATTATATACCCAAGTTTCCTCTTGTGGAGGTCTTCTACAGATCACTTCCTAAAGACAAAGCTCAGATTGAAGCCTGGGTACTAGGGGCTTTGTTGATTGCTTCAAATCTCAGAGCCATTCTAATATATGGAATATTTTTGCATCTGAAGACCTTCCTTTTAACTTATCAAATTTCCCATTTTTTTTTATCCTGGACTTTCAGTTTTTCTTAAATGTCCCTCCCTTTCAGGTTTAAAACTGTTTCTATAACAACAATTTAATGTGTTAGAGTATTCTTATCTCCATTTTACAGATGAGGAAATTGAGGATTAGTGAAGTGACCAGCCTATGGCCATATACATAGCTAGTAAGTTTTAGAGTCAGTTTTTGACCCTAAGGCTTTGATATTAAGTCCATTAATCTTCCCAGTACACCATCACTCAAACCAAATATCTAAGGGGAAATAAATATTTTCTTGATGCTGCTACTCAAAACTTCAACTTAAAAACGAATGTCACAAGAATAAAACTTAGGTTTCTTATCAAGAATGTTTTTAATCAACACATATTTACAAATTACAAATTAATATATTTGTGTGTAAGGATTTTTGCCAAGTTCTAGGATTATGAAAATAGTTATAAAACCCAGTCTGTCCCCATTGAACTAACAGTGGAAAATGAGGAACCCACATATTATGAGGCAAAGAAGAATCAGCTGAGTACAAAAGAGAGGTCCAGGTAAAAGTCTATGAGAAATAAAAAGCTAGACTTCTCTTTCATATGGGAAAATGGGGCCATCAGGCAAAAACTTTGTAGAAGGAAGATCACCTAAAACTAGTTTTAAAGGAGGGGAGAAACTTAACAACAAACTAAAGATACTGGAAGAGATAAGATTATCTTAGTCATTACCAATGGGGTAAAGTAAGAAATTGGAGAGGGAAAGATTAGAACAAGAAATAGTTCAGTTTTTTAAGAGAATAGAAGATATGATGGAGAATAGAGAGAAAGGAGAATAAATATGAGTTGTCCAGATTATAGAGAGTTTTGAATACCACATTAATCTTCTATACTTTACATAATAGGAAATGGGTCACCTTCAATATCTCTATATTATAAACTGTACAATATATTTATAATTCAGAACAGTGTAAGTCATTTAAATGTTTAATTTTGTGATTTTCTATTTCTGAGGAATTTAATGCAGTTCAGAGAGATAGTCTTTAGTTCTTCTAAGATACTAAGATGCTCCATCCCAAATGTTCAAACAGATTATTTGTGTCCAACCTATGTTAGAGTCTTCAGAGCTCATATTTATCAGATATATATAGTCAACCACATTGTACCTTGACTGTAAAATTGTGATGTCATTTTGGTCCTCTTCAGGTATGAAGGATAAACAATAACTAAGACTTTAACTTTAGTGTCTACCATGATATAAAAAGAAGGTAAGGAATTTTAAAAAGAGAATGAAAGAAGTCAGGCAGGTAATTGTTCTTCTACATTTTCCCCTACTTAGACCACATTTACAGTAGAGTTCAATTCTGGGCATGCCATGCTATGAAATACACATAAACTAGGCTATGCACAGAAAATGGCAAACAGAATGAGGAAAGGAGTAGCACATCACTGCAGATGACTATTTGAAGGAAGTGGGAATATTTAGCCTTTAGAAGAGAAGACTTGATGGGAAAATATAGTTGTTGTTTTAAATTTCTAACAAGCTGACATATGGAAAAGTATTAATTTGTTTCTGTTTGACTTAAAAGGAAAAAAAATAGTAGTAATAGGAAGTTCCAGAAAGCTAGGCTTAGACTTGATATGGAGAGGAAATTTCTTAAAAGTTAATGTACAAATGTAGGATGCACTGACTAAGGAGGTAGTGAAGAGGATAGATGATCATTTGAGGAGATTTTCATAGAAATCATTTAAGGATATCTTGGATTCTATGGTCTCTGGGGTTTCTTTGAGCTCTCAAATTTTATGACTTTTTTCTATAAATCAAGCTTATTTCAAATTTGAATAATTGAAAGGTAAGTAGATCTTTGACATTTTTTTTTTATTTTCTCTAATGGAACTATGAAATCCCCCAATTAAAGAAAGGATTAAAATTAACAATAATATCTAAGTACCAATTAAGTATTACATCATTAACTTAACTGTTATAAGCTCCATTTCTCTAAATACAACCTTGTTTGTATTTTTCCTACCTATGGGCTGCCCCAGGTCTTTTTCTAGTTTCTGATCCCATCTGTTACAATTTGAATTAAACTGCTATTTAGAATGTAGGTTTTAATTATCTCTTTATCACCTCTCCAATATTTCCTCTTAAAACTAAAGGACACATCTAGCTCTTAATTCTTTTTGCCCCAAGATGGCTCCCCTACCATATGGATCTCTGACTCTTTGTCTTCTCTCATTTCCTAGTGTCTTTGATGTTCATGTAAAGTGTAGCATCATGTACCTGTGTCTAGCTTTGCTTAACCCTCTCAAAAGCCCCTTCTCCAAAGAAATTAATATCTGCTGTCTTTTGTATCATATCACAGAATATTGTGTTGTTTTTTATTGTACTTATGAATTAATTCATTTGTTTATTAAATAATATATTGTTTAGCTTGGAGCATGGGAGACTTAGGATAAAAAAAACCTAGTAGGTGTCTTTAATTCTTTGTAAGAGCAAGTAAATTAAACTCCCTCTGCTTAGTTCCAGAAGGCAGAATAAGGAAAGATAGATTGAAGTTGCAGAGAGGAAGATTTCGGTTTAAAAACATTCTGCAATAAGCATATAGATTTCTGTAAGAAAGAGATGGGCTGGAAGTGTGAGAGGAAAGGATCTTTTCCAAGTTGATGGTGTAGACAAAATACCTGTTCAAGGAAAATAAGAATCTTCATGAAGACTAATATCCATGCACTATTTTAGATTTTGAAAATATTTTCCTCACTAAAAATCCTATGAAGTAGAAGGGTAGAGTATTATTATAGTCATTTTACATATAGGAAATCAAACGTTTAGTTAAATGGTTATGGATGAATTGCATATTTGGTGTTAGAAGTCAAAATGAATATAACTCAATCAAATGCTCTTTACATTATAGCCTGATGCTTCCTAGGCTTCTTTTAATTCAGAGATTCAGTGATTTTGCTTAGTATTTTTGGAATGATCAAACATAATGAATTATTGATTAAGCCAACCTCTTTTATGCTTTGTCAGCCATTTTCTAAATGGAACCTAACTAAGCATACTATCATCAGCATCAATCATTATTATGAAAACTTAGAATCATCACATATGTACAATTTTGTGGTCTTTATAATTTTGGGTGGGAGTGAGCAATAGAGGCTTCAAGGGACAGGAGTGAGCATGATTATACTTCCTGATATCCTCTTTGGAGGGTCCAAGAGGTCCTTTTAGTATATCTATATCAAGTAGGTAAAATATGCAAATATATATCACCTACTTTCCTACACACTCCTCTTCTTACCCTTGAACTAATCCTTACAATAAATAACAACAATAGAAAAGGATTAAAATTCAGTTAAATTACCAAACTTACTAAAAATCTGGTTTTATATGCAATGTTCAACACTATAGATTCCCTCATCTGCAGGAAAGTAGAAGGAGATTATTTTTCACATGTCCTCTGTGGCACTACTTTTGGTAATTACCAATTCATGAGATTTCCTTTTATTGTTTTGTTTTTTGTTTTGTTTTTTCATCTTTTGGTATACATCATAGTTATGGATAATGTTTTTTCTTGTTCTGTTTACTTCCTTTTGTTCATATAAATCTTCCCAGGCTACCTTATATACATATCCTTTACTTGTGATGCACAGTAATTCCATTTTATTTTTGTATCATTATTTTAAAAATCATTCTCCATTTAATGGGGCCACTATTTTAAAAATAACATCTGGTATTTTAAACATCCCAGTTAGGAGTGCATTGGCTGCCTGGGCACAGGGGAGCATGATATTGCTTATCATCACATGGAAACTAAAGGAAGAATAACATGAGTTTCTCTCAACAGTGATGATGCCAAGATCCAGTATCAGAATGACAGAACCTGACTTTTGACAGGGATAGTAAGAAGGGGGAATGCTATCAGTTAGTCATTTGAAAAACTTTTAGTAAGACCTATCATAAGTCAGGCACTATGCTGTTAAGTTTTTATGTTTGGGCTTAATAATTAATTGGTGGTCACCAGGGATTTAATTACTAAATTCCAAAATGAATTACTGAAGTAAATAAAATTCAGGTAGTTTATCTTTATAATAGAGGGAAGATATTAAGGAAGAGAGAAAAAAGGGAGAGGGAGAAAGCTCTAGCTTCTTCTGAGCCAGGTAGAAATTTTAAGGTACCAGCCAAGGAAAAAGGAGTCTCAAAACTATGGGTCTTTCTCAGAGGTTAACACCTCCAGAAAGGGCAAGGAAACCAAGTCAGCCTTTAAACTCACCAAGGTGACCATCTAAAAAGAAAACAGTCTGAGGTCTCCTGCACGAGTTCCTCCAGGAGTCCAGTTCCACAGCCAAGTGTCTTCAGTCCAAGTCTGAGTGTCTGTCTTCTAGTCTCTCCTCAAGTGTCATGATTCTTCCAGTCTCTCCTCCAACTGACTCTTCTTGATTCCAAGCCCAAGTGATTCATCTTGATTCCAGTCCAACACCAAGTGACTGAATTTTGATTGATATATTTTACATGTGCCTCTCTTTCCTCTATTTAAAGATCTTTTTTCTCTTGTGTCACTTCCCCTAAATTTTTACTTCTACCAATCACAGCAGATGCTCCTCTCCAGGACTGCCTACTCTTTTACACCTGGGTTACAGACCTCCCACTCAATGCATGAAATGGGTGTTCACACCTTCTTGTAGTTAAAATAGGTAGATCTACTTTAAATACTGAGTTTGCACTTTTGGGGATTAAAATCTAAAAATAGACAGGGGATTACAATTCAATCTTCACAATAAAGGAAGAGCTAAGTAACTTCATTGTTACAATCAGGAGATAGCTAAATCCAATCTTCACAATGCTAAGATTTAAGGATGTAAAGAAAAATAAGATATCTCTATTTTCAAGGGACTCAAAGACTAACAGTATAGAAAAAATGAAAACAATTACATATATGTAAACTATAGGCAAAAGAAATTTGAAATAATCAACAAACAAATGACAATACAACTAAGTGGGCTCCTAAAAAGCTTGCTATAGAAGGTGTGGGTTTAGACTGTACTTGATGGAAACGAGGGAGTTGGAAGGGAGAGATGAGAATGGAGAAAAAGTCTATGCATGGTGAACATTTCATGAAAATGTCCAGTGTCAAGAGACAGAGTATCTTATCCCAATCATAGAGACTAGTTTCACTGGATTTCAGAGCATATGAATGCATTTTAGTATGTAAGAAGTTAGCACTGAGCTTTTTACTTGATAGCATTCTATGCAGTTAAACAAATTCCATGTGACTGAGAGTACCCAAAAGCCTGAGAAGGAGACATGCCAAGGGTCATGAATAGACACACACACACACACATACATGCACATATATCCTGGAGATAAGTTGTATGAAGCACATTTCAAACATTAGAACACTTAACGAATATGAGACTAGCAAATGTGAGATTCTATCATGATGATGGTGTGCCATTCAAACACCCAAACACACAACTGGGAGGAGGATTGGGGTTTTGAGTTGTGTTGGTGAGTTTTGTGAGTTTTGCCTTCATGGCTCTAGGGAAGATCCTGGCTCTTGGGTACCTTTGTAACTTAAGCCAGGCATCATTCATCCTTAGCTCAAAGGGAGAAATAGTTGCTCAATATTGCATTTGGATGATGATAAAGTTAATTAGATAGTGGTGGAGAAGTGAGGAGAGGAAATAAAACAATTAAGCTTATCTTCACCTCCTATTCTCAT
Source organism: Monodelphis domestica (assembly GCF_027887165.1). Taxonomy (NCBI): domain Eukaryota; kingdom Metazoa; phylum Chordata; class Mammalia; order Didelphimorphia; family Didelphidae; genus Monodelphis; species Monodelphis domestica. The sequence goes on along the minus strand of NC_077227.1, from coordinate 684,892,433 downwards.
CATCTTTGAACCTCTGCATTGATCTAAATAGTCCCCATTAAGCATGTAAAATATAGCTAAAATAGAATTTTTCTGTTTTATCTTTTCCATTCACCAAAATATTTTCTTAATATCACCCTTTGGATTTCTATAACTCCATAGTTTCTACACCCACTTATTTTATATCCCTTGCAATATGACATCTGACCTTACATTTTCAAGGAAACTGCACTCTCCTCAAGGTTAAAAGGATCTCTTAATTGCAAAATCAGATAACTTTTTTTTATCTCAGTTCTCATTCTCTTGACCTTTGTATAGTATTTGAAATGAGATCCACCCTCCCCCCTCCTTCATGGATATTCTATTCTCTCTGAGATTTTGTGACATGAATTTCTCCATAAACCTTTTCAGCCTATCTGGCCATTTCTTTCTAGACTCACCATATATGCTTCATCTTCCATGCATGGGTTTCCCTTAGGGCGTTATCCTTTCTCTTTAAAAAAATCCTTACCTTCCATTTTAGAATCAATATGGTGTATTGGTTTCAAGACAGAAGAGTGGCAAAGGCTAAGCAATAAGGTTTAAGTGACTTGTCCAGGGTCATATGGCTAGGAGGTATCTGAGGCTGTATTTGAACTTGGAACCTCCTGTCTGTAGGTCTGGCTCAATCCACAGGAGCTATCCAGCTGCCTAAATGGAGTAGCCAACAGAGAGTTGAACTTGAGTACAAGAAGAACTGATTTCCCATTTGGATTTTGATCTTTCTATCTATATAGACCCAAGAAATTTACTTACTCTCTCATGATATAGACAATTGTCTAATATTTTTCAGAGGTGTTTTCCAACTATCTTAAGTCTTTTCTATGTTTAAATCTATAATTTTATGGTTGATGAAGGTAGTTTTCTCACCTAGGAGTACTCTATAACAATGAAATCATAAGTCTAATTCTAACCATCTTGTTCCATTGGAATGCAAGCTTCTTAATGGCAGGATTTTTTTTTAAATTTTTTACTGATTTATCTTCTATTTAAATATACTCTAAGATAGTGAGTGTGGTCTCTGAAAGCACAATTTCCCTCCTCTCTTTGTATTCCCAGAAACTAGCATATAGTACTTTGTACATAGTAGGCACTTAATAAATATTTTGAGTGGTTAAGTGCAATAGCAGATATATTGCCAGTGTGCAATCAGAAAGACATCTTCTTGAGTTAAAATCTGACCTCAGACATTTACTAGCAGCATGACCTTGGATAATTCACTTAACCTTGTTTGCCTCAGTTCCTCATCTGTAAAATGTACATGAGTGGGAAATATCAAATCTCTACAATATTATTGCCAAGAAAACCCCAAATAAGGTCATGGAGAGTTGAAAACAGGAGAAATGACTGAAAAATAGAACAAATATTAGTTAATTGACCAAGTGATTGACTTATAAGTAGTACACAATAAATGTTTATTTGAATTAGATTGGATTAAAAGAAAAAAAATCACATTAAAATGTGAAATCCTTCTATCTCACATTTTGAAAGTAAGGTACTCCAGAGTCTCTCTTCACCAATACCTCTTCTAACTCTAGTCATATTTCCTACGCATTGCCAATCATGCAATTCCTAGATATGGCTCTGCATTCTTTTTACTTCTTTGTATTATCAGTGTTACAATCTTATATGTCAGCCATCAGTATTAGACAACAACCTGGAAGATCTAAAACACAGTTGAATTATACTCCTGCAGAACTATAAATTACTATAGAATCAACTGTGTCAACTTAAAAGGAATATTTCATAGCTTTAGAGTTGAAAGGGTCTTCAGGAGACATTTAATCAACCCTCTTGTTTTATAGCCTCAGAGGTTAATGCCCAATAGATTTAAAGGACACTGTCCTGATTGTAGAAAATAGTAGAGTGTGGTAGGGTTGAATAGAATGTTAGTACCTCTGATTTGAGGTTTTGTTGAGCCCTTTTCAGGGCTTCTTTCTTCCTATGTCTCTCACCTGTCTCTCACCTGTGGATTCAAGAAGTTGTGTACACACAATGTCCACACATGAAAAGTGTTTATTTAGTTCATAGTGGGCTAAACCAGGTTGAGAGTAACCAAAAGATCTCAAACTAGCCAGTAAGTTAGGAGGATATCTATTCTGAGCATATGAAGACTTCACCTGGTGGAAGGGGGCAGATTAAAATATTTTTTTTTCCATTGGCCTTGAAGTTGGCAGAAACAAGTACTGTGGAGCACATTGCAAGTTAGAGAGCAATGAAGCCAAGATCATCCTGGGACATCAGAAATTGTCTGACTTTTGTCTTTCTACTTGATGACTGGAAAAGAGGGTGAAGCTAACAACTGACACCTCTGCCTCACTTGCCAACATTTTCAGTTCATGTACCATTAAAAAGATGTCACCAATGATTTTGTTTTGGTCTTCTTCAATATGAAGGACAATAACCAACCAACCAGTAGATTGAAGAGCAGAGATTTGAAGCTGGACCTCTGATTTCAAATCCATCACTATTTCCACTAATGATTTGAAAATCATTATTTTATAAAGAATACGGTAGAGGACTCACTCTTTGAAGAAAAACATATTGTTCTTACTTTATCATCTAAACAGGGACCAGTAAAGAAGAATATCTAGGTATTCTTACACAGAGGGACAGATGGGTCAGAAGAGAATGGAAGGTACAGCTATCAAAGATGTATCATTTTCACACCTTAAAGACACACATTCAGAGATTTCTTAGGAGAAAGGGGTTGAAATCAAATTGTGTGGTGCAGTAAAAGAAGTAGAAGATTTGAGATTAGAAGATATTTGCATTTGAATCCCACCTTTGAGACTTCTTGACTGACATAATGTTAGGCAAGCCACCTTATATCTCCAAACTTAATTTACTTATTTGTAAAGGGAGATAATACCAATCATATATACTCTGTGGGCTAATTATGCAGCATTTCTTATATATGACCTCACTGCCCATCAACCTGGTGCAGACAAAACTTCTTTACTTTATGTCTGATCAACTGAAATAGGCTGTTGGTTGATTCTCCTGTCTCATGTTTCTCCTTATTTCAAGCATTTAATTATAAATAATTATTAAACAATTATTATCTGTCAGGTATTCTGCTAAGTGGAAAGGGTACAAAAAAGAAGCAAAGGCAGTCTTTTCCTTCAAGAATTTTATAATCTCATGGAAAAGGAAACCTATAAGCACTATACGTGGTATATTTCAGTATAGGGAAAATATGGGCATGTTTATAGGCAATAGAAAATGAGCCAGTTGAGAGGGAGAGACTGAAAATAAGTGAAAAAGTGGAGATGATGGGGGGGCACTGTTGGAGGAATTGTAATGGAATTGGATCACTTGAATAAGTAGTGAGGAAGAAGGAGTTCATTGTGTTTGGCCTCAATTTTTTTTCTGTAAAATATGATTCAAGATTCTCAGCTGAGAAAATTCAAGGAGACAGAGAGCCATGTGAGATTTGGAAGGGATGAAAAGAAAATTTGAAAGAGTCACTGTGGAAAGCAGTAAAGTGAGTTGATAAGAGAAGAGTAGTAGGATTGTTTAGTAGAAATGAGGACCCAGTAAAGGTTATATAACATAAATTTGCAGTGGATCCAGTCAGAATCCAGTCAGAATGGCTACGCAATCTTCAATTTTAATCAGCAGTTTGTATTTGGTGAAGACAACAGCTGGAAATTTCTAAGACTCAGATCAAGTTGAGTGTATATAATAAGGGGTGAGGTATTTAAAGGAAGAGGACATTAGAGAAGTGAATTAGTTCATTAAGGAGTGAGGATAGAAATAAGAAGAGAGAGTGACATGTATGGGGAGATAGTGTGGGAGAGAATTGAGGGTCAAATGTATTTGGGGATTATGATGGCCATAAAGAGTATGGCTATATGAGAGAAGGCAGGAGGAGAATAAGAAGTCAAATTATTATGGTCAGATGAGACATCAGCATTCTTGCAGATGGAACTGGTATATTTGTGGGTGATGTCAAATGCAAGAGTGATAACAAATTCTTCTTTATATGTGGCAGACATGGGGAGAAGCACTACCTATATGAGTAGGCTGAGAAATTGAATGGTTAGGGTATTTGAGAGAGAATCAATCTCTATTTTGAAGACTCCTAGTATCAAGACAGAAGTTGAGGAGAAGAGAAAAAAAAATCAAGTATCAAACTCATTGAGGAAGGCAGACAAGTGACCTAAGGGTCTATAGACAATGACCACCAAGCTTTTGATTGAGTGGTACATATAAATAGTTTGAAACTCAAAGGAAGGGACTATCTTCCGTTCATCTAGGAATGAATCACTTAGAGTGCATTTCTGACTTTGTCATCATCCTTCCCCCATTCAATAAATTCCAGTGATGACTTCCAGGATCAAATAAAATTCTTCTGTTTGTCTTTTAATGCCCTTTATGAACTGACTCTATCTCACCTCTTCAGTCATCTGATACCCTATTTGCCTTCACAAGTACTGTAACCCTAAGACACTGATCTCTATGCTTTTCCTCATACACAAGACTCTATTTCCTTCCTCTGTTCATTTTTGCTGGCTATACCCCTTGCTTGGAATTCTGTCCCTCCTATGTACATCTTCTGTCTTCCCTAGCATCCTTCTAGTCTCAGATAAAATCATTGGCTATATAAGACACTTTTCCTGATTTTGCTTAATGCTGGTTCTATTCCTCTGAGATTATCTCCAACCCAATGTTGGCATATTTGTATGCGTAAATGTTTATGCAAATACACACATATGTATCCTTTGGGTTTAGAACATAGTAGGTTTTAATGGATGATATAGGCTTGTTATTAAGGTTCCTGGGAGATAATGGGAATATAGTGTTCTGCAAGTATAAATTCAGCTATTATTAGGAATTGTTTGCTAAATATCAAGTCATAGCCTTTATTTCACATAGCTACCCTCAAACACGTGCCAAAATCTATGCTACTACATTTTTCTTTCTGCCTCGAGTACAGTTGTAAAGATATTAATTGTACGTGTGTTATAAATGAGTTGCCAAAAGCTACAAAATATGTTTTGTAGTTCATCTAGATGCCTGTCTGGTATAAATAATGAGACAGTAACTTGGTAAAATGAAAAGTTGTGATAAAAACTATATGTGATAGCATGAAGTCCCACCACAGTTCTTTTCTCTGTATACATTGATTTTTATGACACTATACATGACTGTTCAATCAATGAGCCTCTGTCACAAAAATGTCGGCTAAAAGGGCTATATTACTAGGGTCAACTGCAAATTAGCCCAAAGGGTAAACACCAAGGTAGTACAAATGCTCAGGAAAAAATAGCAGATGTTATAAAATATGGTTGCCAAGGAACAGCTGTGTGGAAATATACCATCCTTACCTTCTGTTTCACAACTTGTCCAACTTCTTTGTGAATATGCTGAAATTCTAGATATGAAAACAGCAGGTTCTAACTACTTAGAGTGACTTTGGAGCAGGATTTAATTGTTATTCCTTCCTTCCTTCCTTGCTTCCTTGCTTCCTTGCTTCCTTCCTTCCTTGCTTCCTTCCTTCCTTCCTTCCTTCCTTCCTTCCTTCCTTCCTTCCTTCCTTCCTTCCTTCCTTCCTTCCTTTCTTTCTTTCTTTCTTTCTTTCTTTCTTTCTTTCTTTCTTTCTTTCTTTCTTTCTTTCTTTCTTTCTTTCTTTCTTTCTTTCTTTCTTTCTTTCTTTCTTTCTTTCTTTCTTTCTTTCTCTCTTCCCCCTCCTACAACCTTTCCTCTCTCCCCATCCCTTCATAACTCCTTCCTTCCTTGTTTTATTGATGTAAAAGTAGGATTGGAGTTTCAAGGATATCTAGGTTCTTACCCTCCATCAGACATTTACTAATTATGCAGTCTTCAATAAGTCACCTAACCTTTTTGTACTTCCCTTTCCTCATCTTTGAAAAACAAGAGGTTTAACTTGATGTTCCCTAAAGTTCTTTCCAGGTCTAAAATTATGATCTTATAGGTCTCTTAATGATGCTACTTGATTGAACAGATAACTTTTGCCAATTTGATTGCTCTGGGCTTTTAAAAAAATATTCCAGTATTCTGATTTTTTTGTGCCAGTATTCTGCCATTTTGTGGCATAAATTTCTTTCAGTATCTCACTTTCTGTGGACTAAGCTCCTTTCCTGTCCTAGCAGTCTTTGACTAAGTATGAATATTATTAGAAAGGGAATAAATGGCTTTAACAATAACATGAAGGATTTCCCTTGAGTCAATTTTTAAAGCAAAATATAACCTTTTTTGACATTCAAGAAAATAATAAGCAGTGTGTAGGGAGAGGGGTGGATCAGTTTTCATCCATTCAATCTAAAGTTATTCTTTCTACTTGTAAAAAAAACTTGGAAATAATCACAAGTTCTTTAAAGCCTCCAGCACTATTTTTGAAAATGTAGTGTGGGATACTTTTGAATCACTATTGAAAGGAAAAACAAATTGGGAGTGGAGTAGGTGGAATTTTGCTATTCCATTTTGACCAAAGCCTATGAATTTTCAACAAAAGAATACATACATCAATATACCATGAACTTCTCACAATAAAGAATTTAATTATTTAAAGGACAACTCAGAAAGTAAGTCAGCTGGGTCATCTGCTTATCAGTCATAACTTGGTGGGATGAATAAGATTGTATTCCAGTGTCGGTGCATATGAGGAGATATGGCTCTCCCTCGTATATAAATGTAGTCCTATCCTCAAAACTGGCCTTAATAGCACATTTTTGGTTTACCCTGACACTTCAGAGGTTGCCACTTCTTAGAGGATCTGCAATCAGGCAATCTTCAGTGCCCTGGTTCATTTTCATTCCAGGAAAAAAGTAATCTCAATTAAAAGTCTACCAGTCATTTTGAAAGGGTAGTATCCTTAACTATCTAATAAACCCTTCAAACTCTGGTAGCCAATTTTATATACTTTTATATAGCAAGGGTAGGCATAATAGTGGTAATAATAATAATAATACTATCATAACTCTTTAAGGTTAACAATTTCATTTGTCTACATTATATCAATTTGCCTTCACTAGAACCCAGTGAGGTCGTTGATATTTTAATTTCATTTTACTGATAAGCACACTGCATCTGTGGGGTGTTACCATTACTTGCTCCAGATCACTCAAGTGATAAACTACTGACATTGAATTAAAATCCAAGTCCTTCTGACTTCAGCCCTATTGCTACTATGCCTCGCTATAGGTACACATTGGTGATAAATATTAAGCAAAGTATATTCATCTAGAAATGTATTTGAAAAGATTTCTCAGTGAATTCAGCTTTCAAAATAAAAACACTAATGTAACAGGCCAAATTTGTTTCTGAACATTATATTTTTCTCTTGTTTTTTTTTTCTCTTTTGTGTGTGTGTGTGTGTGAGTATGGGTGTGTGTATTTGAATTTATATTTTGAAAAATACTTTGCCATTCATTAAATCAAGAATCAAAGGTAGGTATGAAAGCCAAGATGAATTTGTGCTAGGAAGCACGCAAACACTGCTTGATTGGGAAGCAATTGGAGTGGGATGGATAGGCAGAGACTGTACTGGACTAAATGCATTCAACTTCACATTGGTCCAAACCAACCTTTCAAAGTGCAGTTAAGCTTTTAATTTCTTTCCAGTTGCTGTCTTTTTCAATTGAAAGCTTGACAGATATACTGGCATTTATACCCAGATGCTTTCTCTGCTCCCTCCTTCCAGTCTTACAGGTAGGAAATGACTTGAATAATACACCATTCTCAATGAGATTTCAAAGACATTGAACTCATGAAAATAAAGGGAATTAGTAATTCAGACCTACACCTAAAGTCCTGCTGTACTGTCTCTTCATTTCATTGAGGTGATCCTGTGGGAATCGTGGAGGTTATGCCGACAGAACACACTCTAACAACTCCAACTAAGCTGGAAAGGCTTGGCATGTAATTCTCACAATAAAGTATAGGTTTGTACTCTGAGCACCAGCTTAGCTAAGAAAGAGTAAAAGGCCTCATCATCAAAGAGCTGACCATGAGATAATAAATATATTTCCTATGGGAACTCATGAAAAGCATTTACTAAAGCATGAGGAGGTGTCAACCCATGATTGTGGGGGAAACATAACTGATGAAATCAAGGTCAAGTAAATGTAGAAAATACAGAAATATAGAAAAATGATTTAGAAAACATGTTAAAATAGGCATCTATTTAGAAATCAAGTTAGTTCTTTGACAAAAACCTATTGTTAGCATAAGAGATGAATTTTAGATTCCAAGGAGATGGCATTACAAGCTTGCATTGATAGTAATTTACTTAGTATAGCCTGAACATTTTCCATGGTCATAGCTATCACCATGGCAACTTGGGACATAGAAGCCTTGGGGGACCTAAATGCGTGTAGGTTGTTCTGGTGGATTACCAAGTATTCCCAGATTTCTAAGGAATTGTAATTGATCTGGAACAAGAACCATTGAATTAGTTCTAATTTATTGATAGTAAAACAGATTACAATGACAGTTTTGCAAACATACTACCATTGCTTTGGCTCCTGGCTCCTGGGATACATTGACAGCACATGCCTAAACAGGTGCTGGTCAGCTCTTTAAACAATGTAAGCTACTACCTATAGTTTGGGGATGTGGAGGAGAATTTATCTATGTCTCATGAAAAATGAGACAACGAAATACATTTTACTAACTACTACCACTGCTACTACTACTACTACACTCTGACTATTAGTACTACAATAAATAATGGCTAGTATAGCACTCTGTTTTTCTGTCTCTCTGCTTATTTATAAAATTATATGTTATATACAAACATATGCATAATGTATCTTTAGGAGTTGAAAAAACACTTCATGAATATTGTTTCACTTGATTCTCAGAAATCATTGATGTAGGTACTGTTATGACTCTTTTTACAAATGAAATAGAAGCAAAAAAGTTAAGTTACTTGCTCTGTGGTGATATTTAAACTTAAATTTTCTTGACTGTTAGGACAGATTTCTATGCACTAATCCACCTAGACTCCTTACCCAAAAGCCTGTACCCTTTGAATACCTGGATGAGAAGTAAAGCATATAAAAATATGGGTTCTGGTTGCTGTATTTACTCCTATAGGTTGTTCAGCTAATATACTCTTTTTATTATCAAGATGTTTTATCTCCATATGTATGTGGATATAAATATATACATATACATATACATATATATATATATAATGTCATCTGTTGTGAAAGGGCCCATGACTGACCATATGCCTCACTCAATATTCATAATATGATATGTGTTGTACTTTTCACAATATAAGTTGATCTAATTATAGAACTTATCTCACAAAGGATACATTTTAGAAAGCTCTGATCATCCATCCATCCATCTATCCATCCATCCATCCATCCATCCATCCATCCATCCATCCATCCGTCTATCTATCTATCTATCTATCTATCTATCTATCTATCTATCTATCTATCTGTCTGTCTGTCTGTCTGTCTGTCTATCTTTCTCTATATCTGTCTGTCTATCTAACCATCTGAAATTGCAAGTGTACCTTTGTCCCGAGTATCCCATGAGCACTAGGAACCCTCCAGAAATAATCAGAGTAACCCTTACAATGCAGAGGGCATTGGTCATTGCCCTATGGGATTACCTAATTGCCACTCTGAGTTTATATTCTTAAGGAATTTGACAATCTTGCCTATCTCTCTAGTAGCTAATACTGTCAGAATGGAGGAGTTAAATGCTAGCTATAGGACTATAGGGAAGTCAAATTCTTAAGACTTGGTGGCTACATCTGTAAAATAGAAATAAAAATACCTTCATGTCCTATATGCCCAGAGGTAGAGATCTGCAGATGATCTTTTGTGTTTTCTTTTGCCTCCAAAATTTATAGTTCTTTGACTCTTTGACAAGAAGCAAGTATTTTAGATTTTTTCTGCATATTTTAATAACACAGAGAGAGACAAAATTACAGTGTATATACAATATGGGATGTCCTAGGCAAGTTAGCAAACAATGAAGTGATTTTTCATTTTCTTGCAAATATAACTGTATAGTGATTTTCCAATTTTGCTTCTTTTGCCTGGGGACCTTCAAATTTCAATAGCTTAATAGTTTAGTAGAAAGGAGGCAATTCACCTTGGTAGGTATGAATATTGATGAAAGAAAGAGTCATTGATAAGACAAATGCAGACATTCTTATTTAGAAAGGGAAAGGACACACTAGTACAGAAAAAGCTTTGGATATACAAGCAAAAATGAAGAGAAAACTGAGACATCAGATATGCCAATCTGAAAAAAACATACAATAACAAGCAAGCAAAAAATCCCAACCACTGTTCTCTCATTTTAATAGCTATCATTTATATGGTGTTTAACATTTTGCAAGAGGCTTTATACATATTAATCCATCCTGTAAAGTAGGTGCTATTATTATCCTCATTTTACACATGAGTAAACCAAGGCAGAGGAAAATTATTTGTCCAAGGTTATACAACTAGTAAGTTCCAGAAGTTATATTTGAACACATAGTCCTAACTCTAAGCCCAATATTCTATCCATTGTTATCACCTCAACATTTGGTATGAAAGCAATTTGAGGGAGGGGGAAGATGGAGAAAGGAAGTCTTACTTTTCTGAATATTTTCAAGTTTCTAGTCTATTTTGAATGTGTACAACTAAGCTTTGATCCAAAAGGTTGAGGCAAACTGAAGTTGTGTTTGGAGTATCTCCTCCTCTCCTATATCCTATTGAAGAAAGAGACACAAATTATTCTCAACACAAGATACCTGAGAGGAGCCAGAATTCACAATGCGGCTTCCAACCAGATCAGAGCACCATCGACATGGTCTTCACGGTGAGGCAAATGCAGGAAAAATGCCTTGAGCAGAACCCAAATCTCTACATTGTCTTCATAGACCTAACAAAGGCGTTCGACACAGTGAACAGTTACGCATTGTGGGTGATCCTTAGCAAGCTCGGTTGCCCAGCAAAATTCATCAAACTGATCCAGCTCTTTCATGTTGACATGACAGGGGAAGTCCTATCTGGTGGAGAGACTTCCGATCGCTTCAACATCTCCAATGGCATGAAACAAGGCTCTGTCCTTGCTCCAGTACTATTCAACCTATCCTTCACCCAGGTATTACTACATGCTGTGATGGATCTAGACCTGGGCTTCTACATCAAATACCGGCTGGATGGATCACTATTCGACCTTCACCACCTGACCGCAAAAACAAAGACAACAGAGAGACTCATCCTGGAAGCTCTCTTCGCAGATGACTGTGCTCTCATGGCCCACCAAGAAAATCATCTCCAAACCATTGTGGACAGGTTCTCCACCGCAACAAAACTGTATGGTCTGACTATCATCCTCAGCAAAACAGAGGTGCTATTCCAACCTGCACCAGGGAGGCCAACGAACCAGCCATGCATTACAATTGATGGCACACAGCTTTCTAACGTCAAAACCTGGGCAACACCATCGCCAACGACGGGTCCCTAGACCACGAGATTAATGCCAGGATCCAAAAGGCCAGCCAGGCACTCGGGTGGCTGAGCTGCAAAGTCCTCCAACACAGAGGTGTAAGCACTGCGACGAAGCTCAAAGTGTACAACACAGTGGTCCTCAGCTCGCTCCTGTATGGTTGTGAGACATGGACACTATACCGGAAGCACATGAAACAGCTAGAGCAATTCCACCAGCTCTCTCCGGTCAATCATGAGGATCCGATGGCAGGACCGAATCACCAACCAGGAAGTCCTCGACAGAGCCAACTCCACCAGCATCGAAGTCCTGGTCCTCAAAACCCAGCTACGATGGTCTGGACACGTCATCCGCATAGACCCACAGCGAATACCAAGACAGGTATTCTATGGTGAACTGTCAGCTGGACTCAGGAAATAAGGCCGACCAAAGAGAAGATTCAAGGATCAGCTAAAGTCCCACTTGAAGTGGGCTGGCATGACACCAAAGCAACTAGAACTAGCTGCCTCTGACAGAAGCAGCTGGTGAGCCCACATTAACCAGGCCGCCACCACTTTTGAAGATGAACTACGTCGGCGTCTTGCCGCTGCGCGTGAACGCTGACACCAGGCCACAACCGCACCTCCCGTAACAACTGGCGTTCCATGCCCCATGTGCCACAAACTCTGCGCCTCAGCCTTTGGACTTCAAAGCCACATGAGGGTACATCAATAGATGATAATGTACAAAGACAATCATCATTCTCGGCTTCTGAGAGACTACCATTACTACTAATTACTATGAGCATAAATAGCAAATAAAAAGTTCAGATGAATGATCAGCAAAGACTTAAAAATATTGTGGGTGTTCCCAAGTCACTACAATTTAGTGGACCTTTAATCTTGGGCAAATAATTTGGTGTAGATAGACTTTATTACTAGACATATCATTACTAATTACCACCAGGCTGCTACTTACACAATGACATTTTTAAGATATATACCATATTTTTACATACTATTTACATATCTAGTTCAATCTTTTCAGTCATGTACAATTCATGGCTCCATTTTGGGATTTCTTGGTAAAGATATGAGAATAGTTTTCCATTTTCTTCTCTTTCTCATTTTACAAGAAACCAAGATAACAGAAGTTAGTGACTTACCCAAGTTCACCCAGGTAGTAAATGTGTAATGTCAAGTTTGTACTCAGGAATATGAATCTTCCTTACATTAGGCCTGGAACTTTATCCACTGTGCCATCTAACATAGCTAGATACATATATAATTTTGATTAGTATGCTGGCATTTTCTTGACTATGTATACTTCACATAATTTTGCCACAACCAACATTGTTTTCAAATAAAACCAATTAACTAAACACCATTATAAAGTCTTGAGGTGATTATAGGATTCTTACCCACTGTTAATCTTTTTCAATTTTTTAAATTCTAAAACTTTTAATTAATTAATTTAGAATATTTTTCTATGATTACATGATTCCTGTTCTTTCCCTTCCCTCTTCCCACCCCCCCTCCTATAGCCAACAAGTAACTCCACTGGGTTTTACATGTGTCATTGATCAAGACCTATTTTCATATTATTAATATTTGCATTAGAGTGATCACTTAGAGTCTACATCCCCAATTATATCTCCAGCAACCCATGTGATCAGGCAGTTGTTTTTCTTCTGTGTTTCTACTTCCATAGTTCTTTCTCTGAATTTGGATAGTGTCATTTCTCCTAAGTTTCTTTGGATTTTCCTGGATTATTGCATTGCTGCTAGTAGAGAACTCCATTACATTCAATTGTACCACAGTGTCAGTCTCTGTGTACAATGTTCTCCTGGTTCTGCTCCTTTCATTCTGCATCACTTCCTGGAGGTTGTTCTATTTCACATAGAATTCCTCCAATTCATTATTCCTTTTAGCACAATAATATTCCATCACCAGCATATACCACAATTTGTTCAGCCATTCCCCAATCGAAGAACATTCCCTCATTTTCTAATTTTTTGCCACCACAAAGAGCAAGGCTATAAATATTTTTGCTCAAGTCTTTTCCCCTATTATCTCTTTGGGGGTATAAATTCAATAGTGGTATGGCTGGATCAAAAGGCAGGTAGTCTTTTAAACTTTAAAAGTTTAAAAGTTAAAAGCCCTATGCACATAGTTCCTAATTGCCCTCCAGAATGGATAGATCAATTCACAACTCCATAAGCCAAGCATTAATGTCCCAATTTTGCCACATCCCCTCCAGCGTTCATTACTTTCCTTTGCTGTCTTGTTTGCCAATCTGCTAGATATGAGGTGACACCTCAGAGTTATTTTGATTTGAATTTCTCTAATTATAAGACAAAATCTATCTCTTGTTGACATAAATTCTCCTATCTACAAATCTGACAGGTAATATGAGATTATATCTTTAGAGTATAAACCCAGCACCCACTGGTTATCTTTGGCTTACGGTCTTTGTACTTCCATCTTCTTTGAGACATATGTTATAGTATTATTTAAACTCTCTCTGAACTTATTTCATTTAATAAGTACCAAATACTTATTAACCTTGTACACAAGAAGTAGAAATAGGACAAAGATGCTAAATGATACCGTTAGGTGACTCTAGAAGTATTTAAATATTAAATCCAAAGCATGCTTAGTTTGAAGTCAATGTAGAAGATATTCTCTAATGGAGTTTCTAAAGAATTCCTCTAGTTTTAGATAATATTATCTATAATATGAATGATGGTATGCTTAACAAGTAAAATTTATATATATATACATATATATGTAACTCAAAATTAAGAGGGATTAGATGAGAGTCAATATCCAAAAAAATGACAGACTAGAATGATGAGACTAATCTAATCCAATAAAAATGTAATAAGAATCTACATGATAATTTTGAAAAAGCCTTACAGGTGGTCTAAAATATAGAGATTTAGTGTATTCAAAATACATATGCATCAAAAGTGTGACTTGGAAGCAAAAACAAATAAAAAAAAACTTGATGTTTCCTAAGCTAAATAGTGAGCATAATATCCAGGAGGAAGTATAAAACATATATTAGGCTCTTTCATGATGAGTTCAGGACCCATTTGGCAGGACACTGACAAAATGAAGCATGTCCAGAAGAAGGCAACGAGATGAGAGAGAAGACAAGGCTATATAGAGATAATTTGGAAAATTTGGAGAAAAGTTTACTTGAGGAAGAGAAAATTTAGAGTGGGCATGATAGTTGTCTAAATATTTGAAGTGCTGTCATGTGGGAGAGTGATTAGATTTTTACTTGTCCTTCAAGGGAAGAAGTAAGAACAATGATTCAAAGTTTTAACATTATATTTAGACTTAGTGTAAAGAAAAGCTATCTAAAAATAAATGAATGTTCTTAAAAATAGTAAATTTCCCTTCATTGGAACTCTTCAAGCAGAGATTAGATGATCACTTATGGTTGATGGTATAGAGGAGATTTTGCATCAGAGAGATGATTTGGACTAATAGACTCTGATGGTATTTCCAATACTGAGATTTACATTCTATAAAAATACTGACATTTCTGGAACATTTTGATGACAAATGAAGAAAATTCAAAATGTCTCCTCTGATGCTTTATTTTGGTAAAATGATTACCCTTGTTTTTTTAATTTAGTTTATTTTTTCTTCTAATATAAACATTTCTGTCTTAGTACCAATTCTATGACAGAAGAGCAGAAAGGGCTAAGCAATCAAGATGAAGTGACTTGCCCAGGGTTGAACAGCTAAGAAGTGTCTAATGTCATACTTGAACCCAAATTCTCCTGACTCTACCTTTGGTTCTTGTCAAGACAGTATAATCATAGGGAAGGTATGTCATTTGGGAAAGCCTTTGCTTATAGTCTTTTGCCACAGAGTATACCTGAGCAGTCACTGAGCCCTTTGAAAGATATAAAAAATATAAAAATATCTTAAGAATTACATATTTCTTAGTTCTACCGTTGCATTGAATTGCACAAATCAATGAACAAGCAATTATAAGCACCTACAATGTGACAGAAAATGTGCTAGGGCCTGGAGATACAAATATAAAAAATAAAGCAATCTTTACTCTCAAGGAGTTCATGTTCTATCAGGGAAGAAAAGGAATGAAAGAGTGGTGATTCACTGAGGGAAGGGAACGCTTTTGCTAATTTGATAATTAGGACCCATGGACAAGGGAAAAATGGGACAGAAAATCCGAGACTGGGACAATTCCAGACAATGCAGGAGTATGGTCATGATAAATATATAGGGTTATACCTTGCATTATTCCACAATTTTAAGTAGCATATGGAATGAGAAAACATTTTCAACTTGCCCAAAGGGGACTTTAAAAGAAGGTTCCTGCAAGGCATCTAATGCATTACCTTCTATTTGAGATTCTCTCTGTCTGAGAACCAGATTCACCATGGCCTTTCTTAGCCCATTCACAAGATTGTAATCCATAGGTAACAGATTAGCAAGGGCTTAATTGCTAGGGATAAGCGTACTAAGAATGAGAAATTTACTTTCTTTTTTTTAAACATAGCAGAAAAGCAGCATCCCAATTCTCAAACAGTTTATTTATGCACATAAAACTGTAAAATATGCAGCTTATTAGTTTCCACAACCAGGCCTCCAATCGTCCTCATTATACTGTTGTAAAAGGCTGTAGGCTGCCAGACTGGTCTATTGTCTGGGTATTGCGCAGAAGGCAGCTTTCTCCTATGCATAGTAAACATCTTCGAGATTTTACAGTTACACATTTTCATACAATATCCTTCTTTACCCCCCATCCAAA
This sequence comes from Monodelphis domestica, assembly GCF_027887165.1. NCBI lineage: Eukaryota > Metazoa > Chordata > Mammalia > Didelphimorphia > Didelphidae > Monodelphis > Monodelphis domestica. The sequence goes on along the minus strand of NC_077227.1, from coordinate 684,876,206 downwards.
GCACATTACAGATGTTCATTAGAATGATACATGGGTGAACCAAAAACACCCACATCGTCAACTGTATGTTTTGAAGGATTTAATTGTTCTGGAAAGTTTGGGATTCATTTCTGAGCCATTATTTTAAATGTTCTCAAATGTTTCATTAACTTACAAAACTGTTTACGCTTTCAAATGCACCAGAACAAAATATGGTAACAATATGCCTATCTCACCAACTTGTGTCCCAATCCACAGGACCAGAGAATGCCAGGATTGATTTTCAGGAGTGCCTGCTTGTCGAGTTTTGTTAAGAAACTGCCCATGTTTCCATAATAAATTAAATTTGGGGATATTGAGAAGTTGGCAGCAAAATTTCAGTAAATGAAGAAGTTGGCATATGAGGTCATCAGATGTTGAGCAATACTTAGATCTTTATAAAAGACACATGTCTATGTGAGTTTCCTCCCCTCCCCCCATACAGGATTTAGAAGATATGTTTCTAAAGTAAAATGCTGAGAAAGTCCAATAATTTGATAATACATATACTTATAAAATTTCATATATTATTGTTGTTCTTTGAACACATTCTAGTTCTCCTTCCCATACTACTGGCTTTTCAAAAAATTGTCAATTGAACAGAAAGGAAAATGGGAGCTCAATGGACTTCCATTACAATCCTCACATGACTTTTCAAAGTTAGCTGATACCAGGCAATTCTGGAAATGCCTGGATCCCTTGTCCTAGAAAGCAATTTGAAGAGTCAATGAATGCAGCCAGTCAGATAATTCAGTTCTCTTCTTTCCTTTGGAGTTTGGTTGGAAATGGGATCTCTGCTCCAGAAAAAAAAAATGGAATAAAGTTTAGTCTCTCCTTTATATCAATTCATACTTACTCCCCCATCCAGAATAAAAAGCAGTTCATTGATATTTGAAACATCTTATAATTAAATGACAACATAAAAAAATGCAACTCATTTGATTTGAATCTTGAAACACAAGATTTTGTCAGATATAATAAAGTGAACATATAGCCATTTAGAATAGTGACTAATAATAAGAATAAGAACAAAAAGAATTCTCCTAATAGTAACTGAGCAAGATATGACATCAGAGCCAGAGTTATATATTATAAATATTCTTTCATAAATTACAGTGCTAACAATATAGATCTTAAAACCTATTTGAGAATTCAGCAAACAAAACTATTCTGGATCTGAACCATTATCACAGACAGAACAGACAGACAGATATAAGAAAGTTCAGGTTCTATGTTCACACAAAAATATATAATTGATGAGGGTCAGAGTAAGGGGAAACAAAAATTATTCCAACTCCAAATCTTTCATAGGAGTGTGACATTATAACTATGAAGGACATCGGGGAAAAGTTTCTCATTTTATAGATAAAGAAAGTCAGGCCAAGAAGGGTCACACGACTTGCCTAGAGTAACAAAGCCATTAAATATAGGAAGTGGGATTTAAACCCAGGTCTTCCTGAATCCCAGTCCATTGCCCTATCTCAACTAGAGGGATCTGGGGAGGAATTGCTTGAAGTATTTCTCCTTTTCTTTTTACATCTTATTCTCCCCAGTAAGCCCACCATGCTATTATACCTCTATCCTTGATGGAATTTAATTATAATTGCATGATTGATTAAACAATTGTCATTCCATGCCACGTAGTCAAGAGGCATTCTTCCTTTAAACTAAAACTTAATAAAAATAAAATCTTGGGCTCAATATAATACATTTAAAACAACCGGAATGAGTTCCTTCAGTTTCAAGGAGGCAATAATTTACACGTCAACAAGTTATACAGGCCTTCTGAAATTACTGCCTTGCTATTCAACAACAACCAAAAAAGGTTTCCATGACAACATCTGTGTCAGTCTATAGATTGTATCACATGGAGGTACCTGTGGAATTTGTAAGCACTGAGAGGTTCATTGTGGAAAGGGCTCATTTTTTGTGTGTGTAGATAAAATAACAAAGGCAGGTATTTCTCGTCTTAGTGGTCAGTATCAGCATTTCACTTTAAGTGCCTTATTTCTGTTCCTTAAAAAAAAAGTGTGCATATTAAATTGTGATTTATCTATAATGACATTAGATTTACTTTCTCTAAAAAATGTGCCTACCAAACGAAGAGTGGATGATCAAATCAGACTGTCAGTAAAAAGTTGGAAGAGGATCATAGAAAGCCAGAAATGCATTTGTCTTCTAAATGTAGTCAGTGCTTCAATTTCTTTATTTTTGTTCTTTCCATCTGAAAGGATGTATTCTTACATTCTCATCTGATGTTGTTGCGTTAGCAACCTTACATCACATATTTGTTAAGGTCTTACTGCATGCATCACCATATGCTAGGAGTCAGGGTTACCATGATAAAAAGTGTAATGATAGTCCTTGTCCTCAGAAGGTCTGTATTCTACTGGTGAGGATATAATAGTACAGAGGTAATTAGAATAGTAAATAAAATGTAATAATTGCACAGGAGAGAAAATAGAGAAATACTCTATAAAAGTGTGAGGAGGGCCAGAAGCCAAGAACATGCTAAGAATTACCTCCCCACTAGACTCCAGGGAAAACAGAGGTTTCTTGCCAGTTGAATTAGGATGGAACCAAAAGCTTTATAATCATCAATTAACATGCATTTCTTAAGGGTCTATGTTGATTTGTGCAATCTACTAACAATAAGGATATATAGACTTCAAAAAAATGGAATGGTCCTTACCCTTGCTTAAGTAACTTCTATTCCATCATAGAAAAGAATATGCACAGATAAGTAGACAGAAAATATGATAAAAGAGTAGATTAAATAACTTGAGATTTTATGGGGTCAGGATAAGAGGAGAGATAATATCATGACATATTAGCTGGAATGTACACAACCTAAAGGGAAATAATGTGAAGGCTTTAAATGTCAAACTGATGAGAGTGTGTTTTTGTATTAAAGGCAATAAGGACCCAACAGAGTTCCTAGAGCAGGATAATGCCACAGTCAGATGGGTTCTTTAGAAAAATTATTTTGTCTACTTTGCAGAAGATCATGGAGAGATGTTAGACTGGAAGCTACAAGTCCAACAGAGGAGTTTATCATAATATTAAATTCATATTTGATGAGGATATGAACTAAAGCAATGATCATGTTAATACAGAGAGGAAAAGGCGATGGATATGAGAAATACCATAACTTTGGAGCAATTGATTGCATGAAGGGACACGGAGGATGAATGTATAATTGAGAATAACTTTAAGATCATGAAGCTGGACAGTAAGAAGAGTTGTGGTGACCTTAACAGGAAAAAAAATAAGGTGGTTTGAGTTTAGGGGATAAGGTAACTAATTATATTTTGGATATTTTCAATTTATTATATACATATCAGTAAATCAAAAATAGTAATTAAATACTAATTTTATACAAGGTGCTATGTGAAGTGTTGCAGACATAAAGACCCTTTTTTAAAGGCAGTCTGGATCCTCCAGAAACTTAGAAGCTCTCAGGAAAGAAGTTATGTTCATATGTAATTATATCCATTTTTTAAAACCGAGAGAGTAAGGGAATTGTAGCTGTTGGGATAAAATTGACCAAATATAGAAGGTAAAACTTAAGGTGATCGTTGAAGGCAAGTAAGGATACTAAGAATTATAAATGAGAAAGTAGTACAACTTCAGCCACAGGGAAAAGTATAAGTAAAGATGATGGAGAAAAAATGTACATGAAGAATAAGAAGGACAATTGGTTGGAGAGCAGATAATGTGAAAAGTATTGTTTATTAGGTCTGGAAAGCATAGTACAGGCATAATACACATGAGGAGGTTTCTGCCTAGGAGGAGCAATCCTCATGTGCTATCATAAGCATAAGGAATTCAAGAATTATGAAAATGATTATTCTCTGGAAATTCAAAGTAAAATAATGTTCTGAAGGTGAGGGGGAAGGATGAAAAAGAGAGAAAAGAAAAAGTGGAAATGCACATTTTCAGTACAAAACAAGAGTAAAGGAGATGAGGGGCAGGCAGCTAGCACAATGGAGAGAGTGCCAACACCTGGGTTTCAATCTGGCCTCAGACATTTCCCATCTATATGATCCTGGGAGTGTCACTTATCTCCAATTGCCTATCCCTTACCACTCTTCTATCTTAGAATTGACACAAAAAAGACAAGGAATATTAAAAAAAGTAAGGATTTGGTTCCATTAATAGGGTGGTGCTAACCAAATAAATTTAAAAATGGAGAGGCAACTCAAATGCTGCAAACAATGGGAAGATTGTTCTTTCAAGAAAGGAGAAGAAATTATTGTATCTATAGTTTGCTACAAATTAATACAGATATTTTTCTTGGCAAATTTATTCAAGTAAATTACATTAATAATTGGGGATGAGGAATGAAGAAGAAGATAAACTTTTCTTTGGGATCAATGAAGGGAGTCTTGAATTGGATAAAGGAAGTCTTTATGGAAGAGCCAATAGCAGAATCAAACCTTGGAGGAAGTTGTAGTGGTTCAGTCTTTTCAGTTGTGTCCTTCTCTTTGAGACCCCATTTAAGGTTTTCTTTCCATAGAGACTGGAGTGTTTTGTCATTTATTTCTCCAGATCATTTTATCGAAGAGGAACTGAAAAAGAAAAGGATTAAGTGTCTTGCCCAGGGTCTCAGAGGTAGTATCTGAGTCCAAATTTGAGTTTAGGAAGGATGGATCTTCCTGACTAGAGGTCCAGCACTCTGTCCACTGTACCACTTGAAGGCAGAGAAGGATTCTAAATGGCAGAGCTGAGGAGGGAGTGCTCTTCTGAATAAAGAACACGAATAAATGGGATTTGGGAAGGAATAACCTGTGTTCTTTAAGTCATAGAAGTTTAAGATGTTCCCATGCACACCCTGCATCTTTGCCTCCACCAAGCAAGACCTTTGTTTCCTTACTAGCTGAGCCCCTGTTGGGTGTTTTTCTTTCTGAATAATGCTCAGAATCGGCACACTGACTTGCTCATAAAAAAGGATAGCCTGGCTCACAGAACCAGGCTACCCAAACACAAACATCTCACTTTTATGAAGGCCTTTCATCTCAGTTTGTCAGCAAACTGAAACCTGCTCACCCTGCCAGCGTAAAATCTTTGATTGCTAACTCTGTCTGTGGTGCTGCTTCTCTGGCTGGGAGCGAACTCCTATGGAATCTACTGCTGGTCGAATGAATCCCTCCAGTGTATGGGGGGTGTGGGAAGGGAAGTCACATTGCAGATCTTCATTAATTAAAATCTGAGCTCCATATCGGCATCTCTCATTTAATCAGGGCGTCATTAGTGTTGCAGGATCATGGCTTGGGCCAACTAAGTGCTGAAAATTGGGTTTATTAAAAATGGAATTCACCTTGATAGCCAAGTGTTCATATATGCAGCAACACTAGCACACTCTGATGTGAAAACAGTGATTATTTTGTTGGCTACAGTTGGAAATACAACAGCTATATTATTATAATTAGGATCAACATCAACTTGGACTAGAATAGTGTCTTTCTTGTAGAAATGGCACCATGTCAAATTTATCGTCACCAGCTAAATGAGTTTGTTGTAGCCCTGACAAAGGAACAAAAAAAGAGTTTCAAATGAAAACGCAAACAGAGAATTCTGGTGGTGATATTTCCTGGGTATTACTTGGGGCTCAATTTATCACAAACCAACAGTCGATGTTTTGAAGAAACATTATCCTGCAAGGTTTTTACTTTTTCATTTGCTTTTGTGGCTGGCATTCTGCATGAATTTCCAGGGAGAACTCACTACTACAGTTTGACTCTGGATCTTTGCTGCTGCAAGATTAACCTCAAAATATCCATTTTTCCATGGGTATGAATTTGATAAATGCTTTGAAGAAAACTCCCCACACATCTATCCTGGCATAGAGGCCTATCAACAGTACTGAATCACTATTAGAAGAAATACCCTTCTTGACAAGGAAGTAGCAGTTTAGTTTTCATTTTTCTCAAATGGACCATATGGCAGGATGTGGATTCCTAGGAAGTTTACCCCCCAAAACAAATGACAACAAAACCAAAAAACTGGAAAAATCTGTGCTTCAAATCAAAACCTTTGTACAAACAAAACCAATGTTATAAAGATTAGAAGGGAAACAACAAAGTGGGGAAATGTTTTTATAAAAATTTTCTCTGATAAAGGTGTTATTTCTCACATAGAGAACAATGACAAATTTATAAAAATAAAAGACATTCCCCAAATAACAAATGGTCAAAGGATATGGATAAGCAGTATTCAGGTGAAGAAATCAAAGTTATCAATAACCACATGAAAAAATGTTTCAAATCACTCTTGATTAAGTAAATGCAAATGAAAATAACTCACACCTATCAGACTGGCCAATATGGTAGTAATGGAAAGTGAAAAATGGAAAGTATGTCTCAAAATTAGGACACTAATGCATTTTGGTGGAGTTGTGAAATGATCCAAACATTCTAGAGGGAAACTTGGAACTTTGCTCAAGAGGTTATAAAATAATGGCTATCCTTTTATCCAGTAATACTACTACTTGGCCTTTATCCCAAAGAGATTTTAAAAAGGCAGAAAGGATCTTCTTGTACAAAATTGTTTATAGCCGCTCTTTTTGTGTTGGCAAAGAATTGGAAATTGAGGGGACATCCTTCAGCTGGGGAATGGCTGAACAAAATGTACAATATGGTATTGATGGTATACTATGGTGCTCTAAGAAATGACAAACAGAATGACTTTGGGAAGACCTGGAAAGATCTGCATGAACTGATACAGAGTAAAATAAGCAAAACCAGAAAATGTGAGATTTAAAATAATTAAGCCCATAAACTGTAGTGAGTTAAAATGGTGGAAGATATAAATTGTGATAGATATAAGAGAGGGTGAGTAAATTTGACTGCAGAAATATGTTTCACTACAGTGTCTTGGGTTTTAAATCAAATATGAGGTGGTCGCCAGGGAAATATTCCCAATTATTCAAATACCCAAGTCAATTGGGTTTTATAGAGATTTTAATTTATAATACAATGAGTAATCGAAGAAAGAGAGAGTAAGAAAGGAATAAGTATGAAGGGCCTCAAGCCAATATGGCCTAGACCTGAGTCTTTTTTTTTTTTTTTTTCAAGGAAAAGTCAGGCCAGAATTTATTTAATCTAACTCAAGATACAGGCACATTTACCTTATATGGTTAAAACTGTAGTTTTATATCTTTTTTTTTCCTTATTGGCATTCTTATATTTTTTTTTAAATATATTTTATTTGATCATTTCCAAGCATTATTCGTTAAAGACATAGATCATTTTCTTTTCCTCCCCCCCACCCCCCATAGCCGACGCGTAAGTCCACTGGGCATTAGATGTTTTCTTGATTTGAACCCATTGCTTCGTTGATAGTATTTGCATTAGAGTGTTCATTTAAAGTCTATCCTCTGTCATGTCCCCTCAACCTCTGTATTCAGGCAGTTGCTTTTTCTCGGTGTTTCCACTCCCATAGTTTATCCTTTGCTTATGAATGGTGTTTTTTTTTTCTCCTGGATCCCTGAAAGTTGTTCAGGGACATTACACCGCCCCTAATGGAGAAGTCCATTACGTTCGATGATACCACAGTGTATTAGTCTCTGTGTACAATGTTCTCCTGGTTCTGCTCCTCTCGCTCTGCATCACTTCCTGGAGGTTGTTCCAGTCTCCATGGAACTTCTCCACTTTATTATTCCTTTGAGCACAATAGTATTCCATCACCAACATATACCACAGTTTGTTCAGCCATTCCCCAATTGATGGGCATCCCCTCGTTTTCCAGTTTTGGGCCACCACAAAGAGCGCAGCTATGAATATTTTTGTACAAGTCTTTGTGTCCATTATCTCTTTGGGGTACAGACCCAGCAGTGCTATGGCTGGGTCAAAGGGTAGATATTCTTTTGTCGCCCTTTGGGCATAGTTCCAAATTGCCCTCCAGAATGGTTGGATCAGTTCACAACTCCACCAGCAATGAATTAATGTCCCTACTTTGCCACATCCCCTCCAGCATTCATTACTTTCCTTTGCTGTTATGTTAGCCAATCTGCTAGGTGTGAGGTGATACCTCAGAGTTGTTTTGATTTGCATCTCTCTGATTATAAGAGATGTAGAACACTTCTTCATGTGCTTGTTAATAGTTTTGATTTCTTTATCTGAGAACTGCCTATCCATTTCCCTTGCCCATTTATCAATTGGAGAATGGCTTGATTTTTTGTACAATTGATTAAGCTCATTATAAATATGAGTAATTAAACCTTTGTCAGAGGTTTCTATGAAGATTTTTTCCCAATTTGTTGTTTCCCTTCTGATTTTAGTTATATTGGTTTTGTTTGTACAAAAGCTTTTTAGTTTGATGTAGTCAAAATTATTTATTTTACATTTTGTGATTCTTTCTATATCTTGCTTGGTTTTAAAGCCTTTCCCCTCCCAAAGGTCTGACATGTATACTATTCTGTGTTTACCCAATTTACTTATGGTTTCCTTCTTTATGTTTAAGTCACTCACCCATTTTGAATTTATCTTGGTGTAGGGTGTGAGGTGTTGATCTATTCCTAGTCTCTCCCACACTGTCTTCCAATTTTCCCAGCAGTTTTTATCGAATAGTGGATTTTTGTCCCAAAAGCTGGGATCTTTGGGTTTATCGTATACTGTCTTGCTGAGGTCGTTTTCCCCCAGTCTATTCCACTGATCTTCCTTTCTGTTTCTTAGCCAGTACCAAATTGTTTTGATGACTGCTGCTTTGTAATATAGTTTGAGGTCTGGGACTGCAAGGCCCCCATCATATGTGTTTTTTTTCATTATTTCCCTGGATATCCTTGATCTTTTGTTCTTCCAAATGAACTTTGTTATGGTTTTTTCTAAATCAGTGAAGAAGTATTTTGGTAGTTCAATGGGTATGGCACTAAATAGATAAATAAGTTTGGGTAGGATGGTCATTTTTATTATACTGGCTCGTCCTATCCATGAGCAGTTAATGTTTTTCCAATTGTTCAAGTCTAGTTTTAGTTGTGTGGCGAGTGTTTTGTAGTTGTGTTCATATAGTTCCTGTGTTTGTCTTGGGAGATAGATTCCTAGGTATTTTATTTTGTCTAAGGTGATTTTGAATGGGATTTCTCTTTCTAGTTCTTGCTGCTGAGCTGTGTTGGAGATATATAGAAAAGCTGATGACTTATGTGGGTTTATTTTGTATCCTGCAACTTTGCTAAAGTTGTTGATTATTTCAATTAGCTTTTTGGTTGAATCTCTAGGATTCTTTAAGTAGACCATCATGTCATCCGCAAAGAGTGATAACTTGGTCTCCTCCTTGCCTATTCTGATGCCTTCAATTTCTTTATCTTCTCTAATTGCTACTGCTAGTGTTTCTAGTACAATGTCAAATAGTAGAGGTGATAATGGGCATCCTTGTTTCACTCCTGATCTTATTGGGAATGCATCTAGTTTATCCCCATTGCAGATGATATTAGCTGTTGGTTTTAGATATATACTGTTTATTATTTTTAGGAATGACCCTTCTATTCCTATGCTTTCTAGTGTTTTTAATAGGAATGGGTGTTGTATTTTATCAAAGGCTTTTTCTGCATCTATTGAGATAATCATGTGGTTCTTGCTAGTTTGCTTGTTGATGTGGTCAATTATGTGGATGGTTTTCCTAATGTTGAACCAGCCCTGCATCCCTGGTATGAATCCTACTTGATCATGGTGAATGATCCTTCTGATCACTTGCTGGAGTCTTTTTGCTAGTATCCTATTTAAAATTTTTGCATCTATATTCATTAGGGAGATTGGTCTATAGTTTTCTTTCTCTGTTTTTGACCTGCCTGGTTTTGGAATCAGTACCATGTTTGTGTCGTAAAAGGAGTTTGGTAGAACTCCCTCTTTGCTTATTATGTCAAATAGTTTGTATAGTATTGGGGTTAACTGTTCTCTGAATGTTTGATAGAATTCACAGGTGAATCCATCAGGCCCTGGGGATTTTTTCTTAGGAAGTTCTTTGATGGCTTGATGGATTTCAATTTCTGATATGGGATTATTTAAGAATTCTATTTCCTCTTCTGTTAGTCTAGGCAGTTTGTATTTTTGTATATATTCATCCATTTCTCCTAAATTGGTGTATTTATTGCCATATAATTGGGCAAAGTAATTTCTAATGATTGCCTTAATTTCCTCCTCATTGGAGGTGCTGTCCCCCTTTTCATCTTTAATGCTGTGAATTTGCTTTTCTTCCTTCCTTTTTTTAATTAGATTGACCAGTACTTTGTCTATTTTGTTTGTTTTTTCAAAGTACCAGCTTCTTGTCTTATTTATTAAATCAATAGTTCTATCACTTTCGATTTTATTAATTTCTCCCTTAATTTTTAGGATTTCTAATTTGGTTTTCTGCTGGGGGTTTTTAATTTGATCGCTTTCGAGTTTTTTCAATTGCATTTCCAATTGATTGATCTCTGCTCTCCCTTGTTTGTTAATATGAGCTTTCAGGGATATGAATTTGCCTCTGATTACCGCTTTGGCTGCATCCCAAAAGGTTTGAAAGGATGTTTCGCCATTGTCATTTTCCTTGATGAAATTATTAATTGTTTCTATGATTTCTTCTTTAGCTAAACGGTTTTGGAGTATCATATTGTTTAATTTCCAATTGGTTTTAGATTTGGTTTTCCATGTACCATTACTAATCATTATTTTTATTGCCTTGTGATCTGAGAAGGCTGCATTCATTATTTCTGCTTTTTTGCATTTGTGTGCTATGTTTCTGTGACCTAATGTATGGTCAATTTTTGTGAATGTGCCATGTGGTGCTGAGAAGAAGGTGTATTCCTTTTTATCCCTATTTACTTTTCTCCATATGTCTATTAATTCTAATTTTTCTAAGATTTCATTCACTTCTTTTACCTCTTTCTTATTTATTTTTTGATTTGATTTATCTAAATTTGATAATGGTTGGTTTAAGTCTCCCACTAGTATGGTTTTATTGTCTATTTCTTCCTTCAATTCTCCTAGTTTCTCCATTAGAAATTTGGGTGCTATATTATTTGGTGCATACATGTTGATTAATGATATTTCCTCATTGTCTAGAGTCCCTTTTAACAAAATATAATTACCTTCCCTATCCCTTTTGATCAGGTCTATTTTTGCATTGGCTTTATCAGATATCATGATTACCACTCCTGCCTTCTTTCTATCAGTTGAGGCCCAGAAGGTCTTACTCCATCCTTTAATTCTGACCTTGTGGGTGTCAACCCGCCTCATGTGTGTTTCTTGAAGACAACATATGGTAGGGTTTTGGATTCTAATCCATTCAGCTATTCGTCTACGTTTTATGGGTGAGTTCATCCCATTCACGTTCAAAGTTATGATTGTCATTTGTGGACTCCCTGGCATTTTGATTGCCTTCCCTAATTCTAACCTTTTCTTCTTCGGCTCTACCTTTTAGTCCAGTGATTTACTTTGAAACAGTCCCCCTTGTCCCCTCCCTTGATGTTTCCCTTTTTAGTCCCTCCCTTTTTGTTCCCTCCCCCTCCCCCCTCTCTTACCCTCCCTTTTTGTTCTCCCTCTCCCCCTCCCCCCCTTGGTTTTCCCTTCTCCTTACCCTTGTTGGGTAAGATAGAATTCAAGATCCCAATGGATCTGGAGGTTTTTCCCTCTCAGAGCTGATTTCCCTGAGATTGAGGTTTAAGTAACCCCCCCCCCCCTCTCTTCCTCTCCTTCTTATAGGAGTTTTCTTCCCCTCCCCTTCCCATGTGAATCTTTGTGTGAGAATGATTATTCTATTTGGTCTTTCTTTACCCCCTATTTATACATTACATTTTCCCCACATGTTAGTATACATAGGTTGATATAAATGTAGTCCTTATAGAAGAGAGTTTGAGTAAAAGAAGAAGATAACATTTTCCCCTTTCCTTAATATTTACCTTTTCAGGTATTCCTTGCTCTTTGATTTTCGGTATCAAACTTTCCACAGAGCTCTGGTCTTTTCTTTGCAAAAAGTTGGAAGTCTTCTATTTTGTTGAATGCCCATACTTTCCCTTGGAAGTATATAGTCAGTTTTGCTGGGTAGCTGATTCTTGGTTGGAGACCCAGCTCTCTTGCCTTTCTGAAGATCATGTTCCATGCCTTACGATCATTCAGAGTAGAACTTGCAAGGTCTTGGGTGACCCTGATTGGCATTCCTTTATATCTAAATTGTCTTTTTCTGGCTTCCTGTAGGATTTTTTCTTTTGTTTGATAGCTTTGGAATTTGGCAATTACATTCCTGGGAGTTGTCTTTTGGGGGTTTAGTGTAGAAGGTGTTCTGTGAGCTCTGTCAGTGGCTGTATTGCCCCCTTGTTCTAGAATCTCTGGGCAATTTTCTTTGATTATATCTTGTATCACCATGTCCAGTTTGGTGTTTATTTCTGGCTTATCTGGGAGTCCAATTATTCTTAAATTATCCCTTCTCCCCCTATTTTCCAGATCTATCACCTTGTCGGTGAGATATTTTATGTTCTCTTCTAATTTCTTGGTATTTTGGCTTTGCTTTATTGATTCTTGCTCTTTTACACGATCGTTGTCTTCCAGCTGCCTGATTCTGGCCTTTAAAGCCTGGTTTTCTTTTACAGTTTGGTCAAACTGGTTTTGTAGATGCGTGAATTTCTTTTGCATTATTTCCAACTTTTCCTCCCAGAAGGCTTCCATCTTTTTGGTCATTTCTGATTCAAATTCTTCATAGGTTTGTGGAGAGTTTCCATTTCCTTTGGAAGGTTTTGGAGCATTTTCTTTTATATTATCTTCTGTCTGCTCTGTATTTTGTATTTTGGCTCCATAGAATGTGTCCAAAGTCGCCCCTTTCTTCTTATTTTTCTTGGTATTTTGGGGCTTCTGTGGTTCTGTGGAGTTTGTCATCTCTGAATGTGGAGGGTTAGTTTTTCTTGTCTCTGTCTGGTGTTCAGAGGCAGTCCTGGGCAGATAGTTCTATGGGCTTTCCCTGGGTTAAACTGAATATGCCTCACTGGAACTGGAATGGAAGGGTCGGACCACGAGGCCACACTCTCCCCCCGGCTCGTTTTCCGGAAGTTGCCTTCAGAATCGCTGGCCTTGAGGCTGTTTCGTCGGCCTGCGGGGGGATGGGCTGCCGCTTCCCCAAGCTCCGAGAGCACAGACTTTCACTGAGACTTGGATAGCAGGATCCAGCCCGTGAGGATGTCTTGCCCGCCCTGAGGGTTGCTGTTGTTTCGACCAGCTCTCTGCAGCGGAGGCCCCAGGCAGTATCTTTCACCCGGACCGAAGGCTCTTTGCAGCGGAGGCCCCAGGCAGTAACTTTCACCCGGACGGACTGGCTCTTTGACCGACTGGCTCTTTGCAGCGGAAGCCCCAGGCAGTAACTTTCACCCGGACTGGGACTTGGGTAGAAGACCCTGAGGGTTGTTGTTCCTCAGACCCTGCTCTCTGAGCCCGGCGCGGCTGCCGCTTCCGGGAGCCTTGGACTCTGCGCTCCTACCCCTGAGGTCCGAGGGATCTCGGGTTCTGGCTTTTAAGGGGAGCCGTACCTTTTGAACCGGGTCCAGGTCCAGGAGGAGGGTTCCCAGGGTCTGTGCTGTTGATCGTTTTGAATTTCGGCGCCTTAGGAGCTTATCGTTTGAGATCGGTCGGGAAGGGTTTTCCGGAGATCTGAACTTCAGCTTTCTCTAAGCCGCCATCTTAACCGGAAGTCCCCCTAGACCTGAGTCTTAAGAAAGAAATCAGTCAGTTTTTTAACACTCACCACAAGGTCTGACTAAACAAGAATTCTAGTAACACCATGCCAGCTCCATCTCAGCTGACTTCACCAGAGAGCCTTCCAGTGAGACCTCCTTAGAGATTGTCCTCCAAGAGCTTCCCTTCTCCAGAGCCTCTCTCAAGAGATTCTTCCCAAGTAGTCCTCATCAGAGATCCTCCAAAAGGAATTCTCCAAAAGTATTCTCTCCAAAAGGATATCTCCTCAAGAGATTCTGCTTTTTCTTAAATAGGGGTTTTTCTCCCATGTCACCTCCCCTAAGTCCCTACATCTACCAATCACTGTAGATGCTTTCCGAAGGACTGCCCATCTGAATTCCTGCTAAGTCTACCAATCTCCTTGGTAAGTCTGAATCAGAAAAAATGCTGCTGTGTCAACCAAGATCCTCAGTAAGTCTGAACTAGAGAAAACACAGCTGAGTCAACTAATCTCATCAAGAGAAAACTTGCCCGACCCTTTTAGGTACCTAGCATCCCATTGTATCAATTCTAAAAACAGGCCTGGCTCAAAGAACTCCTTGCCCCACCATACGCATGGATCCAAATACTTTCTTTGTTTAGCAAGGAGTTTTTTCCCCCTAAAGCAGTCTTAAGTATGGTTGGAGTAGAGGTCCTCCCATTTCTGATCCTCGTGAGTTCTCACATCAAAATGGGGAATGTTTCTCAGTAGGGAATTTGTTCCAATTGAGAATTCCCTGATGGGGAAATTTTTAACATTCACAAGTCTGAGAGATTTGAAGATTTACAAAAAACACTAGACATAGTAACAATAGTGTAGAATGAGTAGCTGTGAAAGTCTTAACTACTCTCAGTAATACAATGACCCAAGGCAATTCTGAGGGATTAATTGATAAATAGTGCTGTGTGAATTCAGAGAAAGAACTGTAGTCAGAATACAGATCAAAGCATACAATTTTAAATTTTAGTTTATTTAGATTATGTTTTGGGGTTTTGGATTTTTATTCTTTTTCAGATATGAACAATATGGAAATATTTTTGCATGAAAATCCATATCAAAATGCTTGGAAGGTCCAGAAATGGGAAGGGAATGGAAGGAGGAAGACAGTATGGATCATATAACTTCAGAAAACATGTAGAAAGTTATTCTATCATGTAATTGGTAAAATAAAAATAAAATATCTTTGCAAATTAGGAAAAAAGAATAAGTGGAACTAACATCGCCATTGAAGAAACAGATTGATGAAAAATGAGAGGTTAAACAATAAAAAATAGATGTTTTCCATTGATAGAATCAAGATATCAAGAGAAATCAAGGAAACCTTGAGCATGGTGGGTGAACATCCTCCAACTGCCAGTTAAGGATTTGTACAAGGTCACAGACAGAAATCATAAAGAATGGCAGGGATGGGTGGTGTATGAGATGACTTGCAATGTTAGAAAGAATTGCTGTATTTGTGAGATCACAGATCTATTTGAATATATGTGAATGTGAAAAGAATGATGCTAGATCCTGGGGATAAAGTGATGAATAATGATGGTTCTTGATCTTAAAAATTTCAATTTACTAGGGCAAATCTGATATGTTGACAAATAAGAAAGAATCGAGGTACCTAAAAACCCCAAATTAATTTTAGAGTAATAATATTGAGGTTCTAGTTTTTCATCGAATGCTCACTAGTTATGTGACCCAAGTTAAGTCATGGGATCTCAGATTCAAAGTTAGCATGTCCTCTAGTCTAATTCTCTTCTGTTCAGAAGAGGAAACTCTTTGAAAGGTAAAATATCATGAACAACATTATGTTGGTAGTAAGCAGGAAAGCAAGGATTTCAAATTGCAGTTTTTGATTAAATCCAGTGCCTTTCCCTCTAAAACCAATCATAAAATTCTGCTAAACTTGTTTCCCCATATGTAAAATGTACACAATCACACCTATAGTGTTTCCCTCATGAAGCTTTTGTGAGGAGGCAATGATAAAATGATTATAAAGTGCTTTACAAAATTTAAATGGATATATCAGTGTCATTATACAAGATATGATACATATTTATACACTCACAATATGCAATACTATATCATATATATTTATATTAGCATTTTATATGTAAATAACACTGATATTTATATATAATATATATACATGTAGTTCATATACATAATAACTATATTATTACACATATAGTGTAATAATAAATAATAATAATAAAAAGAGTTTAGAGTGAAAAGAATTCAAAGGAAATATTTGGATAAAACAACCTATGAAAATATGAAGGATTTTTTTCAGCAAAGAATTAGAGAAAGCATCACAATAGAACAAGATGCTACCTGAGCCAAGCTTTGAAGGAAGATATATATTCTGAGAGATAGAATTGAAAGGGGAACGTATTTTAGGCATGGGAGATAGAGTGTAACTGTCTAATCCTTATTGGATTCTTTAATTCTGTTCCAAACAAAGTTGTATAAAATGGATGAGAGGTGTATTGAAAGACCTGTACCTCGGTATACAGATACTTCTGTGCTCAAGAAAATCTTTCTCCACAGGGAAAACTGAGAATGAGATAAGGTCATGAGATCTGTGTGAGGCTTCTTTTGTATAAAACAGAAAAGCTAATAGTCAGGATGACTGGTGATGGCCAGGTATGTAGTGGATAAACTTGGAGTCTTTGATATCTGACCAACTTTGAAGTGCTCCACAGTGCTTGCTTCAGTCACCTTGGGATTTTCAGGGAGTACTAGTAGTGCCTCTAGTAGGAGCACTTTCCAAACCTTTTTTCAGAGCAGGTCATTCATCTGTGGTATCTATATTTTACTCAGCTCTCACCTAGAGAGTTACCCTCAACTTAGTTTTCATCACTAAAACTGTCTCAGAAGATGACTAAAACTAAGTTGATGGTAACTCATTGATCTCAGTCACATTCCTGAGTTAGGAGGATATCTACCCCAACTATGAAAAAAAAAAAAAACTTCCCATAATTGAATTAGAAGATGAGAACAATTTATTCAAATGCCCATAAAGCTGACTGAAGACACCATGGAGAGATTAGAACTTGGTCATGTATAAAGATAATAACTTAAGTCTAACCATTCCAATTCATTTAGCTACTTCTAATATTGTCTCATCTCCCCAATCCCCAAATTATACTCTTATGAATACATTCTGCTTCGTTTATATTCTTTTTTTTTTGAAACATGGTGCTTAGTGATCCCAGTACTTACAATAGGAGAATTGAGGAATAAAAAAGTGGAAGGGAATTCTAAATCATACTTGATACATTTAGATTGGCATATTATTTTATACCATATGCCACAATAAATTTTGAACATATTCAATCTAATTATAAAAATTATTTTGAAAATGTAGGAGAATGGAAAGAGGACTACTTTCTTTTTCCTTCCTTTCCTTGTTCCTTTCTTCATGTGTACATATATGTAAACACACATATACATATTATATAAGACATATATGTATGTTTTTATCACAAATTAAAACAAAATCCCATGGGAAATTTACCATTTGTGAACTTCTCCACAAAAAATCAAATGTTTCAATCCTTATTCTTATTCCATGATATATTGCATCATTAATCCTCTAGAATCTCAATGGATTCTTCTGTTTCTTTTGATGATATTATTTTTATTGTATAAATGGCTCCTCTGGTTCTTCTCTTTTCCCTTTCCATCAATTCATACAAGTCTTTCCAGGAATTTTTCTTAAATTATTCCCTTCATTATTTCTTATAGCAAAATAATATCCCATCTGATTCAAATACCATAACTTTCTCAGACATTCCCCAGGGGATAGACAATCCCTCAGCTTTCCATTCTTAACTATCACAAAAAGAATTGATACACACATATTTGTACATATGGATCCTTTTCCTCTTTCTTTAATCTTTTTGTTGTGTATACATAGTACTTCCCCTAACTGTCTAGGAGAGAATTTTTAACCAAATAAACGACAGAAGTGGTCATAAAATAGGCTCTTTAAAATACATAAAATTTAAAGTGTTTTTACAAAAACCAAATCATGCAGCTAGTAGAAAAAGGTAACCTGTCATACCAAAAAATATCATCACAACAAATATCTGATATAAATTTTATATCCAGGATAGATAGTGAATTAGCACAATGATGTAGAAACAAGAGCCACCACATTCCAATTAAATAGGTGATCAGAGGATATTAAAAAAAAGTTTTCAAAAGAAGACCTTCATCATTCACCAAGAGAAAATTTTTACAAATCATTAAAAATAAGATAAATACACATTAAAAGGCCATTAAGATTTCATTGCATTCTGAAGAAAAAGAAACTATCAAAAATGATAGAAGATGATCACTGTTGATGTTGGAAGAACTATAAAAATGGTACACTAATGCATTCTTGAGTTATATTAATTCTAATTATTGTGGAAAGTGATACCCTTTGACTCAGAGATCCCACTGCTGAGCACCTACCTCAAATGAGTTAAAGACAAAAAGAATCTTTTTATACAAATATATTTAAGGTAGCATGTTTTTTGTAGCTAAGAAACACAGAAAAAGTGGATGCCTATTTTCATAAAGTTTTCCTAAAAATTATGATATATGAATATCAAGAATTACTATTCTACCATAAAAGCAGAAACTATAAGGAATTCTGACCAATATAAGACTTATGTGAAACATAGGTAGAAAGAATAAGGCAGAAGAAAAAATTATACTGAATGACTGTAACTTTGTAAATGAAAAGCAAAACACAAAGCAAAGTCTTAATGCTGAATAATTGTAATGAATGATCTGGTTCAAGAACAAGAAATGAGACAATTTCCTTTAACAGGGAAGAGACTGTGCATAAAGCATATGATATATGCTGTCAGATATGGTCATTGTTGTTTCTATTTAAGAAATATAATTAAACACATAATTTCTAAATTGAGAATGGGATGAGAGACTTTTTGAAATACTTTCCTTATATATAGGTAAATGGTTTTACAGAATTCCTTTGATATGCCAGTCTAGTTGCCCAAAGAACAAAATGGGGTTGGTCTAGCAATAAATTTAATTTAATAAAGTTATATAGCTATTTAGCTTCCTTTTGTAGATACACATTATCCATTCCTTTAATAATATGTTTGATAGCTTTCCCCAGGAATTAAAGTAAGTGTCATAGTTTTGGAATCCCCCTCCTCTCTGTCTGTCTGTCTGTCTGTCTGTCTCTGCCTCTGACTCTTTCTCCTTGGGAAATATTCCTTCTCCAACTCTATGGATCTTTTGCCATTCTCTATGATCTTTCAAAGATTACCAAAAAAAGCTCAACAATCACAGTTAATGACTATTTCACATGAGAGCTCTTCATATACTTGATGGTAGCTAGAATGTTTTCTAAGTCATTATTCTCTAGGCCAAACACTCTAATTCTTTTAACCAGTCTCTTCTAAGCATGATCTTGAAACCTGATTCCTATTTTCAGTCTGCTTTATCCTCTTTGAAATCTTTTCAGAATTTTTAGCTTCTCATTTTCCTGTCTGCAAACTTCTTTCAAGTGACTGGAATATACCTCTCTGGACATATGATTTGAACTCATCAAGGACACCTAGATGGTCTCTCATTATCCTTTTACTTAATTTTGAGTTTCAATTCTTCATTAGCCACTTTTATTTTTTCAACAGATTACACATAATTTTTTCTTAGCAAGGAAGGTAAGCAAAATGAGTTGAATCATCTTGACTTTTATCTATCATTAATTATTATTGTGCCATGCAACCTTGCCTGTAGCCAAATTTCTTCTTTGATTATCTTTTTCCCAGGACCAATAGCCTTCCTTCACCTCCCAAAATCACAACAACAACCACCACAAAAGAAACAACAACAAATCAAAAGTTTCTTAGTATTCCTTGTTGCTTAGGCTCAGTGTTTCTTCTGTTTTATTATTCCTAAAATCATCTATTTAAGATCATTTTGGATTTTCAAATGCCTGAATCTTTTCTCCCTTCTGCATCTTTTACTCTTTATTGAATAATTCTTCAATTAAAATATTGATTTCTTGCTTTTCTCAAAAATAAAAATGAAATATTTATAATTAACAAGGACAATCAAGCAAAATAGATTTCTACATTTACCTATGCCAGGGTTTTACTGAGTTTGAAGAGGAATGAAAGAGCTCAATAATTATTAATAAAATGCAAAATGACTTCAACCAAAAGTTAGGAGCCTAAGGTTTTAAGAGTAAGGAGAAAATTCCAAATAGTTATGATATTACCACAAGATCAAAAACTAGAAAAGAGTAGTATAGAAATATGTGCCCAGCAGTAATGGACCAGCTGGGATTAGAGAGATCAATTACACAATAGATAGAATTAGTTCAATTTTTCTACTTTCTTTAATAATATCTTATACCAAGATATATGGAAGGATGAATATTGTCTAGTCTTGAATATCAAAGGAAAAATATTGGGCTGAAGAATTCTGGGTGTTGAGTGGTAGGGAATTGTTAAAACAGTTGACTAGAATCAAGGCTGGACATTGATAATTATTGTCCATTTTATTTTCATTTCATTAGTTTCATCCTCTCTCCTCTCACTACCTTGACCATAGTTCAAGACCTTATTCATGCTTGCTTGGACTATCAAAATATTCTCCTAATTAAACCTCCAGTCAACTGTTTTAACAATTCCCTACCACTCAACACCCAGAATTCTTCAGCCCAATATTTTTCCTTTGATATTCAAGACTAGACAATATTCATCCTTCCATATATCTTGGTATAAGATATTATTAAAGAAAGTAGAAAAATTGAACTAATTCTATCTATTGTGTAATTGATCTCTATAATCCCAGATGGTCCATTCCTGCTTTTTTTTATCCATCCTCAAGATGGCCAATAAAGTGATATTTCAATCAATTGTCAATAAACCTATATTAAGTGTCTACTATATGCCTGGAATTGTGCTAAGTACTAAATTTCTAAAGTGTAGTTTTGATCATGTCAATCCCTTGCTCAATAAACTTACCTTTTACCTCAAGTATCTAACACTGTATATCATTTAAGGAACTTCACTACCTCAATTCCTACCTATCATTCTAGTTTGATTATATGCTACTATTATTCATGCATCTTATAATCTTGTCAAAAGGAACCTAATTGCTGTTTTTCACACATAATAAGTGTTTCAAATCTCAATGTCACTGCAGAGGCTATATCTAATATGTGGAATGAATCTGTCCTCATCACATTTGTCTTTTAGAATCCCTTTTAGAAATTAGGGAAAACTCAAAAATCAAATGCCAACCCTTTCTTTTGTGGGACCTTTCTTTTCCTTTATTTAAGAGAACATATATTGAAGTCTTCAATTTCTGACATCATCATACTTATCTCAAGTTATCCATTCTCTCTTCCAGAAAGCCACCTTGTAAAATTAGTATTTTTAAGAGGATAAAAATGAGCACAATTGATTGACAAACTGAAAGGTTCTGAAAATGTGTGATAATTAATAACAGCAGATGTCCCACCTCTTTGAAATATTGGGTTTGTAGAGTATCTTGTTCATTCAAGACATCGTTGATCTCTATCATTTTGTTCCATTTATTTTAGATTTTTTGGTATGTAGTTATCTTAATTTACATTCTTGTAGTGATTATGTGCCTTGTTTCCATATATCAGCTTACTTTATGTTTTATCAGGTCATTTTCATCTTTCCATGATCTTTTGTATTTCATCACACATCATTTTATATAATTACACAATAATTTCTCATTATATTCATATACTACAGATTAGCTGTTCCCTATTGGTAAGTGTTCAATTTGCTTCCAGTTGTTTTCTATTACAAAAAAAGTCACTATAAATATTTTGATGTATATGGGGGTTTTCTTCTGTAGTTGACTTCTTTGTGGTATAAGCTCAGTAATAGAGTTTCTGGTTTAAAGGGTATGAACACTTTAGTCCCTTTATTTGCATAATTTCAAAATGCTTTACAAAATGACTGCATTATTTCATAGCTCCCCAGAAATGTATTAATGTGCTAATCATTCCACAACTCCTCCAAGATCAACTGTCATCATTTTGGGGGGTCATTTTTCCAATGAACAGATTGAGCTGAAATCTAGGTTATTTTGACTTGTATTTCTCTTATTATTAGTGATTTTGAACATTCCTTCATGTAGCTATGAATAATTTTACAGTCCTTTTGAGAACTATCTGATCAGATCCTTTGACCACTTATCTATCAGGTAATGACTATTATATATGTACATATTTATATAAATGTGTACAAATTTATATTTAGATGTAGAAATATTTATATTTATAAAGAATCTTAGATATCCTTCCCTTTTATGAGAAATTTGAAACATTTATTCCTGATTTGACCACCTTTTAAAAAATTCTAGATGCATTAATATTGTCTGTACACAAGCTTTTTAGTTTTATGTAATGAAATTTATCTGTTTTGTCTTTTTCTAATTGACTTTAATCTTATTTAATTAAGACAAAATATGTTACCTATAGCTGTGAGATGTATATGATGTTTCTCTTCAATTAATGTAAAATAATCTTTAATATTAAAGTTACATATCCATTTAGAATGTATTGTGAAATATGGTCTAATCTGTTGGTTCAATCTTAATTTCTAAAAGGATGTTTTTCAATATCCCTAATTTTATTCATCAAATAAGGAGGTTTTCCCAGGTGATTTGTTTTCCCTTCATCAAACATTGAATTATTAAGTTACATTGTTTATAACCCTCTCTTTTTTATTCTGTTCCATTGATATCTATTTTTCAGCAATATTATTTTATTGTTTTTTATAATATAATTTGAGATCAGAAGCTATTTCCCCTTCATATCAACTTCTTTTCATCATTTTTAGATTTTTTTGGTTCCTCAAATTACTTTGTTTATTATTTTATCAAATTCTACAAAGTATCTTTTTGTAATTTGAATAGCATTATATTGAATATGAATTGAATTTGATAGCATTGTTATATTTATTATATTGACACAGACTAGCCATAAGCACTGAGTATTTCTCCATCTATATGAGCTATTCTTTATTTCTTTAAGGAGCATTTTGTCACTAAATCTATTCAAATATTTTGTGTTTTTGGGTAGATTGATGCTAGATATTTTATGCATTTTGTAGTTATTTTCAGTGAGATTTCCTTTTATATTTTTGCTTCTTAGATTTTGTTATTATTTTTGAGAAGTGCTGTTGATTTTTGAGGGTTTATTTTTTAGCCTGAAAAATTTGCTGATGCTATTAATATCTCACATAGTATTTTGTTGATTTTCTAGGATTTTAGAATACATCATCATATCATCAGGAAATAGGGATAATTTTATCTCCACTTTACCTTTTTTGTGACTTTCAATTTCTTTCTTGTCTTTTTGCTCTTGCTAGTATTTCCAGAACTACATAAAATAATAGTAGGGAGAGTGAGAATCAATGATTCAAACACATATGGTCTTTCTTGAACCTTTAGCTGCTAAAGCCTTCTTCTTAAATTATTACTATTTTAAAATTTTGTGTATGCCTATCATCAATTCAAATGGAATGGGAGTTCCTTGGAGGCAGGGCTTAATTTTTTTCTTTGTATCTCTAATTCCTAGCACCTTTTCTTGAACAATACTTTGAATAAATACTTGCTGTTTGATTAAAAAGGACAGGAAAATTAGGGAACGGTCCAGAAACCAGAGATTTAAATGATGGCCAAGGTATTATGCTCAGTGTGTCAAAGAAAGTTACAGAGGTAGGATCAACTATTATGGGTGGAGCACAGAATTCCAAAGTTTTGAATTTTACAATATTAGTGCAATTCTAGGTTGGTAACTTAAAAAATGAGAACATTCTCCCACATGAAGGATATTGGACTAGAGATGACTGTGGCAAAGTTTTTCCAGGTTCTTTTAGATATTGTAAAACTTAAAGGCAATATGTCATGTTGCATTATTAAACATACGTTTCATATTCTTTCGATAAGATTCTTTGCATATTCTTAAAGTCCACATGGATCCAATAGTTCCTTCTGAATACAAGCAACAAAAAATCTTTTTTAAATAATGCAGATGCTAAAGAGGATTTGCTTTTACACACTCCTCCAGTCTGGCAGGATTTATTCTCTCAAAGGTTAGCATTTTGTTAGTTATATATAGAACATTATTCTGCCTTTTTAAAATGTTCCCCTCTCCCTTTTATTCCTCATAGACACTACTGTACATATTCCAACCCTTTGTGACAAATTATAAAGGTAGTTATTTTCAAAGAATAAAGTTTTAATTAATATATTCTTTTCATTCAGGTACATCTGTAACCAATGTCACGGCTACTGATGCTGATGATCCTGTTTATGGAAACAGTGCAAAGTTGGTGTATAGTATCTTGGAAGGGCAGCCGTACTTTTCCATTGAACCAGAAACAGGTAAGTGGACCTGGCGGCACATGTCATTGAAATTACATTTTTTATTCAACTTATAAATCAGCTATATGACCTTGGGAAAGACACACTATTTCCCCATGACTTCCATTTGATCATCTTTAAAATATATGAAAGTTTGACTAGATAGATGATGACTAAAGTACTTTGCACTCCTTGTATAATCTGACTACTAATAGGGATGTGTGACTGGACCAATTTTATTATAATATGAAAGCACATAGTTGTAATTTCTGAAAATTATATTTCATAGCTGCACTGTCCTAGATTATTTTACTTAACCACTTGAGATGACCTCAAATGCCTCATTTATTAATAAAACATATATAATATTATTTGTCCTCCCTCCTTTACAATTGACAGAGAAAACTGTTGTATAATCTGGAAAATATTTTGATGATATAAATGATAATATGAAGAATATTCACAAGTTTTATAACAGGATGAAGAGTCCCAAGTAAACAGAGAAGACACTGTGCTCACAATAGTGTCAATAATCCTCTGCAGAGTGGGTATTTAAAACACTTCTTTATAGACACTGAGGAGTTTAAAACTAGATTAGACCATGTACTAACTGATAAGAAGTAGTTAAAAGATCAGAAATCATTGTTACATTTTAAGTGATAAAATTTAAAATTTAATGAAGTTATTTTTGACACTTTAATTGAGTTGCAAATGAACATATTTTTTAAACAGAATGAAATAGATTTGTTATTTTTATTATTTTTAACAAACTGAACATCAGTTTCATAAAGTATGTTTGTTGCTTTTCTGAAGGCAGAAAATAAGCTATTTACTATTTTTAAGATCTGAATTAAAGTTTTCTCTGAATTTGAGCAGGTCCCATTTGACAATTCCTAAACAACCCAGTCTCAGCAAATTGAGGTTTAACAAAGAGAAGAAATGTAGCAGCCAGAGGTGTGGGTATTGTGAAGAATTTTTCCTATTCTTTTCTAAATAATTGTCACTATTCAGAACAGTGGCAAGTGAATCTTTGTGTTAAAAAAAATAGAGTATTATGTGTTTGAATTTTAAAGATATGATCTATATACATGCCTACATGCTAACCATATATGTAGTTGTATATGTATGAATAAGTTGTCTATGCATATTCACTAATAGCATTAAAATGAATTTAGTTGAAGTTCCTATTAGAAAATTAATTAAGAATATATTTATAATGTTATTCTCAACTAACAAGATACATTTGTGTAACTAAGTAATAAACTTGGGTTTTCCTAGTTTATTGCAACCATTACTACTGGCCGTTAAATATAATGGGTTTGATTTTCACAATTAGGAACCAACTCATCTCTTTGAGTTCCTTATTCAGTCATTTTTAGGCAATATATTCACCTTCCTCTGTTTATGAACATTAGCCACTGTTCCTTTACAGAAACAAACTGAAACACAAACAGAAACAAAGGGAAAGTTTTCACAAATAGACACACACAGTGTGTCACTGGAGGGACCTTACACACTAGCATGTTACTCATGAAGCCACAGGTCCAGATTCTTCCAAAATGTATGTAAACCACACTTGTGAACTATCTTTATTATAGCCACCCTCTCATGTGACTATATATTCATATGCATTCATTTATATTGGTTGAAATATATAAGATATCTCAGAAAAATACAAGTAATCAAAGATCTGGCATGCTATAATTTCTGGAATACCTAAAACCATTGCCCAGAGATTGAACAATCTTGGCCCTTGTTTAAAGATAAAACCTAGTTAAATAGAAATGTATGTGTAGGATAACCGAGGGATAATGTCTGAAGCAGTGGAGAAGGTATTTTTGAGACAAAGAGGAGTAGCTAAGGTAACCTGTGGATCTTGGCACCTTATCAGGGAAAGGTTCTGCTAGTTGTAGAATACAGCTGCCCTCTGTGGTTGGGAATGAGCAAAGAGGTGAAAGAATGTGAAGAATTCAGACAAAAGGTGGGAATTTGGGTCCAGAAACCAGCTTGAGCTTCCCTGAAATCTCTTATTGACAAATCTATTAATCCACCAGAAAGTCAGAACATAAATCGACAAAATCCCAAAGTGGGGGACTAAGTCAAATGGAGATGCAACTGAAGTACCAGGTCTTTAATGGAAAGATATGGACAATGGCAACAGCTGAGTTCAGCAACTTACAGGACTTCTTTTATTTCTAGTTCTACCAGATGTCTTTTTGAATTGTCCATTCTGACTTTCTATACCACCTCCTAATTAACCCTCATCCACAAGGGAACCCCTTGAGCTAGTTGAACAAAGGTTCCTGTAGATGTTCAAGGACAACTGAGATTATAGGGATATCAAACCTACCCCCATTCTTTCCCCAGGACCTTGCTTTCTATGATCTATGTCTGTTACTGACAAACTATTCAGAAAATGATCCAGACACAATGTGCCCACACAACCTGGTTGTCTTGCTGTTCTTTCTTCAAGATGTTCTATCATCTATCTCTGTGCCTTTGTAAAAGCTGTATTCCATGATTTTAATATACTTTCTCACTGTCCATTCTTGGACTTTGTGGGGTCCTTCAAAGATTGACCCAAGGGGTACATTCTACACCAGCTCTAGACTGGTGCCCTTTGCTTCTAGTATCTTGTTTTACCAAATTCTTTGTTCTTGTTGTTGATATTTTTTGTTTATCAATGGACCTGAAGTCTCCCCAGAAAAAAATGCAAGCACCCTAAAGGCAAGAACTATTTCATTTTGTTTTTATGTCATTAGTGTCAAATATAGTGCCTGAGACATAGTAGGTGTCTAATAAATACTCACTGATTAATTGATTGGCATTGTACTAAGATTGGCGGAAGGTCAAAAGCAGAGGCCAAGAAAAATGGCCTTTTTTCTACTTATTTTTCTTGCCATTCTCTTACTATGTTTTTAAATTTTATTTAGTCATTCCTTGGTTACGAGAATAATATTCTTTCCCTCTCTCCCTCCCCTCCCACCACCCTTCCTATAGCAGATGTGCAATTCCACTGGGTATTACATGTGTCCTTGATCAGAACCCATTTCCATTGTTTATGTTCATTTAAAGTCTTCATCCGCAATCATATCCTCTCGACCCATGTATTAAAGCAGTTGTTTTTCTTCAGGGTTTCTATTCCCACAGCTTTTCCTCTGAATGTGGATAGCATTCTTTCTCATAGATTCCTCTGGATTGTTTAGGATCACTGCATTGCCACTAATGGAGAAGTTCATTAAAATTTGATTGTGTCACAGCTTATCAATTTCTGTGTTTAATGTTCTCCTGGTTCTGCTCCTTTCACTCTGTATCACTTTCTGGAGGTTGTTCCAGTCCCCATGGAATTCCTCCACTTTATTACTCCTTCCCCAATTGAAGGGCATCCATCCCCTCATTTTCCAATTTTTTTTGCTACCACAAAGAGCACAGCTATGAATATTCTTGTATAAGTCTTTTTCTTTATTAACTCTTTGGGGTACAAACCCAGCAGTGCTATGGATGAATCAAAGGGCAGACAGTCTTTCAGCACACTTTTGGCATAGTTCCAAATTGCCCTCCAGAATAGTTGAATAATTCACAACTCCACCAGCAATGAATTAATGTCCCAACTTTGCCACATCCCCTCCAGCATTCATTACTTTCTGTTGCTGTCATTTTAGCCAATCTTCTAGGTGTGCCATGATACCTGAGTTGTTTTGATTTGCATCTCTCTGATTATCAGAGATTTAGAACACTTTTTTCATGTGCTTATTAATGATTTTGATTTCTTTAACTGAAAATTGCCTATTCATCACCCTTGCCCATTTATCAATTGGAGAATGGTTTCATTTTTTGTACAATTGATTCAAATTATTTAAATCTAGTTTTAATTGTGTGGGAAGTGTTTTGTAGTTGTGTCCATATAGTTCATGTGTTTGTCTCGGCAGATAGATTACTAAGTATTTTATATTGTCTAGGGTGATTTTAACTGGAATTTCTCTTCCTAATTCTTCCTGCTGAGATGTGTTGGAGATATATAGAAATGCTGATGATATGTAGGTTTATTTTGCATTCTGTAACTTTTCTAAAGTTGTTATTTCCACTAGCTTTTTAGTTGATTCTCTAGGATTCTTTCATTAAACAATCATATCATCCACAAAGAGTCATATTTGGTCTCCTCATTGCCAATTTTAATACCTTCAATTTATTTTTCTTCTCTAATGGCTATTGCTAGAATTTCTAGTAAAATGTTAAATAATAGAGATGATAATGGGCATCCTTGTTTCACTCCTGATTTTATTGGAAATACATCTAGTTTATCCCCATTGCAGATGATGTTTGGTGATGGTTTTAGAAAAATAATGTTCATTACTTTTAAGAAAGGACTTTCTATTCCTATACTTTCTCGTGTTTTCTACAGGAACGAGTGTTGTATTTTGTTAAAGGTTTTTTCTGTATCTATGGAGATAATCATGTGAATTTTGTTGGTTTGGTTGTTGATATGGTCAATTATGTGAATGGTGTTCCTAATATTGTACCATCCTTGCATTCCTGGTACAAATCCTACCTGATCATAGTAAATAACCCTCCTGATCTAAATGTACTTGCTGGAGTCTTTTTGCTAGTATTTTATTTAAGATTTTTACATCTATGTTCATTAAGGAGATTGATCTATAGTTTTATTTTTTCTGCTTTTGACATGCCTGGTTTTAGAATCAGTACCATATTTGTGTCATAAAAGGAATTTGGTAGAACTCACTCTTTGCTTATTATGTCAAATAGTTTGTATAGTATTGGGATTAGTGGTTCATTGAATGTTTGATAGAATTCATTTGTGAATCCATCAGGCCCTGGGGATTTTTTCTTAGTGAGTTCTTTGATGGTTTGTTCAATTTCTTTTTCTGATATGGTATTATTTAAGAATTCTATTTCTTCTTCTGTTAATCTAGGCAATTTATATTTTTGTAAATATTCATCCATATCACTTACATTGCCATATTTGTTGCCATATAATTGGGCAAAATAGTTTTTAATGATTGCCTTAATTTCCTCTTCATTAGAGATGAGGACATCCTTTTCATCTATGATACTATTAATTAGTTATTCTTCTTTCCTTTTGTTTTCATTAGATTGACCAGTGCTTTGTCTATTTTGTTTGTTTTTTCAAAACACCAGCTTCTAGTCTTATTTATTAATTCAATAGTTCTTTCACATTTGATTTTATTAATTTCTCCCTTAATTTTTAGGATCTCTAATTTGGTTTTTATCTGGGGATTTTTAATTTGTTCCCTATCAGGTTTTTTGATTTGCATGTCCAATTCATTGACCTTTGCCCTCCCTAATTTGTTAATATATTAACTCAAGGATATAAATTTCCCCCAAGTACTATTTTAGTTGCATCGATAAATTTTGAAAGGAAGTCTTATCATTGCCATTTTCTTCAATGAAATTATTAATTGTTTCTATGATTTGTTTCCTAACTAAAGAATTTTGTAGAATCATATTTAATTTCCAATTAATTTTTGATATGGCTCTCCATGTAACCTTACTGATTATTATTTTTATTACATTATGATTTGAAAAGGTTGCATTTATTATTTCTTCTTTTCTGCATTTGTTTGTGATGTTTTTATGCACTAGTATATGGTCAATCTTTGTGAATGTACCATGTGCTGCTGAAAAGAAGGTGTACTCCTTTTTGTCCCTATTTTGTACCTCTCTGCCCCTTTGACCCCCTTAGTTTTCCCTTCTCACCTTTCCTGTAGGGTAAGATAGATTTCAGTACCCCAGTGGTCCTAGATACTCTTCCCTCTCAGAATTGATTTCATTGAGAGTAAGGTTTAAGTATTATCTATTTGCACTCTCTTCCTCTCCTTCTTATAAGAGTATTCTTCCCCTCCCCTTCCCATGTATATCTTTGTGTGATAAAGATTATCCTATTTATCTTATTTCTTCAAGTATCTTTTGGTGACATCTTTGATTCCTCTCATCCCTTTTTCTTTTTTTGCATATCATCTTATACCATTTATTACCCCAATCTATTCCTGTGAATGATTCCTCTAATTACTGTAGTAATGAATATAATTTTTGAGAGTTACAAATAACATTCTCCCCAAATATTAATATAAACAATTTGATCTTATTGAAGCCCTTAAAGAAGAAAGTTTGAATAAAGTTTGAATAAAAAAACAGTTTTCCCCTTTTCCCTCTTTGGTGCTCCTTGATATCTGAATTGTCTCTTTTTGGCTTCTTGTAAAATTTTCTCCTTAGCATGGAAGCTCTTCTGTGTGCTGTCACTCTGTGGGTGCCCATGATCTGTGCTCTTAGGCCTGCTGGAATTTCAACCCTAGCTGCTCTCAGGGGTAGGTCTTTGGTGGTCTTAGTCAGCTGCCAAGGACCTAGAGGTGCCCCTCATTTGCTCCAGAGGTGACCCTCACTCACTCATTGATTCTAGTTTGAGCTGGCTCTGACTCTGGATCCATAAGTGGGGTGGGGTGGGTAGATCAGCTATCATTTTGGTGGAAGCTTTATCATCCCCTTATAGTATGGAAATGCCCAAATCCCACATATCTTCAATGCTGTGCCCTTCTGTAGAGTCCCTTCATTCATATGAATTTTTTTTTGTCTTTTGAGGTATTCTATATCAAGAGGTGCTGAGGAGAGGAAGAGTCCTGTGTCTAGACTGCCACTATGTATACCCAGAAGTCTCTATTTCCTTTGCTTTTGGAAACTCAGTTATCTGATAAATTGTGCTCCAAGCATTGTAGGTCAGAAATAAATGATTGAATGAATGAATTGAAGAGGCCCATTTCTATCCACCTGAAGAGCTGAATCTAAGATTAAACTATTTCTGCATCTCCCATGTATCCTCTCATCCATTTTCTCCCTACAATTCAACCTACAATTGGTGGAGTAGATAGAAAGTTAGACCTTGAATCAGGAAGACATGGGTTTTAAGATGGCCCTTGATGCTTTCTAGATATGTAACTCTAGGCAAGCTACATAACCATCAACTCAATTCCTCCACTATAAAATGGGGAAAACAATAGCATCTATCTTGCAGGGTTGTAGTGAGGATAAATAAAATAGTACTTTTAAAGTGCTTAGTAAGGTGCCTGGTACATGCTTAATAGATTCTTGTCTCCTTTCTTCCAACTACAATTAAATAGTTAAGGATTAACATAGTAATTTTCTGGATAATACCAAGGGAAATGTAGGAATGAGTATTAGTATTCTCATTGTACAGAAGAAGGAGGTATGAAGTTCAGTCAATAGCATATATTAAGGGTTTACTTATGTGCTAGATGCAGTAGTAAGGGCTTAGGATACAAATAAAGACAAAAAAATCCCTGATTTCAAGGATCTAACAGTCTAATGGGAAATAGAAGACAAAAAAGTATTTACAAATGAGATATCAAAAAGAGAACTTTAAGGAGCCTCAAAAGGAAGAAACTAAGATTAATGGTTTTCTGTAGAAGGTAGGATTTTAGTTAATATTCAGAGGAAGTCATAGAATGCAGAGAAGAAGAAGGGGAGAGTTCCAGAACTTGAAGACAGCCAGTAAAAATATCCTGAGTCAGGAGAGGGAGTTAAGGAGACCCATGTCAATGGATGACAAAATATGTGAAATTAAGTGAATTGTTTACATTGAATCACTGATCAGTTTCAGAGATTAGGACTCAAATCTAGCTTTCCTAAGTCTTACTTAAATATTATTTCCACTATGTCAAGCTACCATTCTTTGTTTTATAAATTCACTTCTTAATTTCAGGGATCATCATTAACAATTGTGGTTAGCCAAGGAAGTCTTGTCTCTGTATGTAATTGGATATTGTACTTGGGCAAAGAGTTGCTACCATATTTCAGTTCAATTAGATTCAAGAGAATGATGTTTAATGGGTATCTATTATAACAATACCCTATTTCTGGGCATCATTGGAGGTTACATATTTGGAAAATACTGGATAAATCCTCAAATAATTTTGGTTTAGAATTTACAACATATATTTTACAATGGTTTACAGTTTACAAGGTGTGCAAAATGTCTGTGTCTATTGGTACAAATTCTCATTGAGTAGGCCTTTATTATTACAACAGCCTTCTTGTTACTGTTCTCTCTTCTTTAGAGTTTATCCCTTCCAGTTCATTCTCCATTCAGCTTCCAAAATGATCTTTCATACTGTCAACCTTCCTACTGTCCTAATTCAATAAACTATGACAATTCTCTATAACCTCAAGGATCAAATGTAAACTTCTTTATTTCAAATTTGAAGCACTTTACAACTTTACATTTTGAACTGGGTCTTAATTGACAGACTAAAGGAAAGGGGCTGAGTTTTTTAAGTGACAAGAAACTACGAGTTAACTCTGTTTCCCTGATATTTTCTTTTTTGCTTGTTTAGAATAGCACTGGAAACTGTCAGCTCAAAGGCAAAACTAGAACCATTCCCCTCTAAGTAGTCACATTTTCCACTATTTCCTGAATTTTCTGGAATGGTAGTAGCAGAGATAAGAATCACACTACTCTGCAACAAAAATAACTATTGTTCTGTGTTAAAATTAATTGTGGTTGGACTCTGAATATTTATATAGGTAGTTGCCAGGGATTTAACTTCTAAAATCCCCAAATGATTTACTAAAGTAAATGAAATTTATGGTAGTTTATTTACAATATTTACAAAAGAAGGAAGATATTAAGGAATGAGAGAAAGAGAGAGAAAGCTCTGGCTTCTTCTGATGTCAGTTAGAATTTCTAAGCCCCAGTCAGGGGAAGAGAAAAGAAGGGTCGCTAAGTCAGCCTTTCACTCACCAACAGTGACAGTCTAAATAGAAAGAAGTCTGGGTGTCTGTCTTCCAGTCGTTCCTCAAGGGTCTGTCTTCCAGTTTCTCCTCTGAGTCCAACTCTGAGTCAGAGATCCTCCTCCAATTCAAAACTCAAATTGAATATTTCTTGAATGACTCTTCTTCTGCTCTTTAGGTTCTCTTAAAGATCTTTTTCTCTTATACCACCTCCCCTAAATTTTCACATCTATCAATCACAGCAGACCATTTTCTTCTCCAGGACTAGCCACTATTTAGTTCATGCCTTCTTTGGTTAGATTATATATTTTTTAGGTTACTTAACACCTTTTTTTTTCTTTTGGTAAGTTCACCTTTTGTAGTTACTTAACACCTCTTTGTGGTTAAAATGGGTAGATGTACTTAAAATACTGAGTTGTCACCTTTTTATAGACTAAAATCTAAAAATAGATTGTGGATTACAATTCAATCTTCCCAATAAAGGAAGAGCTAAGTACCTTCATTGTTACAATCATGAGATTACAATTTTATCTTTACAATAATGGAAGAGCTAAGTATCTTCATTGTTACAATCAGGAGATAACTAAATCTATTCTTCACATCTGTCAGTGATGTTGAGAAAAGAGAAGCAGGGTGATATCCCTTTATACATATAAAATCTTTGAGTAGAGAGGCTGCTTCTTTTATTTTGTCTCAGTATACCCAGTGTCCAAAATTCTGTCAGCCACTCTAATACATAAAGGAATTGTAGAGGATTGAAGAGGTACAGGGCATAAGGAAGGTTTTGTAACAGGGAATGGAGGAGTTGAAGGGATAGAGGGAATATGGGTGATGATGAGGTAAAAGGAAAAAGATACCCCCTACTGAGAGGCTAGCTTTGAAAAATGGAGTTACTGAGAAATGGGCCAACTATGATAGCCTGAGGAGATGTCTTCTCGATTGATGTTGAAGATACCTCAGAGCAAGTAAGCATGGACCCCTGAGGGACAAGCCTCCCCCTAGACCAAGGTATTCTGACAGGGGTCAGATAAGAACTGTTTATGTTTGAATAGCTGTCCTTAGGCTCAGTTCCCTCTATGTTCCCCTGAAGTAATAGTCCACTCATTTGACTGTGGGTTATTTAACTCAAGATGAATTCATTAACAAGTTTGGATTGGTAAGGTATCAGGATAGAGGGAAGAAGGATTTCCCTATGCCTTTCCCCAGACTGGGTTTGAGTCTCTCTCAGCTTTTCAGCTGAGGCCAGGCCTCACAGGTTGGTGGAGGATTTCTTTTATTCATGTATATGCTAATCTATGCTAGTTTTCTTAAGTTCAAAGTCTTTAGCAGTTGACAGCAAGAGGAAGAAAAGGTTTTGACTTTCAGAGCTGGTTGGACCTGTCTCTTTGGGCTGATGCCCCCAAAGGCTGTCCTTAAATTCAAATTGCTCCCCTTAAGTCCTTTTGTTCAATGATATGAGCACAGGAATCCAGATAGAGCACACAGTTGAGAAAATAAGAAATAGAGGTACTGTTATTCAGAGACAGGGAAAGAACACTCCTTCCAGTCTGAGGGCCAGGAAAGAAAGTCCTCAAGAGCAACTGTCACTCTCCAAGTTGCCCTTTCCCACATTAACTGTCATTGCTATCCATCAATCTTCACTTTAAAATTCCAACTGCTGTTTGCTCTACCTTGGTGGCAGAAAGTCCAGAGCTTGATTCAGTTTTCCTTTCCACACCACACAGAAGGGATTCACTAAATACTTATTTTTTATTGACTTATTAGTTTAGATAAATGATCATTAGCCTTGGAATTAAAGGAGTTTGGT
The DNA here is from genome assembly GCF_027887165.1 of Monodelphis domestica. NCBI lineage: Eukaryota > Metazoa > Chordata > Mammalia > Didelphimorphia > Didelphidae > Monodelphis > Monodelphis domestica. Next base: position 684,841,555 of record NC_077227.1, on the reverse strand, counting down.
TTGAAATATGGCTCTACTGCTTATTAATTATGTGAGCTTAGGCAAATAACGTTCCTTCTCTGAGCCTCAGTTTGTGAGAGAAAAAGGGGAAATTATGATAATAATTGCCCTATTTATGACATGATGGTATCATAAGCATTGTGGTTCCATAGCTGTAGTTCTAGAAGGGACTTCAGATATTATTCAAATAATAAAACTACTTTATAAACTTTAGAGTAATAAGCAATATAATTCACAGTATAATATAAAAATAAGTTATGACTTGTGATTTCTTTAGTATAGGGAACTTTCAGGTGAAGAAATCTCCTTTATCAATGCAGGTTGATATTTTCCCCACAATTCATAATTTTGGTTATCTAGGACACCATGAGGTTATTTGACACACAGCTAGTATGTATATGTCAGAGGAATAACTTACACCCAAGTTTTCCTAAATTCAGAAAATGTTTTGTCTAGAATTCTTTGCTTATTATCATATAATGTGGTATTATAGAATGAAATGCATTATATTTAAGTATTGGTTTTATATGGACATGTATGAGATGACTAATACATGTGTTTCTATATGCACATATATTGATAGATGATGAATTTATATATAATAAAGCAGATATACCCATACACATGTCATGTGTTCATATATCTATATACTATATATTTCTAAATACAAAGTAAATATATATCTATATATATATGTGTGTGTATACACACGCACAAATATAAACTAGTAATACTGGTAAATACTTATACCAGAAAGTAAAACAGATATACACATACTATATATGTAATGATAATACTATTTGAAGCTTTACTTTATTTTATAATGTCCCATCAGATTTTAGAAGTGACTTTGCATTCTTGAAGGCTATATCAGTGTTAACTCTTCTCTGGAAAGACCATCCAAGTTAGAAATGTTCCAAAGCCCAGCAAATAATTTTATGTTATTTGGAAAGTAGAAATGCACATTACCAGAAGGCTGACCAGAAGGGAATGAATATTTTTGGCCACAGTAACTCCTGAAGATTATTCACTAAGAAACCTTCCAGGGATGATAATTATCTCATTCATTCCTTCATTTATTCAACAGTTGGTCAATTATTGAACTAAAATTTAAGTGCTTACTATGCACCAGTTACTGTGCTAAGCACTAGAGATCTAAAGAAAGGAAAACATATAGTTCTTGACTTCAAGGGGCTTGTGTTCTAATGAACAAGAAGGTATTTAGATAACTATGTAGATACAAGAAATATATAATAATAATGGGAGGTAATCTCAGAGGAGAGGCACTGGTATTAAGGGGGACCACAAAAATCTATTTGCAATAGACAAGATATTAGTTTAAAGGAAGCCAGAGAAGCCAACAGGTAAAGATGAAGAGTTAGAGCCTTCCATCTATGGGAACAGTCAGAGAAAATGAAGTCAGGCAATGGAGTATCTTTTGTAAGACACAACAAGGAGGCCAGAATTGATGGGTTGCATTACAGATTATTAAAATGTAAAAAAAAATGCTGGTAAGACATAAAAAGGACAAGTTATAAAGGTTTTGTTTTACTTTTCTTAATGAAAACTCTCCCTCTATCTTATAATTGATGCTAACTGTTGGTTCTAAGGCAGAAGAGCGGTAAGAACTAACCATGGGGTTACCCATGTAACCATGTACCCATAAACCTGGTTTACCCAGGTTCACACAGCTAGGAGGAAGTGTCTGAGACCAGATTTGAAGCCAAGATTTCTCCTGTCTCTAATCCTGGCTCTCTATCCACTGAGCTAACTAGCTGCCACTCTGAAGGATTTTAAAAGTCAGATGCAGGATTTGACCTTGGATGCTGGAGCTGACAGAGTCACTGAGCTTTACTGAGTAGGGAATGACATGGTCAGATCTGTGTTTTAAGAAAATCCAGGAGTGATGGGATAAAGGCTTGCACTAGTGTTGGCTTTTCCAAAAAAGAAAGAAAGGATTTTATAAGAGATGTGGGGAAGTTAAAATCCACAAGAGTTGGAAGCAGCCTAGTTATCTAGGAGAGTAAGGAGTTACATATGAGCTTTAACTCAGAAGGCAGGGATGCTCTGCTTACAGATTTCTTCATATGGAGTACTTTAATGAATTGGAAGTTATGGAGGCAAAATGGCACACATTTTTGATGAAAACAGCTTCTACTCTCTGGGAGCTTACAACCTCATGAAGGGAAGATATGTCAACTTAGATACTAATAACCTATTACTTTATAATCCTCCACTTTAATGTGCACAGTGCCTAGCATATAGAAGTTATTTAAAATTATTATTGACTAATGAAGGGAGAATCACATTAATTAATTAATTCACATTTTCTTAACACACTAAATAATTCCTGACCTCACCAAGTTCCAAAGAGATAGATATGGGGGTGGGGAGGCAACTACATGGTTCAATGGATAGAGTGTCAGGTCTAGAGATGGGAGGTCCTGGAATCAATTCTCTCAGATACTTCCTAACCATGTCACCCTGGGTGAGTCACTTAACCCTCATTGCCTAGCCCTTACTTCAGCCTTGGAACCAATACAGAGCATTGATTCTAAGACAGAATGTAAGGATTTTTTTTTAAGAGATAGATATGTAGACGAAAGATAGAAAGAATAGATAAAATATTCATTAACTATTTACTTACTATTTTCTAGCCACTGTGTTAAGTATTGGGGATAGGAATAAAAACTATTAAGACAGTTCCCATACCACCTGTGAAAGGGCTGGAATTATTGTAGAAATAAGGTTAGACTCAGATCTAAGGTCAAATATGTCCTATCAAAGCTCAGGGTTTCTCTATGGTGTTATCTCATTCTCCAATGGGGAGGGTGTAGAGATGGTGGTTAGATTGCAGATGGTTAAGCTGCATGTACCTGGGCAGTTTGGTGGGGGTTTTGTCCTGAGATAGATAAAATATATAACATAATTTGCAATCAAAGGACATAAGATCCTTCAGGTGGTGGTGGTGGTGCTAATCCCTTATTATGATTTTCAGGACTAGAAAAAATCTAAGGGACAACATCCATGCCATTCTGAAAAGTACACTGCATCTCACTTGTCTCCGCAGCAAAACATTATTCCTCTACATGCTCAGAAGAGAGTCTTGTGACATTGTGATAACCTCTTCCGCCTATTTACATTCCAGATTGTCCATATACCTGGAACATTCAGAGGCTTACTGTTAGCAAGTATTTAGTAGTAAATCCCCTTATTCAAGAGGGCATTGTGATAACAAGAATAACCAATGAATGAAAATATATAGTGGAAGGTCTTGAGAAATAGTTTGTACATACGCTGCCTATTGTGAGTGGTGCTATTAGAATACTTAATAAAGCTGAAAATAGCTTGTTTGTATTTTTAAAAAATGCTTCTCTCTTCTTCCTCTAATGTCATATGCTTTCTTTTAATATCTGGAGATCAAATGAGGAAAAAGAATGACATTCATTGAAATATACTAATTTTAGGACATCAGTCAGTGAGAGAGTCACTGCTGCTCTTCCTGAGTGATTTTAGGAGTAATTTGAAATGAAATATAGAACATCAGAATAACAAATGCCACATTACTCCCCCCAAATCAGTGAAAAGTGACAAGACATCCCAAATTTTGCTGCTGTCAAGACATTAAAGACTTGACAAATGACCCATTGGAAGGGGAACTAACGAATTGATTGATCTTTTTTGAGACTTGAGTCATCTTTCTTCACTTTCTACAGATAACAGTGGATTCAATGAAACCAGAAATGTGTGCTAAAATAAATATATAATGAATGGATCCCCTTTGTGACATGATAAAGGAATATTGCTCAAGCACGGTCTTGGGAATTATTTACTGGGATTAAAATATTGATATGTCTTTTAAATCTCTATTTAGGACTAGGAAAACAACTAAGGGATAACATCTATGTCATTCTGAAAAGTATACTACATCTCACTTCTCTCAGCACCAAAATATTATTCTTTGACATGCTCAAAAGATGGTAGAGAGGTTTGCCATTTCCTTCTTCAGCTTATTTTATGAAGAAGGAACTGAGGCAAATAGAATTAAATGACTTACTCAGGGTCATATATCTCATCAGTGTCTGGGTACAGATTTGAACAGAGGAAGATGAGTCTTCCTGACTCCAGGTCTAGTGCTCCATCTGCTGTACCACCTCCCTGCCCTGTCTGAATATAGTGGGTGCTTAATAAATAAAAGATGAGCTATTATATTGAATTTCAGTTACTACTATGATCAAAATAAGCAACAGATTTCAGTCCCCATATTTCCACTGTCACCAAGCCTATTCAATTATAATGTTTGATGTAGACTATTCATAGGTAACATGTGCAACAAAAAAATCCACCATGGGATTTGTATCTACTTCATGACTGTGTACACAGCTTTCATTACCCAGATAATTGTCTAGTCTCAGCACATAACACAAGGTGGAGAATGTAGGTCACATCTTGCATTTGATTCATGATATGGAAAAACTAGCAAGGAAGGTTTCCTTTTTTTCCATTAGAATATCCTTCCATGTTACTCAGTATTAGAAGAAGACTTGTTTTTCTCTTCCTAGCTTTGAAGGTCACTATGATACCTTGAGCAGTTACTCCCTCTTTCTGGATCTAATCTTCATCACAAAGACAAAGACCACAGAAAGTGTTTTAGGGAATAGATAGCAAGTAGTCTAAGAGCAGAGCAAGCACACATGTAAGAAAGTATGTGAAATAAAGCTGAGAAAGTAAGGTATTTCTACATTTCTGGAGGGCTTTGAATGCCAAACTGAAGCATCTAGACTGTGGTCACAAAAAAACAGAGATAAATTTTGAATGGTGGTAATATGATGAAATCTGAGCACAGGAGAAATTAAATTGGCAGCAGGATAAAGGGAAAATAGGATGAAATAAGGTAGAAATGGAGTAGATGTAGGGAAGTGCTGTTAGTAGGTTAATGCAATAGTTTAGGCATTTGGTAATCAGAGCCAGGACCAGGGGAGTGTTAGTAAGCAAAGAGATGAAGGCAAGGAGGAGGTAAAAAACAATTCACATATAGCATTAAGTGGGTTGAGAACTTAAGTTATGAGAGATGGAGGGAAACAAAAACTGAAAGATCACACTAAAGTTTTGTTTGTTTTGTCCCTAAGTGGGGTTAGGGAGTAGAGTGCTACAGGGAGAAAAATGAAATTGATATAATAGGCAGGTCCCAGAATAAAAATGATGACCTCTGATTGGTACTTATTATATTTGAAACACTTGTAAGTCAGGAAGAGGAAGAGGTACTTTTGCAATTCTAGAGTCAAATATAGAGTTTGTAAAAGATGTCTTAACTTCTAATTGTGCTTTCTCAGAACATACAATAGGATTTGTTGAATAATGAGATAGTAATAATGTGAATTATATTATACTGTGAATCCATCCTCTTAGTTGAGAAGTAGAAAAATAGGGCACAACGCTTCTAAACTAGTTGGTAACAGTGGAATTTTTTTGTCAACTCCAGGAGTGGAGAGGGAAGAGGGAAAGGAGACAAAGTGAATTACATAACCATGGAAAACTTACGTGTAAATTTCTTACTGGAATAAAATGAAGGCAACATTTTAAAAAATAAACTAGTTGGGTAAAAGGGAAGAGGAAGTGATGGTGAGATAGGATATGAAGGGAGACTCAAATAGAGACATTATATGACAGGAAATTCATGCATGTAATTTGAAACCCTTATACAAATATTTATTTGAATATTCATAATGTGAATAGAAAAGGAAAAAATTAATTCTAAATTTAATCAAATCAAAATATCCTATTCTGATCATATAATAATATTTTCACACATATTAATTATATATAGTATTTGTATAGGATTTTAAGATTTGCAAGGCACTTTGCATGTATTATTTCATTTGAGCCTCAGTAAACCTTTAAGTTAGAAGTATGATTCTGTCTATTCTGCAGATGAGTAAACTGAGGCTTAGATAGATTGAATGATTTTTCCATAGTCCACAACTGGTGAATGTAATTTTTAGAATTTGAACATAGATCTTTCTGTCTCCAAAACTCTATACACTATGTCACACAATTCTACAATTTTTAGATTCCTTTCCTTCTGCCATCATTATAAGGAGGAAATTGACAGAGAAAATGTGATCAGATGCATTAAAAAATACATGTTTAGGGTAATAGAGTCAAGATGGCGGAGAAGGTTCACATAACTATTTGATTTCTATGAAATTATCCTCCAAAAAACTATAATATAACATATCAGAACAAATTCTGGAGAAGCAGAAACTACAAAAAGATGTGGTGAAATGAATTTTCAGTCCTGAACAACTTAGAAGGTCAGTCAGAAGAAACTAGTGGACCTGGTTGGAGAAGGATCATAAAGCAGCATGACAGGGCAGGCTTTATCAAAGCAATAGGTCCTTGGCACAGCTGAAGCAGTAGCAAAGGCCTCTGAAGCTCTCAACCACAATGTAGTTGGGCAGCTACTCAGAAGGATGTTGCAGATGTTTCTTTACTTTCTCTGGTTGCCAGACTCTTGTTGCTTTGCACTTACACAGATACAGGTTAGTAGTCTTGGGGCAAGATTTCAGGGTGAGGAGGAACACTAGCACACACTAGCACTTGGGGACACTGGGGAGTAGAGGCCGCTGGTTATAGTTCGAAGAAGTAAAAGAGCAATTGGATTTAAATAATAAATTCTATAACTTAGTAGCTTATGGCACAGGTAGGGCAGATATCTTCCCTCTCTTGAAGCCTTGCTTTCCATTTCAGAGAAATGAAAGATAATGTATTCTCTCTACCCAGACAACAAGGTTTTTTGGAAGAAAGTGATTTGTAAACCTTAAGGTGTTATAGAATTATGACATTATTATCTACATCACAGGGTTGTTTCAGGGAAAGCTCCTTGAAAACTGTAAAACTCTGAAGAAATATGAGTGGCTCTTATTCCAATGCATCCAAATCCCATAATCTTTAGTGTTCCAAATTAAAAACTGCATCAAAATTCAAAGGGTTGATTATTCCATTTAACTCCCACAGGCAAATGCTTTTCCAATCCATCTGCTACCCCAAATGTCAAGTCCTAGACATGTCCCCTCGCAACACTGTCCCCAGATCTCACATATAAAGTGGAAGAAAAAAATGCACCCCATTTGAGACAATGAGCTAGCCTGAAACTGGAATAATCCGTAACCCTATAGTATGATGAGTTTGACATAATAAAGTTTATACTTGATAAATTTCAAAGCTAATGGCATTATAGGTTTTAAAATAGGTATTTTTCTAAAAATTGCTCACATTCCTAAAGCATTAGGTTTCATTTACAAATCACTTGCCTTACAATGACCCCCAGAGTTAAATAACTGGCAGAATTAGCACTCACACTTCACAGAAAAGGAAATCAAGATTAAGTATAGTCAACTCATTTGTTCACAGTTATGCAGCACACCAAAGTAGCTAAGACAAGACTGAAACTCAAGACTCTTAACTCCAAGTCCAGTTATCTTGCAATTAAACAACACTGCCTTCCTCAAAATATGGCTGTGTGTTTTAATATTAAGAACTACTCCAAAGTCCATTTATTTATTTATTTATTTATTTTGCCATCTGAACATTTGGTAACAATAGATATCATGCTACTTACCACAGATTGTGGAAACATTTTTTTTTCTCCTCAAGTGCTCCATGGCACTGTCAAGGAACAAAGAGAAGTAAATACTAGTTAATACATTGGCTCTCGAAAGAAAAATAAATAAAGCCACAGGAAAAGAGATCCATTGCCTCCTTGCAAATAACTACTCCTATGAGACTTGACTAGTGGAGTCATGAAGGAAAGTGACATCAGGAGGATGGGGGAGAGAGAGAGAGATAGATCTGGAATGACTTAAATAGTATGCTTACATGATGTGAATTTATGTGACCAGCTGGGTAGATTGTATTTAGCAATCTTTGGAAAGGTGGGGGGGAGTTTGAATTTAATTCGATGAAGAAAACTGGTTCTTTGAGAGAATTAATACTTCATTCTCTATAAACTTTTGGATTTTCCACTATGACAAGAAACCGTATTTGCAGAAAAAAAATCACCTTAAGTGCCTGTAGTGGATACCTTTTTCATACCAGTAAATATTTATGTAATTTCATTATATGCAAACTAGTAGAAATGAAAATGGACTTAAAATGCATAAAAGTTATAGGAAATTTCAGAATTAGATAGATTTGTGTCAAATTTCTAGAGTAATCAATCTTCACTAAAGTATAGGTCTAACCATGTCACTTCTCCCTTCAGGAATAACAGTAGCTCCCTATTACTTCTTAAATTTAAAAAACCCTACTCTCTTTAGCATTTTAAAAATTATATTTATTTTTTTGTTTGTAGCATTTAAAATATTAAGATATTCAGTTAACTCCCTCCTTCCCCTTCCCATTAGAGAGCACGCCATTTGACAAAAAGATATATATGCATATAAAAACCTGTCTTATTAATTTCTATTTTTCTTTTTAGCATTTTAAAAGATATTACTTTTTAGGTCCTATCTGTCTTTACAGAATGATTTTATCTTCTTTCTTTATTATCAAGTAATCTTTGTTTCCAACTATCTGAACTACTTTCTGTTCCTCCATAAAAACCAAATAAACAAATAACAACAGCTAAAACCTTTGCATCTCTGGCCTCCACACATTTGTGCACAGTGCTTGGAATACTTGGCATGCCCTTTGATTTCACTTATGCCTCTTAAATTTCCAGCTTTGGTCCAGGCAGCCCAGATATCCACCTCCTACACTACAGGTTTCTTGATACTCTCATTGTTGGCCCTCCACCACAAATTTATTCTGTATATATTTTTATTTGGCTATGTGTGTACATGTTGTATTACTCAAGTGGAATGTAATCTCTTAGAACATGGAAACTCTTTCATTTTTTCCCTGTTTCCCTAGCACCAAGGAGACTCTCTGCCACATAGTAGTCATTTAATTAATACAAAATGTATGGATATGATTCTGTTCCCCAGTCACTCTTGCCTAAATTATTCATTTACTTCAGATGGAAGTCTCCCCAACCTCCTTTCTGATTATCCAAAATTTTCTGGGTTCTGCACGTCAACTTACATATACAGACACATCCTAACTATGTTCAATTCAGTTAAACAACCAATTAGAAATGATAGTGATCAATTAATTAAAAGAAACACACTTGAATAGCCAGTGTGTAGACATATTCATGCTTAGAACTGTTAGTTTCTTCAGAAATGGAAATTAATGCTTAAATCTTCCTTTTATATATTATTTCAAAAGGCCAATGGGAAGATCCATTTTTCAATAAAAATTATTTATCAGTTACTACGTACATCATACTAGCCTGTACCGATCCTCTGACCATACTGGAGCTTGGAGGCAGGACCTAGGTCAACCAGTCAGGACTGTGGTGAGGAAATTCACTCAGAAGAGACTGCTATGGGAATGAAAGGAAGGCTTTGTCTATCTAGGGTCAATTTCACTATTAGTGGTTCTGGTGGCAAAGTCATAAGAAAATGAAGAGTGTCAAAGCTAAAGGTCAGTTGTCAGCAAGAATTAATAATCAGAGGGAACAAATGAAGGAGGAACAGTGAGGTCAGACAATACAAGTTGGCTTCTTAGAAATTCATTTCAACAAACATTTATTTAAGCACCTGAGTTTACATGGCCATAGAGAACAATTCCATTAACTCTAATGTCAAACAAAATTGTCCTTTCTGTGATAAATCCTTTCCCTAATAGATGAAATGCCAAATGTCCAAAACTGAGCACATCATATCTTCAAATGGAATAGATCAGAACTCGAAAGATTTTAGTGATGAATACAATTAGTAATCTAACTGAATGGAATTTAGAGCTGTAATGAGGGATAATTTTTGTCCCGTTGTCTCCTATAAAGGAAGAAACTGAGTTAAAAGGTTAAATTTTTATACCTATATGTATATCATTATATCTATACCTACACATCTATAATCTATCTCTGTGTCTATATGCTTATTTATAATTATATCTTCATCTATATTTAGCTATAGGAAAATCAATCTATCTACCTATAAGTTTGTGTATCTAGAGATAGTTATAGTTACAAAATATCAAAAAACCAAAAGAGCTAGAATTTGTATATGGGTCTTTTGATTCCAAATTTAGCGCTCTTTCCACCATGCTAGCTATGGCAGACTAAATCAGCTTAGCCTCTAGAAATCATAACTTTGAAAATATCCTAAGTAGACTTTTTTAGGTATTAATCAATATCAGGTGGGCACACTGCCATTCTATATAAATGTTTATGAATTCCACATTTTCTGCCGTGACATGGTTTCTCACCACAGTAGTTATTTTAGGCAGGCTAGAAGCAATTCAAGATTTTTTTCAGTCCATTTGCAGATCTATCCGCTATACTAAATTGCTACAATATTGCATTAAAATGATCATAATGGAACACATTCTGAGATGACATCACTTTCCATCAAATTTGAAAATAGAGACAGGAAAAATATATTTTAAACTGAATTTGTCTTATTTACATTTCATATGAACTCTAAAGTAGTATAACTCCTACACTCTGAAAAATAGTTATTGAAGATTCACTGAAAGTTACCGCCTCCTTTCTTTCTAAATGGCATGTTTTTCAAACAGAAGGTCTATATTACTTAAACAATTGTTTATTTTTGCTTTCCTTTTTCTTTTTAACAAAGCCAATCTAAGATGGTCACTGGGTTTCTATCGTAAACACTTTCATTAGAGACAGAAAGTAAGCTTCATATGTAAAGGTGATGTAATGAAATGGGCATCAAATTTGGAACAGAGATTCAAAAATTAAATTCAGAATGGATTCCAAAGATCTTTACTTTTAAACTTCTCATTTTAGATATAAGGAGACTGATACCAATTAGTTAAATGACTTAACCAAGGCCATATACCTAGTGAATGACAGTGATGAAATTGTCTTCAGTTTCCTTTCCCAATGCTATTTCAAATTATAATACATACTCAATAAATACTTGCCAATTGATTAAATTAAAATTAATAGATCAGATAAGCATCTTTTGGGAATTCTCACAAGATCTCTCAATTTTGATTTCAAGTGATTATTTGAGTTTCTCACTGATGCTTATAATTTAGAGGACCATATGATATTTTAGAGATTCTTCAGGAAAAAAAGTTCAAATACTTGTTCTTATTAGACATATGAGTATAAATAAAATCACCCAGAATCTCTGAATCTCAGTTTTATCATCTATAAAAGGGGAATGAGGATATATATATATATATATATATATATATATATATATATATATACATAAGTTCTCACATGGACTTGGGAGTGAGACATTTTAAACCTAAGGTGTTATATACATATGTTATCATTTAAAAAATCAAGAATGATAAATAGAAAGAAGCAAGACATAGATTTTATATTATTAAAAAAATTATTTACCTTGCCTCTTAAAATAGATAGTAAGTACCAGTTTCAAGGCAGAAGGGTGGTAAGGGTTAGGGAAAGAAAGTTTTGACATGCCCAGGATCACAGTTCTAGGAAGGGTATGAAGCTAGATTTGCACTCCCATTTCTAGGCTCCAAGCTATAGCTATTGAAGCACCTAGCTGCCTCTATTCATATATCTTTTTCTTCTTAATAAAATAATGTCTTTTCTAGTGTGGGGAAGGGAAGGAAGATAGGAAATACCTTGGAATTTTCATATAAAAAACAAACTTTTTTTTTTAAACAGTCTTTTTTTCTCTTTGTATGGACTTAACTTATCTTAGGTGAAAGCAATTCCTTGCAAGGAAACTTTATATACTAGTATAAGTTGGCAACTGTTTTGTAACTTATAATTTTAATGAATTACTTGGGGTAATGAGAGGTTAATCAGTCTAGTCATAACAGTCTTCAACCCAAAGAATCCTCCATTCACTACATTATGCCATATATTAATTTTTTAATAAATATATTGGCTGTATCAAAGGAAGTAAATCATTTAAAATCATCATGTTGCATTCAAAATAATTGGGTATACAAATATATAAATATATGTACATATCTATCATTTATCATCTGTCTAGAGATGGATAAAGGCAAAAAAGTTTTAAAAAATTAGATTTTGAATCCAGGTCTTCCGATTCCCAATTCATTGTTTTTCCATCACGTTACATTTTCATATACATAAACATGTATAATAGTTTAGCTTTAAAATATTTTTACATCTCCAGAAAAGAGATCATGGTTAGGAACATTATTGTTGGTAAAGTAATTTATACTTAAACCACTGCTTTGAAACTGAGATTTAGAGAAATAAGTGAGCCTGTTTATCCTGATTTCAAATGAAACTGGCTTTTATTGGATCAGAACTCAATGCCCTGAGCCTGGCCAATTCCTTCCCTAAGTCCCCAACCACCCACAATGGTAACAATGTCAAAGTTACCCTGCAGAGATGAAGGGAATTGAATAAGAAATAGAATCCAAATATATTTTCCACCCCATAGATCACCATTTCTGTATGTGAGCAGCCCCACTTGTAGCTGCTCTGTTGACAAAGGACTTTCTTAGCCAGGGCTGACTGCTAACACCTGTCTCAAAGTCAATTTGCCTCATGTTTTCATGCAACCATTTCAATAAATGTCAATGTGCTGAATTTTTACATGTACAAATATTTATGTAAGACTGAGAATAAGCACAACAGTAATTTGAACTTAAGCTATTCAAAACATTTTAAAACCATAAATTAATTAAGCTTCCCATTTCCTTGTCAAGTAGGCAATGTTTTTTTTTATTTTATTATTGTATTTTTGGGTTGTTGCCCTTCAAAATTTCTAACATAGCTGTGGGAGGAAAGTGGGAAAAAAAACATGACCCTCCTCAGGAGTGTGCTCTTTTTGTACTCTTTGCCTTCTCTGCCTGCATCACTGTGATAGGTGCTATGAAGAGCATCTAAAAGCAAAGAGACATGGACCCTGCCCTTAAGGAGGTTATGAGACTGCACATATACACAACTTGGGAGTAAAGTTGTGTTCGAATAGGTGCAAAATGCAGAAGCTACCACTAAGATGAGATTAGAGTGGAGGAGGAGAGGGCAATTCAACCAAAGTTTGACAAGAGAGTACATTTAGAGATGTTTCGTTTTATTTTAAGTATGGGACATTTATTATTCATGGCAGCTCATGAAAGGCTTTGGATAGGGCATGTCTAAAAGAAGATTATATGATACCTAAGAGATCATAAGCAGACAGGAGGTCATGTGATATATTTTGGAGAAGTTCCAGATGTTACCCAACCACTGGCCCCCAAATTTCCTTAACAACTCACTAAAATATCTTCTCCTGTCTTTGTCTCTCTCTGTATCTTTATCTATATGCTAGTCTCATATTTCTCTTTCCTTTCTATTGCCAAAAACTGAATCATACATTTAACAACAAAGAAAGAGAAAGAAAATGCTCATAACAAATAATCATATTTCAATTCATACTATAGCAAAGAAATCCCCGTATTGGCTAGATCCAAAATATATGTCTCCTTCAGCAGTTGAAGTCCATCACCTTTCAAGATAAAGATGCATAATGTACCCATCTTTATAATGTTGTTGTCTTTTAAATTCAATTTTATTTTATTTTCAGTTTCAAATCATCTTTCTTCCCCTTCCCTTCCCCCTATATTTAGAAAGTCAGTAAATCAAAATCTGTTGTATCAAGATACGTAGATGTTTATTCATGCAAAACAATTTGCTGCATTAGTTATGCTGGGAGACAGACAGAGACAGAGAGATGGAGATGGAAAGGGAGAAAGAGAGGGAGGGAAGGATGAAAGGAGGGAAGGTGGAAGAAGGGAAGACAAGAAAAAACAAGATATTTGATAATCTCTATCAAGAAAATGATGACATTTTTCATCATGAGTACTTTGCATTGTGGTTGATGATTACATTGATCAGAAATCCTAAATCTTTCAAAGTTGATTGTCTTCATAATGTTAGTGTTATTGTATGCATTATCCTATTATTTCTCCTCATTTTTATCTGTTTCATAAAGGTTTCCTTTGAAACAGTGAATTTTATCATTTCATATGTCACAATAAACATCTTTTACATAAATATAGCAAAATGTATTTAATCATCCTTCACTAGGTGGATACCCCTTTGGTCTATAGTTTGAAGCTATTATGTAAAGAGTTACTGCAAATATTTTTGTACATATGAAACCTTTTCTTCCTTCTTTGATTGTTTTGAGACTATAGCTTTGTAGCAGTACAGATTTAAGGAGGTGAGCAAGGGTTGCAGATCTCTGCAAAATGACTGAACCAATTCACAGCTCCTTCAGCAGTGATTTGATATGCTTCTTTTCCAACAGTTCTTCCAGCATTTGCAACTTTTATTTTCTGTCATCTTCTGATCTGATGGTGGTAGATGGGAGGCAAAAATTCAGAGTTGCTTCAATTTGTATTTCTCTAATTATAAATGTTTGATGGCAGTTTTTTCTTATCCCTAACCTTTAAGTTCACAATTTTAAAGACTTTTTAGGACTTTCTTTGGTGGATCTAAGAAAAATTTAAATATTACAAAGGACTGCAACCTAGGCTACAATCATTCTGTTTGAATCTGGTCAAGTCTTTTCAATGTATAATATAATTTGCCTGTTGTATTGTAGTACTTCTTTTCCAGAGATTTGAGTTCAACATCTGGGCTGCCCATCCATAATTATTATTAGTGATGATCTATGACTGGCTTATCATCTTTTTAATCTTTCAATCAATCAATAAACATTTATTAAGTGTCTCACATGCCAGGCACTGTGTTAGGTGCTTGGAATAAAGAAAAGGGCAAGGGGTGGGCAAAAGGCAGTCCTTGGCCCACAATTCAATGAGGGAGCCAATATGAAAATATATAAAGAAATATACATATATATATTAAAAAACCTATATATTGTATAAATAGGGGAGAGAGAGAGAGAGAGAAAGAGAGAGAGAGAGAGAGAGAGAGAAAGAGAGAGAGAGAGAGAGAGAGAAAGAGAGAGAGAGAGAGAGAGAGAGAGAGAGAGAGAGAGAGAGAGAGAGAGAGAGAGAGAGAGAGAGAGAGAGAGAGAGAGAGAAAGGCACTAGAATTAAAAGAGTTTGGGAAAGCCTTTCTATAAAAGATAGGATTTTAGTTGAGACTTAAAGGAAGCCAGAGAAGTCAGTAAGTAGAATTGAGGAGGGAGAACATTCCAGTGGGTATTAAAGAGCCAGAGAAAATTCCCCAAAACTGAGATGAAGTATCTTGTTTATGGAACAGTAAAGAAGACAGCATAAGTTGGTCAAAAGAATATATGGTGGAGAGAAGACTAGCAAAGCAAGAAGGGGACAGGTTATGAAAAACTTTGAATGCCAAAGAGAGCATTTTGTATTTATTTCTTGGGCAGTAGGTTTAGGGAGAAATATAATGAATTCTGTTTTGGACGTGAACTGTTTAAAATCTCTACTGGATATACAGCTTGAAATATCTGAAAAGCAATTGGAAATGCAAGGGTGCAGGTTATCAAAGTGGTTGGTGCAAAATAGGTACATTTAAAAATAGTCAATGTAGAAATATTAATTAAATGTATGGGACCTGAGGAGATAACCATGTGAAACTGTATTGAGACAGGGGACAGACAAGGACAAAAGCCTGAGGGATATCAATGGTTAGTAGGCATGATCTGGATGTGGATCTAGCAAAGGAAACTGAGAAGGGATAGTCATAATATGATCTATTGTACTTACTCTCACTATTCATTTTTCTGTTGTCCTTTAGGCTCTCAACCCTTTATTCTTCTGAAACTGTACCATCTCATAAGGTCCAATATTTTAGCATCTCTATAGAAATATTGATGTTAAAAATGAAGACTTGTCAGGGAGGGAAGATTGGAATTACTGAAAATGCTATGAAACTTCACAAATAAAATCTGATTTCCTACTGTTCTTTTCTGATTCCAGATTGTTATCTATCCCAATACACATGCAATAAATGACTAGATATGATGCCTGCTTATCTACATATCATAATCTGAGAAAAGAGCATTTACATTCCATTTTTGAAAACTGTAAACGGCTTGGCATATGCTATTTCACTGACTAGATCTTATTAAGGAAGTATTGTGGGTTCTTTTGGGACTTACTGTAATGAACATCAGGGTTATCTTTAAATAGGAGAATGTGGAGAACAAGGAGCCATACTTCATTCATTTGAACCTTTTCCAGAATGTCCTCTATGGACCTAGTAAACACCTTTGTTGAACATATGTCTCCTTAATCCCTCTTTTATTCCCAGTTTGCTGTTCATGGTCAGCATATCAATGAATAGTTCATATCTTCATTTATCTTATTAAACAGATGGGAATCACCTAGCTTGAAGGGAACCTTTGAGGCTATCTTTTGTAAAACCAAGTCAAATGTTTCAATTTTATTTGATCTCATATTCTAATTCAGTTGTATACCAGGCTATAGTGTGTGGTGTCCTACAGAACATTGCCCTAGAAAAATTGGCTTCTTTCCTCTTACTTTTTCATGTTTTTTATTTCTAACAAGGATAAAAATATTAATAAATTTTCAATAGTGAGAATTATATGGTATTTTAAAACTTGCAAATTTCTTTACATACACCATGTCATTTGTGCTTGATAATTGTCCTCACTGACAAATACAACATATACATGTCGTTCACATAAAAAAATCTATGAAGATCAGAACACAGGGTAAAAATTACTTTTCTCAATTCCATTTGGTGGTTGTTATAATGCTTTCTTTAATGTTTTGCATTATTTTGGAATAATATTTTTGAGAAATCTTGAAAATGTATTTCTGAATTCCTTAGCACTGTGTTACCTCAAGTATACAATTTATCTCTTTGTATTTTGTCCATACTTCATCCTCCCAAGTGTCATTTCTACTTTCTTTCCTGACTTATCTAATAGAGGCAGTGGATTCTAAATTCAGTAATCTGAATATCATTCCATCATTATCACTGATGAAAGTAGAGCATCAGAGAAAGGCCAAGAGATCTGTTCCATTTCTCATCTACACATCAATCTTCTTTTTCATTTAGACATTCTCTAGAAATTATTTAGCCTTGATGAACTTTACTCTATGCTATTTTCAGGATCATTTTAATATTAACCATTTCTTCAACATACTTTTCTAATAGTAAAACATCATTATTTGTAAATTTTATAAATAAGAATGTCATGTTTTAATTTTATTTACCTTTATTTCCATGTTTTAGCACAGTGCTTGACACTTGCCAGATATTTAATAAATGTTTACTGACAGCTGCAGACATCTTACAGTTGATAGTATAACTTTCCATTTAACTAAAAAAATAAATTTTTGATAGCTAGGAGTAGTAACAACATTTTCTGTTTTCTTGCATTAATTCTTTTTGGATTAATAAAATATAAGATATGACTATAGTTTCAGTGAATGTTATTCCTTGTATAAATCACTTTTTTTCTCTGAGTTAATCATTTGCACAAATAAGTACCTTAATGTGGGATAATTAGATAGAATATCTTCTTATTATGGTTCTTTTGATGTAGTAATGATTTTGACTAATGAATGATTTAATTACATATAGGCCACTAATTGTGAAATAAAGTCCAAATCAACACTCAGAATATATATTCTTTAAGATACAGGATATCTTATTATATTCCATTTTTTCAGCACTTAATTGGTTCTTTACCCTCTAATTGTCTCTTTGAAGAAAGCATTCTTCTAGATAAGTGTTTAGTTTCTGAGTAGTTTCTAAATTTATTGTGTCTAGAATTTCCTTATCCTAAGTATAATTTCCAAAAATATTTCTCCATCATCCCCTGTGGAAGAAAGTAACATGTTAAGGTGCTGAAAATATCAGTTCTAAGTAGATGTGTAGAAAAGACTGAGTGACCAGAAATTGGGAAGAAAAGTCTGAGGGGACTTTCTGAAATAAATGATCTCTAATCTTTTTTCCTGAAGGAGGTAATGACCATACATCTTAGATGGTGGGGAAGGGAATAGTAGAGGAGGTGATATTCAAAGTACAAGAAATATTTATGAAAGTTGAGGAAAAAATGGGGCATAAGTGAAAAATATGGCTAGACAGTAAATAACTCACATGAAACAAATCTCAAAATTTTAGTAGACTAGAATATCAAAATGAGTCAACAGTAAAAGTAGAAGTCATGGAAGAAATGTTGTCCTGGATTATACTGATATAAACAGTGTCTAGACTGAGATGGCTGGAAGGTCCCAAATCTTCTGTCTAATCAGAAAAATAAAACATATCTTGAGCAAATATAAGGAGGTTGAAGAAGGAATTCAATGGACAATAATTCAGTTTGGGTTTTAGAATTGTATAATATAAGAATAATGTGATATTCAGCTGGAAAGATGTCATATTAAAGAATTGTTGTCTTTTTCTGGAGGCATTAAGGAGCTACTGAAAGATTTTAGCACCTTCAGAGTATTATTTTTGGAAGTATATTAAAGGGTTTATAGACCCTTAGAGAGGAGAATGTATATAGGTATTCAGAGGTAGTAGTTAAATTTAATATAATAATACAGGAAAGATGTTATAAGGTCCTTAATTCTAAAGAAGCAAATATGAAGAGAGAGTAGAGGAGATTTTGATAAATATGATAGAGGTAGAACAATCATCAGTAGGCAAGAAGGAGGTGAAATAGGGGACAAGACTCAAAGAATATTTGAGCATTTGCAACTCTAATAACTGGGTTGATGCTACACCATCAAAAGAATTGGAAAGTTGGAGAGAGGGTCCCCATCATTGTTAGAGGGGGGAAGAAAATGAATTAATTTTTTGAAATGTTGCTGGAAATGTCAAAGAATTATTGGGGCATTTATGTGATGATGTCCCTCAGAATACTCAGAAGACATTTAACATCAAGAAACAAAGAAGAAAAAAATAAACAATAACAAAAGATGGTCTAAGATTTGAAGTCAGACCAGAGACTCAGAAACAGACTGTATTAACTTATTTAATAGCAATAAACACACTGGCTAACTCAATTTAGAATGATTCTGCTATATTTAAATGATCTAGCATTTGAGGCTAACTTTAGCCCATTCCCCCATTCCCTTCTTTTGAATAAGTCTCTTCAGTGGAAAGATCTCAGAGACCATTAGACCACTGTCTGCACAGCAAAAGATAATTTCATATAAATATTAACTGAAAAATTAGAGTTAGATTTTAGCATAAAGGAGGCGAAGCTCTTGAAATTGATTGGGTGCCACTGGGTTTAATGAGAAATACACAATAAGTTTGACAGATGATCTGGTAATTGTTGGCAAATAATTAATTGGTTCAGAGAAAATTAACTTTGCCCTCTCATCCTTGGCTAATTTTGTAGCCATAATTTATCTGGCACCATCACCATTTCATCATTGTCAAAAGGAGAAAAAGGAACCCATAACTAAGTCACAATATTCCTCTGATGGATAATTTTGAGTCCTAGTTGAACCTTCATGATTTAGTGTAGTTCTAGACATTCTTTAATAACTTAGATATGTTGATTATTATCAGGATGATTGTGGTAAAATCTTGCTAAAGATTTGTGGTTGTATCTCATTAGGTAACCTCTAAGTTAGATAGGAATCCTTCTACACTCTATAGTATCTGCTACTCCATAATTGTTTATATTCGAATTTTTCTGCTTAAATATACTTGACAGAGTTTGTACCTTGCTGGCAAAATCATCAGGAGTCAATCAATCAATTAATTACAGGTATTTATTAAACCATCTACCATATGGCAGACATTATAATGACCATTGGCATATGGAGGTCAAAATGCAACTCTCCTTGCCCTTAAAGAATTGACATTCTCTCAAAGGATATATTATGCATATAATTACACCCAAACAAAATAAATACAAAATAAATATAATGTAAATTTGGGGGTGGAAGGCATTAGCATCTGGGAGGATCAAGAAAAACCTCATTTAGAAGATGACCCTTAAATAAGATTTTGAAAGAAATAAGAGTTGCTAAAATGCAGAGGTGAAGAAAAAATATGTTCTACAAAAGGAAGATGAACTGTACAATGGCACTGGGATATAAAATGGGAGCCATGTGCTAGGCAGAGAAAGAAAGCTAATTTGTGTTGATCATAGAGTAGTTCAACAAAGGTATCAAATGCATAAAAAAGTTCATAAAAGTTATGTTAGGGCCAACTGATGAAGGGCTTTAAAAGTCAAATACAGGAGTTTCTCTTTGATCATGAGGGAACAGAGACCCACTGGCATTTCAAGATTCATTTCTAAGCTATGGAGAGTTCAGGATCATAGAACTTTGTAGTGAGCCAATTTAGTAAAGACATTATGATGGTGGTCCAGAACAATATACCCTATAAATAAAATATTTTTACACATAAAATTTATTTAACAGATTTTATTGAATTCCTTTATTTTTATGGCCAAGATTTCATCTCCTGCCACATCCCAGTCAAGTTTTTGAGAGTTATCCCTTGTTACAATTAAAAACAAACAAACCCTTACCTTATCTATTAAAATAGAGTATTTATTTAAGGACAGAAGTGAAGTAAAGGATAGGCAAATGGAGTCAGGTAATTTACTCAGAGTCACATAGCTAGAAAGTATTTGAGGCCAATGTTGAATACAGGTCTTCCCAACTTCAGCCCAGCACCATATGCATTGTGTAACCAAACTGCCTATACAATTTTATTGAAAGAGAGAGAAAGAAAGAAAGAAAGAAAGAAAGAAAGAAAGAAAGAAAGAAAGAAAGAAAGAAAGAAAGAAAGAAAGAAAGAAAGAAAGAAAGAAAGAAAGAAAGAAAGAAAGAAAGAAAGAAAGAAAGAAAGAAAGAAAGAAAGAAATGAAGAAAGAAAGAAAGGAAGGAAGGAAGGAAGAAGAGAAATATGATTATAATATTTTTAAATCTGAAAAATGTTTTCTACAATATATCACACCTATGAATCTCCCACATATTTTAAAGAGTTAGGATAGAGAGATATTTTTATATGTACATATCTTCTTTGGGGGGAAGATAGTTCATGATCATTTTGCAAGATTTATTTTTGATTATTTGAAGGTGTTTGTTCTTCATTTCATTTAAATTGTTCTAGTCTTCTGAACATTTTTGAGGAAACTCATCAAACATCAAAATGCTTAACTATTGTGGATGAAGAAGTTCAAATGTATATTCCTCTTTTCTAGGCAATGAGAAAGAAGCAGAGATAAAGTAGAAAATAGCTGCTTTAAAAATTGCAGTCTAGTAAAAGAGATAAGAAAAGAATATAGATAACTGTAATAAAAATTAGAATATGCTAAGAAGAACATAAATCCTTCGAGATTAAATGAGCAAGGGTCAATTTTTCAGTTAGAATGATAAGGGAAAACTTCAAATGTGGAGATGGGATTTGATTTGAACCTTAAAGGGTAGTTAAGCTGTCACTAGGCTGGGTTAGCGATGGACATGGTATCCTAAGATTATAGAGAAGAAAAAGAAAAAGAAAAGAAATTAATAGAATTTTGTAGGTAGAGGAACATTGCAAATATCTAGGAAATGAAAAATCGAACCAGTTTGGCTTTTTCTTTGCCATTTGGCACTTTGATGGAACCTGTGAATATCCTCTAAGAATAAAGTGTTTTTTTTTTAATTGATTAACTAAGAAAAATTTTTCCATGGTTACATAATGCATTTTCTTTCCCTCCCCTTGTCCCATCCCCCTCCCATGGCCAATGTGAAATTCCACTGGGTTTTACATGTGTCATTGTTCAAGACCTTTTACCATATTATTGATATTTCCACTGGGGTGATCATATCCCCATCGACCTATGTGATCAAGCAGTTGTTTTTCTTCTATGTTTCTGCTCCCACAATTCTTTCTCTGAATATGGATAGCGTTCTTTCTCATAAGTCCCTCAGAATTGTCCTGGATCATTGTATTGCTGCTAGTAGAGAAGTCCATCACCTTTGATTGTACCACAGTGTATCAGTCTCTACGATGTTCTCCTGGTTCTACTCCTTTTGCTCTGCATCACTTCCTGGGGGTTGTTCCAGTCTCCATGGAATTCCTCCACTTTATTATTCCTTTTAGCACAATAGTATTCCATCACCAACAGATACCACAATTTGTTTAACCATTTCCCGATTGAAGGGCATCCCCTCATTTTCCAAATTTACCACCACAAAGAGTGCAGCTATGAATATTCTTGTACAAGTCTTTTTCCTTATCATCTCTTTGGGGTATAAACCCAGCAGTGCTATGGCTGGATCAAAGGGCAGACAGTCTTTTAGCGCCCTTTGAGCATAGTTTCAAATTGCCTTCTAGAATGTTTGGATCAATTCACAACTCACACCAGCAATACATTAATGGTCCTATTTTGTCACATCCCTTCCAGAATAAAGTTTTTAAATGCATAAAATAAAGCATATTGAAATGTAACTAGTCAAAAACTTAAAAACAAATTCACAATCCTCCTCTGAACTTTTATTCTAGATAATGCATGGAAGAGAAGTTGTTTTTTTTTTTTTTAACAGACTTGAAAATCAGATTGGAATCATTAATTTGTAGGCCTTTGAATTTCAGGAGGAATTTTTTGTTGTTCTGTCCATTTTTTCAGCCATGTACAACTCTTTGTGGCCTGATTTATGGTTTTCTTGGCAGAGATACTTTGGTGCTTTGCCAATTCTTTCTCATGCTCATTTTACATATGAGAAAATTGAGACTAACTGGGTTCAGTGATGTACCCAGAGTCGTACGGTAACTTATTTAGTCATAGGCAAGTTTCTGAGGATGGATTTGAACTTAGGCCTTTCTGACTGCAGGTCCAGAGCTCTATTTTTTCTCTAGTCACTATAGGGTTTGGGGCATTTTAGCAGTGAATGATATGGTTAAAGCTTTGATATACTAAGACTAATCAATCAGTTGTGTGAAGGTTGGATTGGAAAGGGATGAAAATGGAAACAGGGAGATATTGTTGGAGGCTATTATAGAAATTCAGACGACCTAGAATTAAAGCTTGATGGCATCAAGATTAGCAAAAGAGATGGAGATATAAGAGATGTTTTCAAGATAGAATCAATAGGACTTGGCTCTTGAAGAGATATTCCATTTTTAAAATGTTCTTTTCCATCTCCTCCTCCTTTCTCCCACCAAGCACAGCTCAATGATGAATTAAAAAAACAATAAGAAAAAGTTTTATTAGGTATGACATAGATAAGTTTTCTCAGCTACATATTTTCTATTCTATTAAATTCTATCTAGACCTCTGCCAAATCATCCAATTTTTCTACCAATAAGGATAAAGAGTCCTAAATGGAGCCTTCCTGTCTACCAAGGGCCTCAGCATAAGGGGACAACATACGGCTGTTTACAATAAAATACCCCCACAGAGGATTCAGTGGAGCAGAACATTGTTGAAGCCTTCCATCTCAGCTATTCCCTCAGTACAAATCTCCATTCAGGTCCCTGGGACTGCTGCCACAGGAACCAGACTGAGAGTGGAAGACAGCCACAGTAGGGTAGGAGGATGAAGAAAAGGCAGTAAAGCCAAGGGCTCAGGAGGAGACAAGGAGAGACAGCATCATATGGTGAAAGCAGCTGAAGAGAGAGATGAGCTGAGAGACTGATATGACATTTGGGAAAAAGAGTAAAGTAAAAGTCCTAGACACATTCCTTTGTTTTTACTGTAGACAGGAATTCCATGAGACTGATTCTGTGCAGGGGTCACTTTCAGTGCATCAGAATCTGATTAGAATAACCCATCTTCCTCTCTGGCAGAGAATATACCAGGAATAGCTGACAAGAATATGTGCCTTAAAGTTTATGGGGTATTTATTTTATGTACATTTTCTCATCTGAGCCTCACAACTTTGTGAGGTTGATTTACAGATATGATTGCCCTTGCTTTAGAAATTAAAAACAAATAGAAAAAATGAGGCTCAGAACTTTAGCCCCTGGTCTCAGAGTGATAGAGGGCTTGTAAATATTAAAAAGGAAGGAAATAAGAATTTATTAAACATCTACTATGTAGCAGAAATTAGCAGAACATATGTTCCTGTGATAGTCTCTTTTCAAATATTATCTTATTTCATTCTCACAATAATCCCAGAATCTAGCTGTTATTATTATTATTATTTCCATTTTATATTTGAGGAAACAGGTATATTTTATAGACTAATTAAGTTACCTAATCATTTAAACTTAGGTCTGACTTTAGTACAAACTTTTCTAGTAAATGTCTCAAGTTTTATTTGAACTCAGATCTTCCAGACTGTAGTTCCAGCACTATCCACTGTAGTACCTACGTGCCTCTGAGGCAAAGGATTTGAATCTCTTTCTCTCTAAATCTTGGTCCAGCAGTATAATCATAATGGTTCTCCTTGATAAATGAGGGATTAGGTGAAGAAAATGTTAGTTAATAATAAATCACCATATAAATAGTCTTTCTCCTCCTGCTCCTCCTCTTCTTTGTCCCTTCTAACTATTTAATTTGGGCAAATAACTTCCTCTCTGAAATTTTTGTCCTCTTGATATAATGAGGGTTTTCCCCTGAAGGATATCTGAGGTCTCTTCTAGCTCCAAATGTGGTACAACTTATGGATAATATTTATGCTCTCTTACTTTTTTGGATGATGGAAAACTTTCTTAGAATTTTCTCTTCTTTTTGTGCTTGGTGGACTTCAGGAGAAAAATCCTTCTCACAGTGTTCCTTTGCCACCACACTTGGTCACAAGAGAAATGAAATTCCTCTGGGAGCTGCACTTCTGGTTCTATGTGGAAGTTAAAATTGGCTCGCTTTCTTGGTTTCCAACCTCTCTACAAGCACAATGTGTATGATGAGCTTCTGAAGCATGGATTGAGAAACCTATAATCATACCTTGAAGAGCACCTGAATATTATATTTTTCAATCTCTTCCCAACAGTCCTAGGAACAGATTTTTAATCAAACTCTCTACTTTCTTGTGAAATATAGCCAGATCACATATTTACAAGGGAGTGTCTTATTTTCTACATCTGGAGAAGAATCCAAGTCAACATCAAGATAATGCATTTTATAGAGTTTTGTTACAATTTACATTACATTGAGGAGATTGATTGGATACATCCCCAAATGGTATTATCTATTCATTATCACATATTATGTCATGGCATAATGTCTTGACTTTTCAATTTGGAAAGGATCTTAGAGGACATCTAGTCCAACAACCTTATTTTTTAGATACAGAAACTAAGATTAAAAGAGGATATGTGCCTTGCCTAAGTAGAAAATCTAGGATTTTAATCCTGTTCCTCTAATTCAAAATCTTTAGGTCTTTCCATTATATCAGCCACTAAAGTACTAATAGTAAATAGCACTTCAGTAATCATAAGATTTATGTGTCTACATGTTGTATTCCCCTTCCCCTGAATCATTTTCAAATTCCTTGAAAGCAAGGAGTTGTTGGGTTTGTTTTTTTTTTTTTTGGCCTTTTTTATCTGTCATCCTTAGCTCTAGTGTCTTACACAGACTGACTGCTTAATGAATGTTTGTTAATATAAATTGAATTCAAGAGTAAGTATTTACCTTGGTGCGAGAAGGCTGTGTAATCACTGATAAAGATTACAGACTTTTTAAAAATCTCTTTTTAAAATGTAACTTTAGCATTTTGTTATTTTCCCCCAATTCACAAGCATTTCATTTTTCTACAACCTATCCCATCCTCAATCCCACCCCACAAACTATGGATACTCAAGCAAAGCAACTCTCTCTTGTAAATGTAAACTGTAAAAAATAAACATCTCATTTCACATCTTGTATGGATGACATCTTGTCTTCTTGTGGTCAAAAAGCATTGTATCTGTTATCATGTTAAGTTTTTTTGGTGATGAACTTCTCTAGACTTAATTAGTCTGGTTTATAGAAAGATCTCATGAAATATAAACAAACCCCACATCTTGTGCTTTGTTGGCATGGAATTTGAGATTATACGATCATGTTCACACCAAGCTGAAGCAACGAAAGAGAACTTTGCCATAATTCACATTTCTCAAGTATGTCAATGATTGAAATGTGTTTCCAACCTCCTTAGAAATTACTGTCATTATCTCCATTTTACATATTAGGAAATTGAGACTCAGGAGAGGATAAATGTTTGCCCAGGATTCTATTTGAGAGCTATATAACAAAACCTTGACTCTAGACCAGTTGGTCTGATTTTCAGACGGTTACCATAATTCTTCCACAGTAACTTGTATTTATAATTCTCTCCAGTTCTAGTTAAAAAATAAAATGACAGGAGTATTCATACATATATAGCTAGTTACAAAAATAACTCAATCACAGTGATGCTTTTTCTTTTTCACTGGCTCCCTCACCCCCATATTACCAGCCTACATTAAGGCTTGATTGGTTCATTTTAATAGATTCAATTCCTCATTGTTACTAATTTAAATACATCATAGATATTAAACAAAAGGTAAAATAAAACAATCACAATGGAACTGCACATAAGGTAAAGAACATAAATGGCAAATGTTTCTTGTAGATATCTGGAGTAAGCAGCTAAAGGGAAAAGATGTACATAATTTTATCTGAGAGGAAAGAGGCAAAGTAAAGAGTAAGTAGAGGTATATTTTGAACAGGAACTAAAAGTAAAGGAGGAAAATAGGTCATTACTTGGGGAAAGATTTTGGTACTCCTACTGAATAATGTGTGACTTAGTTTTAGGATCCTAGAATAAATCTGAAAAGAATTTTGAAAGTCATCTAGTGCAATCTCCAACCCAGTTTCTAGATAAAGAATCAAGAGGCCCAGATAAGTCACACTACTTGCCCAAAGACTCACAGGTAAACAAGTTACTGAGTAATACAGAGTAATACATACCCAAATATTCTAGAATCATGTTAACTCACTAAAAAATAAACCTAAGCAAGAGTTACATGCCCTGGTTTTAGAGGCATAGAGAATATCTGACCCCAACTTATTAGGCAGGGGATAGAAGTGTACCCCCAGGGAAATCTTGTAGGGTTAGCCACTTGAATTTTTGTGAATGAACAGGAATCTCTGAATTTTAAGTGTCACAAGTATATATTTAATGTTAGCACTTCACTATTTGTCATTTTCATGTATCTCAATTTAATTATATCTCTTTATCTATATCTATATGGAGAAATGTATGTGTAGAATACATTTGTATAGATATCATTTTAATTATATAAAAATTAGATAAAAATTACAACCAAAAGTTAAAATATGAATGTAGTAAGAAAGTTTTTTTTTTAGTACTTCATCTCATTTATACTAGCTGGACTGCTTGTCACCATATGGCTAATAATGGAAAGCATTTTAGAATATCTCACAGAGAACTTCTTCCCTTCCCTTCCCTTTTCCTTCTCTTCTCTTCCCTTCACTTTCTTTCTCTTTCTTTCCCTTCCCTTCCCTTTCTTCTTCCCCTCTCCCCTTCCCTTCTTTTCCCTTTCTTTCCTTTCCCTTCCCTTCCCTGCACATCTATTATTATCAAGAAGTAGAGTTCCTCCACATATTTGGAGCACAAGAAATAAACTTGTTTCATAAGATACTACTGCACCATTTTGTTCTGGATGTCTTGCCATTGGCTATGATTTTATGAATGGAGGCACCAAGCTGGGAGCTGAATAATTCAAGTCCAGTGACAGGTGCTGCTGGTACATGCAATAGGGCACAGTGCAATCCATTGATATATTAATCTTCAAGCCCTCTGGGAGTCTACAGACAAGAACTCACACAAGTCTGGAGTTTTTCTGTCCTCGGTGCCCATTTCCCTACTGTAGTGTTGCTGATCCTCTATGGAAACAAATTGAAATCAGGACTTACATGTCACAGAAAAGGACCCTCAGGAATCAAGAGTTCACTGAAGTGTTTTAGCTCATCTGGAATAGGGCATTATGTGAAGGTTTCCTTCTTCCTTCCTAAGTTATTGAAAACACAACATGATTCTCTGTACAACTCAGAATCAAACAATCAACAGAGAATTTAACAGTCAAGCAATATTTTTGGACTGATTTGGGTGAAAGAACTTTCCACTGAGAGATACTTAGTAGAGTAGAACAAGCATTGAAATTAATGAAGAAGACTTAGGTTAGAATTTGTATTCTATCAGTTAATAAATATAGAACATTGTATTCAAAGACAAGTGAAGTCACTTCAAATCTCTGAAACTAATAATACTTGTACTACTTACCTCTTAGGCTTACTGGAAGAAAAATGTTTTTACCTTTTAAAGTACCTTTTCTATATGGCATTATAATAGTAATCAATATGACCTTCTGTTTCTTCATCTGAAAATTGGTTGAATAAGCTATTGTATGCTTTACAAAATTATTGTGATGAAACAACTTTGTGAACTGGAAAGTAATATATTAATATGAATTATAAGAAAGAGTATTTAAGATTTTTTTTTCTTTACATTCATACAAGAGAGCAGAAGAAAATTCAGTAGATAGCATAGATATACAGACCAGTGTTAAAGCTATCATTTTACATTTGGAATATACTTTAAAAAGCAAGTTTACATAGTAAACATTCAAAATTTCATATGCAGCCTTGTTTTTCTTATCCTATGTATGGGGGAATGTCCACATATAGATGTTGAAAACAATTTCAAATTTTTTAATGAAATGAAAAAAATAAAGAAGAAAATGAAGAAAAAAGAAATGGAAGCTAATATTGAAAGAGACTTTTGGCTATCACTTTTGAAACCATTCTCTATTAAGATAATTACATTCTGGAACCATTGTTCTCTGTAGTCATACTCATGCCAAGTTCTTCATAGTAATAATTTCAATTGATTGAGGAGACATACTGAGTTATCATTTGAGTGAAAGAATATTCACCTGAATTTTGAAAGGAATAATTACACCAATAATTACCCCCCAAGGAACTGGCAATTTCAGGAGTATTTATTTGCTATTGCACAATTACATATAAGTAATTTAAGATATAGACATTTCCAAGATGATATTGGCAAAGAATTATAAGTGCCAGGGAGAATAATAACAGAGACATAGAATAACCAATTTGGAAAGAACATGAATGTTTGAGTACCTTATGTTAAAGTTGGGATGGAACTTGAAGTTTATATACCATACATAGACCTCATTTTACAGAGATGGAAATTGAAACAGAAAGAGAGAAAGTGAGTTTCCTAACTCATCCAGCTCCTTGGTAGTTTAACCAACTCTAAAATTCTGTTTGATTCAACCCTAAACATATGTAAAATGATGAAATTCTTTTTATTGCTCAGACACTATAAAATAGTGTATTTCTCTTAGGAACTGATTAAATAGAAGTTGGATTTTTTTGATTTATAATTTTGAAAATGTGTTTTTAAAAAGTAGCACTATAAGGTGCTGGTTAGACTCCTATTTTGATTTATAAGAGGAAAACTTTTAAGTGAAAGAATCTCACTCTTAAATATGAGATTCTATTATAAAATAATTAATCATATAATCATTTGATAATGATTGATACTGATGAAACATAGATAAGAAGATTAGTAGAACAAACTAGACTAGGAATAATTAGAAATAATTGAACTCAGGAAAAGCTGAAAATGTCTCAATCTGGCAAGAATTTGGGGGAAAACTGGAAAGTATTATGTTTAAATTAGGTTTACAACAATATCTTACACCATATTCCATAATATATTCAAAATAGATGTCATATGAATATTAAAAACAATATCATAAGAATTTATATTAGAAGAGAAGCAAATCACAAAATTGTCATGCAGGGATATTAGACAAATTGTTAAAGAAACATGGGTCCATGAGAATCAGTGGCAATTATTTTTAAAAATAACCTAGATAATTTTAATTATGTAAAATTAAAAATACTTTACATGAACAAAATCAGCATTAGAAAGGATTTGTTTGACTGAGGAAAACTGTACCAGGCAACTCTCATAAGGCTCATATGTAAGACGCAAATAAAAATTAAAACAAAAAAAATTCATAAAGACTAAAAGGTTGAACTAACAAGTATCAAAATGATTGCAGCCAACTAACAATCATGTGAAAGAATGATACAAATAGCTAATTAGAAAAATGCAGATGAAAAATCCCTGAGATTTCATCTTAAACCCAGTAAATTGGAAAAAGATTATAAAAGATAGATATAGGTAATTTTGGAGAAAAGGAAAAAAAAACACATTAATGCAGTATTGATGGGGTTATTTGTTGGCAAAAGCATTGTAAAAAAGTGCCTTAGAATTATGAGAAGAGAATTATTAAAATATTCATATTCTTTTTACCAGAGATTTCATAGCTAGTCATCTAACCCAAAGGTGTAACTAATAATGGCAACCAAAATTCTTCTATATATTTAAAATAGAACATTTTTATTGTAGAAAAAACATAAAATAATAGATGATCATGTATTGGGAAATATCTAAATAAAATTTGGCAATACACATAACAGGATTTTATAAATGAGAACTAGGTAAAGAGATTATTTTATAATACTAAAATAGAGTAATTCCTTATCATAAGAAATTATTTAAGCAATGACTTCATTTAAAAATCAAAGCAAGATAAATCATGAAAAGTCTTATGAGATAATTTTATAAAAATTAAGTTTGAAAGCATTAATAAATTTGATCACCAAATACAAACCATAAATCCAGATAAGAAATGGCAAAGAAAGGTACAAATTTCTTGGAAGAGATGATGAATAAAATATGTAGTAATAAACAATTTTTGAGATTTTTTTGGAATTCCTATGCATATTTGTTACAAATATTTGGTTTTTATTTTTCTTTGTTTTTTAAACACTTATCTTCCATCTTAGAATCATTTGGTTCTAAGGCAGAAGAGTGGTGAAGGTTAGGCAAGGGTGGGTTAAGTGACTTGGCCAGAAAGTATCTTGGACCAGATTTGACCCCAGGACTTACCATCTCTAAATCTGGCTTTCAATCCACTGAGTCACCTAGCTGTCCCCCTGCTTTGTTTTTCCAAGAAAGGCAGATAAAAATAAATATTTGTTAGATTAAAAAGTGATAATATTGATTTTGTTAAAAGAACTTCAGTTTCTATGATGAACATGTAGAGAAGCATAGAAAGACCTTTAAGCACTTATGCAAAGAGAAGTAGAACCAGGAAAACAATCTATGCCCATATTACAACAGTTTAAATGAGAATAATAGCAACAACTAAAACTTAGTGTTAACAAATTATAATAACCAACATCAGACGCAAAGAAGAGAAATAAGATAGCATTGTCTGTTTCTTTGCAGCGGTAGAGTACCACAGGTATGGAATACTATATATTACATGAGACTTTAACTGATAACATGGTTAGTTGAGAGGAATTATTTTTCCTCTTTTTTTCTCTCTATTTTAAAGAATGCTTTTCTCAGAAGAGTCAAAGAAGTCTATAGTAAACAATGCAACTAATGTATAGGAAAAATATTTCACTTTTTTTTAATTAAAGTAAAATTTGAAAGAGGAGATCTCTAGATCTCATTAAAACTTTCAATCTCATGGTAGGTCACTCATTAACTTGGGCTTTTATTAATTAAATATATTGTTTCATGTTATTATAAAAACTTCAGATGATTTACCTTGACATGACAGTCTTTTTGGATTTTTTTTCCAATAGTAGAGATGGATTATGTTGAGTCATTCACAAGCTCTAGCCATATTCCATTAATGATGATAATTTTCCAATAAAGGACATCACTGAAATAAAAGAAACAAAACAAAATCTGATGTTAGATTCATTCATAAGATCCATGAAACCAATTGAGCTCATCATTCCCAGAGATTAGGTCAACAACCATGCCTTGAAGCTATGAGGGATTTTAGGGCTAACATAGCAGGTGGTTTTATAACTAGGATAATATGCTCAACAAGTCTTATTCCAAAGAGAAGCCTAGCACAGCATTTTACATCAACAGCAATCTCTGAACAGCACAATCTTAGAGACCCAAGAAGAGTGAATTACAGTAATCAGCCTTTGAAATAACAAAAGACTTAATCAACATCTTCATATCTTTCACATGAAGCCACAGGCCTCAATCTGGAGAGATCATGAAAATCACAAAAAGAAGCCTTCTTGAAGAATGCAAAATAACCTCTCAAAAGATAATGCCAAAGACAATGGGACGGGAAAAATACAAATTTTAAAATTTGGAGATGACAAAATTGGATTATAATCAGAAGTAATCCCCAAAGGATGACTCATGCTGAACAGATGTTTGAAA
Organism: Monodelphis domestica; assembly: GCF_027887165.1. NCBI lineage: Eukaryota > Metazoa > Chordata > Mammalia > Didelphimorphia > Didelphidae > Monodelphis > Monodelphis domestica. The sequence goes on along the minus strand of NC_077227.1, from coordinate 684,809,386 downwards.
CTGATAAGAACTTTGGTGATAGAAGGATTTAACTTCATAAACTTCTGCACCAGGAAAATCTGCATTTGATTGAGAAAATAAGAACTAAAAATATCTCTTTAAAATAGGAGAGAGAATCAAAAGGATCTGTGCATCATCAGCAGGGAACTGAATCTCAGAATGATAACTGTGTGACAGATTCCTTGCTTTCGTAGTGGAAAACAATTTCAGGAAAAGCTGATTTAAATCAAGACTGGTCAGCTCTGATTACATGAGTATTTCCAATGAACTGAAGAATCATTACCATTTATTTTTGTATTTATTGTTGTTCTTGTTCACCTGTCCCTGTTAACAGTGTTCCTAAAATGTCTGAGGCGAAATTTGAACTCAGATTGTCCTGACTTCAGGCCCAGTATTCTTTCCACAGTGTCAGGTTATCCATCTGCCTAATTATTAAGACAATCAGCTTGTTGAATATTGCCCAGAAGAAAAGTAAAATGAAAAAAAAAAATAAAATGCTTGCCCTGTATGAAAAAAAAACAAAACCAACAGAAACAAGATAAACCAAAGTTCTTGGTATAGTTTTAAGCTAGAAGAATTTTGTAAAGTTTAAACTTAATAATTAAAATAATAAAAATAAAAAAAGACTGCACTAAGACTTTGGGTTACTGCATTTTCAACTCATATTCAGAACTATAATGAAAGTCTTTAAAATAATGAAGCAGAAAAGTTAATATGTATAATCACATTCTGTTTATGGAAGAAATTGTATAGATATGCATATGAATTTGCCATTTTTTTCAAATCTTTACATTTCATAAGCACATAATTTCTCAGTGAAAGAATATTAGACTTGAGGACCTCTGGGCCTCTTACCCTCATTATTTATGAGACCATTGACAAAACATTTACATTTCTGGTCCTCATTTTTCTCATCTATAAAATGGGGACATCTCTTTATAACCCTTGCTTCAAAGAAGTATTGTCTATAAAATGTTTTTCATGGCATAAAGTGTCATCATCATGTCATTATCATCATCATCATCATCATCAATTTCACTACCATTAACTGAAAAACCCACCTTTATATATTGCAATTCAATTCAACTGAAAAAAACTGAAAAACTGAAAAAAATATTTATTAAGTACCAAAAGCATGCAATAAAAGCACCCCTGATTGAGTATCAAAGGAGGGATGTCAGTGCCAAACCTGACTTTGTCACTTCCTATCTTTCTGACATTGAATTTGTCATTTTACCTTTCTGGGCCTCAGTTTTTCTTTTTTGTAAAAAGGGGACTTTGGATTAGAAAGACTCTAAAAATCCCTCCAATTCTGTGGTCTACATTTATAATGTTAGAATATAAATTACTAGAAATGTTGCCATATTATTCTAAAACTCATCTATATCCATTCTATTCAACAAACTAATTTATCATTACTTTTCTTTCATATTTTTAAGCCCTTACCTTCTGTCTTAGAATCAGTCCTAGGTATTAGTTCCAAGGCAGAAGAGTGGTAAGGACTAGGCAATGGGGGTCAAGTGACTTGCCCAGGGTCACACAGCTAGGAAGAATCTGAGGTCACATTTGAACCCAGGACCTCCCATCTCTGGATCTGGCTCTCAATCCACTGAACCACCCAGCTGCCCCCTAATCCTTTTTTTATATTACCTATCTTTCTCACTGCTTCATTTTTCTTTTTTCTCTTTTAAAAAATTATATTTTTAAAAAGAAGAAAAAAGAAATATCCATAAAACTAACCGATTTATCAAGAAAAAGTCTGATATCTCATATCCATGTAGAGCAGGCTTTTTTAGGCATGACCATTTCTCCTAAGTTGGTGGTGCCCTTGGACCTTATGAGATACTTCCAAAAATGGAGGACACGATGGAGTATGTCCACATTGCCTGATATGGGAGATCTATATCAATTAATTTGGATCATGGGAATATCCACTGATTGTCCCCATTCCTTTTTAAAACCACCCATGCTATTCTTTTTTGGCTGTTGTTTTCTAGCACTTTCTGCTAAGTACTCTTTGGGTAACTCTTTTATTTTCTATCCAAAAGAGTGAAGATCTCAGTTCATAAACAGAGAGGATTATTCAGAGAAATGAGCCTAAGAGTTTTCATTTCTATTCTATGTAGTTTGTGACTGACCCTTGAGCTGGGGGTGAGTTTTGGAACTGGAACTGAGACTGTACTATATGGGAACTGAGCTAAGCTTGGAATCTCATCCTCTTTCTTTCCAGAGACTGGGTTGGGGTGGAGGAGGATTATGCCTCACACATGTTAAGGGAGTGAATTTGTATATTTGTAATTTTACCTTTCAAATTAAATATCCCTTTATCAAGGCTGATGTGACAATCAGTGGAAATGGGGTGCAGGGGAATCACCTCCTTTGCCCTTGGTGAATCATCATTGGTAGAGCCATTTGAAGGACACCAAGGCAGCCCTCAATATCCATAAGGGCACTGGAGAATGAGGGGCACCCAACCTAGCTAGCCTTCATTCAGTGGAAGCCAGAGTAATCTGGGTTACATAAAATATTCCACACACATGTTTTCTTCAATTCTATAATAAAGCAGGGAATGAAATCTCCTCATATCTCTTCTTTAGAGTTATGTTTTAACAAGAAATTTCTGAGTATGATATAAACAAAACACTTTAATAGTAAGAGGCTGATGATTCAATGACCAAAAAAAGAAAAATTCCTGATCTCAAAGAGCTTTTATTCTACTGGCAGAAACACTTTCTCAGTTAACTAAATACAAAGCATATTACAATTTAATGCAAAGTGACTTCAGAGAGAGGGAAAAAAGGACTAATGATGAGGACATTAGAAAGACCTGTGTGGAAAATTTCAGGAGGGCTGATTCTTCTAAGAGGCAGGAGTGAGGATAAAAATATTCCAGGTGTGGATATGGGAGTGACAGCTAATACAGAGTCACAAAGAAAAGTTATAGAGGCTCTGTTACAGGAAAAGCAAGTGCATGAATTTGACTGAAATGGATAAAGGTTGGCAGGGAGGTATAATAATGGCAAACCGAGGTAGAGTCAAGTTGTTGATGGTTTTAAATGTCAAATAGTAGTGTTAATATTTTATATTAGAGGCTATAAGGAGCCACTAAGGCTTATTGAGCAATAAAATAAATTGCTCACACTCATAATTTAGGGACATCAGTTTGGTAGCAGTTTGGTGCAAGATTGAGAGAATTTAAGTAAATAAATCAATTAAGAGGATGTTTTAATTGCCTAGGCAAGAAGTGGTCATGTGAGTAAAAAGAAGTTGAATACCAGAGAAGCATAAATAGACTCAGCAAGACTTGTCAGCTGATTGGATATGGTGGAAGGAGAAAGAGTTGAGTTGATCATGTCTCCCAGCAATTCCCATCAAATTTCTACTAGGCTGTAAACCAAGGAGACTAGAGGTATACTGGTACCCTGGACATAAATAAGAAAGTTAATCAAAGGGGTTGATTTAGTTAGAAAACCAATATGCTACATTTTGGTCATGCTGAGTCTAAGATACTTATTGGACACCCAGGTGGAGATTTCCCACAGGCATTAGGTTATTCAGGGCTACATCTCAGGAGGAAAATGAAAGCTTGATAAAGATTTAGTAATTATCCACAAAGAATGGTAATCAAATGAATGCATAGTAGTTTAATTTTTATTTCTTTTTCATTAATTTTTTTGAAATTGGAAAACATCAACACATATTAATATTTTTTCATACAAAGAAGATGAAAATAATGATTATGTGAACTCTATGAATCTCTATCCTATACAGATGACTTTAAAAAATATTGTTTATATAAAATCTAATGAGTTAGTTTTAACATCATTATCTTTATCTATGTCCTCTTGTGTGTATTTAATTTTATTTTTTTCACTGATTTTTTTTGGGAGGAGTTATAGGAAGTACCGTCATCAATTATCCCCTTATTCTATCCAAAACTCTTATTTCAAAATAAAATAAATAAAACTGCCTTTTAACAAAAAATGACACTAAAATATGTATTAAAATGTCTTCAAAAATATTTCTTATTCTGTACCTCAAATCCATCATCTCTTGATGAAGAGGTAGGAAGTATCATTCATCATCAGTTGTCTAGAGTCAAAATTGGAAATTGCATTGATTAGAGCTAACTCTTATGTCTTTCCCAATTGTTTTCCTTTTCATTGTTGTGGTCATTGTGTAAATTATTCTCTTGGTCTTAGTTCACTGTGTGTCACTTCATACATAAAATGCTTGACAGGGAGGCTTAAAAGATTGTTTGAAATGATATACTTGAAAATTCTTACAAGATATAGTATTATTATGTTACTATACTAAGTAGAACAACTAGATTGCTCAATGGATGGAAAGCTGAGGCCTAGAGAAAGGAAGTCTGGGATACAAATAGTGCCTCAGATATTTTCTACCTGTGTGACTAGACAAATTACTTTTCCCCAATTGCCTAGCCCTTTCCTCTCTTCTGTCTTGTAACAGACACTTGGTAACAATTCTACCAAAAAAAAAAATCAAGTGTTTAAAATATAGATAGTATGCTTTCAGACATCCTTCAATTGATGGACATCCAGTTTGTTTTTGTTGATGTGTAGGTGGCACAGTGGATAGAGACCTGGGCTTGGGATTGTGAAAGACTTGAGTTAAACTCTAGCCTCAGTCACTATCTAGCTAAGACCCTGGGCAAATTATTTAACCCTCTTTGCCTTGGTTTCATCATCTGTAAAATGAGCTGGAACTGGAGAACAAAATGGCAAACAACTCCAGTATCTTTGCTAAGAAAACTTCAAATGGGATGATGAAGAGCCAGAGAGGACTGAATAAAAATAAACCACAGCAAGAAGTTTGTTTCTATGCCTGTACCATAATTGTAATAATAGTGTGTTGCTATGAATATTTTTTATTCATATGCATTCTTTCCTCCTTTTAATTCACAACAGTTGTAGCTCAAGATCAAAGAATACTGAGATAAACAACACAGGCTATAGAAATGACAAAGAAAGACAGTTCAGGTCAGAACCATAGACAATACAGTAGCAGAAAAGATGTCGTTTGTAAGATGATTCTCCAAAGGACAGTAAAGAGGGATTTACTAGGTAGGAGAAGAATCAGGAGAAAATATTTTGAAAAAGTTGAGGAACAGTGAGTATCCAGGTAGTAGTCAGAAATGGCAAAAGCCATAGTCATTAACTATCTAGATTTTTCAAATATAAGCACTCATGAAACTTTATATAAACTTATTTGTTGTCAAGGAGAAATTGGAATCTGACATGGTAGCTGAATGGTGAATTAGGTCTCCAGATTAATAGTCTCCTGGTGAATCAGAATAGCTGCATAGAATTTTTGGAGAGGAGTAACTATGATAAAAGCCTAGATAGATAGATGAGAAAGATAGACTGCTACATAAAGAATTCTAAATGCCAAAGAATAGATTTAATATTTGATCCTAAATTTAATGGGTAGATATTCCCCTTTATTGAGGGGAGTAGTCACATGATTAGAATTGTGCTTTAGGAAAGTCACTTTGACAGTTTTGTGGATGATAGATTGGAATAGAGTGAAATGAGGCAACGGAACCAAAGAGGAGATTATTTTATTGGTCTGTTTGAGAGATTATGAAGCCCTAAACTATCATGATAGCTGTGAAAAAGAAGAAAAGGAAGTATATGAAAAAGATGCTTTAAATTCATTTCAATTCAATTCAATTCAATCAACTATTTGATTATATTCTTCAACCAAGAATGAGGAACTGAAGATGGATAAAGCATTTATGAAATTTTTTCTATGTTCCTTATGCTGTTCTAAGCACTGAGGATATAAATAAAAAACAAACACAAAAGCATGGAAGTTCCTGCCCTTCTGGATGCTGGACTGAAATGGAGGGAAATAACACAAATAAGGGGCGAGAGAATGTGCACTCTTATTGCAGCATAGTGTGCATATTTCAAGGAAGATACCTAGTGGCTTCCAGAGATAGAAGGCAAGGCTTTAGAAGAAGAGAGGAACGTTACTGTGATTTTTGAACCTGAATTACTGGAAGGATAATGAGCTCCTCAAAAGTAAGAGGGAATTTTGGAATAAATGTGTGTTTTGAAAGGAAGTGAGTTCCCTTGTGGACAGGTTGAGTTTGAGATGTTTATAAGACATTTAGTTCAAAATGTGCAATAGACAGTTGGTGATATGGGACAAGAGCTCAAGAGAGATTAAAAATAGATAAATAGATATGGGAATCATCTGCATAGATATGATAATTAAACACATGGGAGTTGATGAGATCATCAAAAGAGAGGATACAGAGCCTCAGGATATATCCACTGTTAGTGGGCATGAAAAGGAGAAATATCCACTATTTTTATAAATCTTTTAAAGGAATATTTACATCAAAGTTAGAATCATAAATATATTATTTTATACCCCCAACATATGGGAGACATAATCCTCACTAGAAGACCTCATACTTTGAGGAAGAAAGAGGGTTAGGATCATTTTTTTTCAGTGCTTACAAAGCAGACAATCTCAAATACAAATCCATAGCCCAACTTAAAGCTCAAGTTCCAGGCTTTCCTTCTTGACTGCCAAACTGCAACATTCTACCTGCAAACCTAGTTCTGAAGTCACCATGACTTGAGTCCTAGGTCTGGTGAAGCATCACTACTTGCATCAGAAACTGAGGACTAATAATGCAGAACAGAAGCAGAAATTCCAGGCTAAGGAAAAACTTGGAGCCAAGAGATAAGAGATATGAATGAAATCTTTTTGCTCTGGATGTAGTAGGAAAGAGAGCAGAAAAACAGAGGAGGAGAGAGACAATTGCACTCCCTTTTTTGGAGGGGAAGAGAAAGAGAGAAAGAGAGAGAGAGAGAGAGAGAGAGAGAGAGAGAGAGAGAGACAGAGAGACAGAGAGAGACAGAGAGAGACAGAGACAGAGACAGAGAGACAGAGACAGAGAGAGAGAGAGAGAGAGAGAGAGAGAGAGAGAGAGAGACAGAGACAGAGAGAGAGAGAGAGAGAATATTCCAAGCATGGTCAATGACATATATGAAGACTTAGAAGTGAGAGGCAGAATGATATTTTAGAAAATAGGAAGTAGATCACTTTGGCTAAAGCACAGAATGAGAAAGAAGAATGCCGATTCAATCTGGGAAAATAAGTTGGAGCCATATTGTAAAGGACTTTAAATGCTAATCAGAAGGGTTTGCATTTTATTGTAGAGTTCATACAAAATCTTTGGTGCTTCTGGTCTATGCTTTGGGAATATCAATACTATTCTACACTTATTAATCTATGAAATCCAGTTCTATATCTGCCATTCATCAGCACAGTAACCTTCCTTGACTAAGCCCATTCTAACCTCATGACTTCAGGAACCACATCTATGTAAATTAATCTAGGTAATCTCATTTTAACTCTGTGATCTTTGACAAGACCATCCTAGTGTTGGGGCTTCAGTCATCTCACCCCTAAACCCTAGGGGTAACCTATATAATGTTTTTTTGAATAAATATTCCTTAATGGTTTTGTGCTATGGTACCAAACTCAGACCAGGTCCAATTGTCAGTTAAGTAAAATCCTCAACTTCAGACAAACCAGTTTAAAATGGAATTGAGAAATGTTGAACAAAATAAATAAAAATACAATACCATTTAGTTAATTCCAATTTATGGTCTTCTAAGTCAATATTCTTGGCAGCTAGATGCCTCAGTAGAGTACTTGGGCTCTCAGAAAGTTCTAATTTCAAATCCAGTCTCAGACCTTTAACATCTGTGTGACCTTGGGCAAGTCATTTAGCTGCTTTTTACCTAAGAGGATGCCAGATGACTCAGAGGATAGAGTTCTGGGTCAGCAGGAAGGAAGATCTGAGTTGAAATCTGGCTTCAGACATTTACTAGCTGTGTGATCTCAGGCAAGTCAACTTACTTCTGCTCGGGTTAATACACTGGAGAAGGAAATGGCAAACTGATCTGGTGTCTTGGCCAAGAAAAATGTACAGTATGGTTCACCGGGTCATGAAGAGTCAGACGTGACTGCAAAACCACAAAATTCAATCTTTGCATTTGAGATTTCTGGTTTATTATTTATATTTATATTGGGCTTAGACTAACAAAAAGTAAACAAGTAAACCTCAGTTGGTTTTGTTATTTTTATGTGTATTATAATGGAGATACTGGACCTGATGACTTTTAAGATCCTTTAAGATCTATGGTCCTGTGAACCTATGACCTATCTATTTAAGTCTTTATTTAACTTATCCCACCAAGCCTTCTAAGCTAAAGGAACCCTCTTGTTCTAAGGAATGTGAGGTTCCTAACCTTTCTGACTGAGTCAAATAAATGAAGCCCTGATATAAAATTTACATTCCTTTTCCACTACTCAGTTATTCATGGTGATATTTTCATTTCAAAACTATTTAATAGAGATATAGGGCTTTGAATCTTCTGAGAGGTTGCTGTGAATAAGATTTTATCGGCCACTAAGTAACTACATGACCATTGAGGAACCCTGCAAACCGCAAGTGATCAATGTCTGAGGTGACCTAAGGGCCTTCGAGTGCATGCCTTGCCCTAACCTGGGCCTCGGAACATGCCTTAAGCTTGTTTCCCTTAGGACTCTATCTAGTTTTCCATTTACATCAGTGTCAGTCTTTAGCATTGATAGCATAGCTTTGCAAGGTCATCCTTGGTTGGAGTAATAAGACTTAAAATAGATGAATCACAGTCTTCCCATAGGAAATATTACAAGAAGGAAGCAATTTTCTAACTCCAACTTCTGAAAGTCTGACCCTGAAAATGAAGTAATAACCACACAGATATAGACTATATGTGTGTATATATTTTTTTTCCTAAACCACTCCTGACATCTGAACCTCTTCATAATTTTATGCTAAAAAAGACATTTTTCTTATTAAAACACATCATAGATTTCTAAATTTCTATTTCTATTATATCATCCCCCCTTTCTCTCCATTTTTCAACCCCACGCTTTCTCTTATACCCTCAGTCCTCCTTTCTTTCTCTCTCACCCACTCCCTTCCTTGCCCCACATTCCTGGAAAACTTGGATTTGAGGATTGGCTTTGACACTTCTTAGCTGCATAAGCCTGGACAACTCCTTTTACCTCTTCTTTTTTCTACCTATCTATTCCCATGTTCCAGGATTATTCTCCCAAATACTATTCACACTGATCAGTTCACTTGGAGGTTAGCTGCATTTTCAAACTAAGAGGCAGTGGTTGGGGGGGAGTGGTATTGTTAATTTTGAGCCCACACCATTGCTCTTCTTGCTTTCTTTCTTGCTAAATGAAAGGGTTGAAGCTCTAAGGTCCCTTCAAACCTTAGAATTTTCTTGCCATTTTTCCTTCCTTGCTCTCTGTTCCTTCTTTTTTCCCTCTCCATTCCTTTCTGTCTTTTCCTTCTCATATTTTCCATCTCCTTTTTTATCCAATCTGACTTCTTTTCCCTCCTCCTTTTCCTTCCCCTTCACCTCTTTTTCTTCTCTTTTATTTCTTTAAATAAAGGAGAGCACAAATTGAGATATAATAATGTGTGTAGAAACCACAGAGTCATAGTATAATATGATTACTTTTTGAAATAACCTACTGAATCCAAGCATATTATTGAGTTACAGTAAATGTTTCCAAATAAGTGATGTCCTCCAGTTGAGTGCTCTCTGAATGGGAATCCCTGAAAGAAGAGTCATCTCTATGTCTAATAAAAAGCCCTAGAGCTCTGAGCTTTCTTTCAAAAGCCCACAGCCCTGGTGGATTAGATTTCCCTTGACACTCTTACAACTCAAATGATTTGGTAACATGAACTCCTTGCACTCTTTTTGCAGACAGATGATTTCATTAAAACATATGATTCAAAAAACAGGATTACTATATATATATATATATATATATATATATATATATATATATATATATATATAAGCTAGCAGAGAAAGTGTCACATCTTCCAGTTGGGTTTTATAGTTATAGATTCACTGGAGGGATGAGGAGGATGTTGTTTTTCTCTTCAATCATAAGAAATATCCTGTTTTTTTTTAATTTAAATTTAATTTATATATATTTTTTAATTTAAAGGGGAAATTCAGATAGAAAGCCAACAAGATTTGAGAATCAAAGAAGCAAGGTTGGAAAACTGGTTCTGCTTCCTTATACCTATGTGATATTAAGTCATAATCCTCTGCACTTTATTCCTTAAGCAGTAGGGGAAAGCACTGGCTTTTGGAGTCAGAAGACATGCCTTCAAAATATATCTCTATCTCTATCTATCTATCTATCTATCTATCTATCTATCTATCTATCTATTCCCATGTTCTGGTATTATTCTCCCAAATACTTTTCACATTGATCAGTTCACTTGGAGGTTAGCTGCATTTTCAAATTAAGAGGATGTGATTGGGTGGAGTGATATTATTAATTATGAGCCCACACCATTGCTCTTCTTGCTTTGATTATCAATTATTAGAAATTAGATGTCTAATTAACTAATCTGATGTTGTAAGTGGAGTTGGTAAAAATCATGTATCTAAAGGTCTGTGACACACTTTCTCCCAAGTACATAAAAATTTTATGGAGTTTTCAGCTTAAGTTGAAAAGAACCTGTGGCAAAAGGGTAGCACAGATTTCTTGGAAGAATTTTTGTTAGGATCCTTATTCCCTTTGGTTATAGGATATTCTTTTCTTTTCTTTCCTGTTCTTTTCTTTTCCTTTCTTTTGTTTTGTTTTCTTTTGTTTCCTTTCCTTTTGTTTTTTTAACCCTTACCTTCCATCTTAGAACCAAAATTACGTATTGGTTCTATAAGGGGAAATTTTACGGTGACTTAGTGACTTAATCTAATTTATATTGGTCGCCAGGGAATATCCCAAATAAAATACCAAGTCAGTTCAAAAATTTTATGGTGGTTTAATTAATATAGAGGGAAGAAATTAAGGAGAAGAGAGAGGAAAAGGGTATAGAATTTCTACTGTCTGGCCTGTACCAGGGGGAGTTCAAAGACCTCTGCCATGAGGTCTTTTCAGATGATTAAAGGCTTTCCTAAGAGAATAGTGTTTTAGAAGGTAAAGGAGAAAAGATTCAGCCTATACTCCAAGAGAGCTCAGTGAAGATGCCTCACCTGAACTAGGTTACTAAGCTCCCCCCAGTAATGTATCAAGGACTCTCATTGCCAAACCAGGACAATCGCTGCCACCATGCCAAGATGCCAAAATGCTTAGCACACTGCCACCAGTACCACCTCTCTGAGATAAAAGGCTGGAGAGAGGAAGCAATGCGAAATATATAGAACGTTTTTACATCACTTTCCTGTGTCTCACATGTACCAATGGTAGCTTAAGCTTGACTTAGGACAACCCAGGTGTCTGTCAGTTGTTTCTGATTTGTCATTTGCTAGCATATGTCTGTCAAAGGCCATCCTTCTCAATACTTAATCCTTAAGTAGGGGTGTAGACATTCCTCTTTTGTTAGACTAAGCAGGGTGGAGTAAATCTAAAATTCACAGTTTCAAGGTTGAAGAGCAGTAAAGATTAGGCAATTGGGGTTAAGTGACTTGCCCGAGGTCACACAGCTGAGGACATTTTTGAACCCAATATCCTTCATCCCTGGACCCTTCTCTCTATCCACTCAGCCACCTGGCTGTCCCTAAACTGTATCTTTTCTGTGTAATTTGAAGTCCCATGAATCTTGGGAAGTGAATTTGCTTTCCACATTTCAAATGGATTCTTTTGTAGACACTGCCACCAGTCAATGCTGTCCTACAGAAAATGCTAGAATACCAATGAAAAAGTCCAAATCCTCTGCCTCTCTGAAGTTCACTAATTCCTTCTTTAGTTAAAGGAGAGCCTAATGCTACTCAGGCTAATGCTCAGATGTGTCCCTCACCAAATGATCCCTTCTTAGAGGTAGTTCTGTCTCCTCTTCCCCACCAGACATATGAATCCCCTGTACCTGAACTGATTCACTGTATTATGGAGTGTGTGACCAAGTTTCTTCAATCCACCTGGACATTCTTTCTGCACTTTAGGTGCAATATTATTTCCAACCGCTTAAGGGAGAATCAAAACTGATCTATGTTTGTGATTAATTGATTCAATAGAGAAGTATGCTCCCCTTTGTTTAAGTATCAAAGTTTAGCAATGTGATATTTAGTTTACATGGGGTAAGGTGATTTGATTGATTTATTTGGTGTATTGCAATGTTGCAAACATAACTTAGAAAGCATGGCATAGTAGAGGGAATGTTTGATGAAGTCAGGAACATAAATTTGAATCCTGATTGAATGATTACTAATAGTATGATCCCCAGAAAGTCAACCCTTCTCTTAGCTGTAGGGTTTTTTTTTTTCCTTCTGTAAAATGGTGATAATAATTATTGTGAGAATTTTATTGGGATAATTTATGTGAACTGCTTTGCAGACCATAAAGGGGATGGAGGGAAGGAGAGAGAGAGAGAGAGAGAATATAAGCATTTGTATAGCACCTACTATATATGATGGAAAGAACAACCTGATTTGCTTCAGTTGCTTCATATGTATTATAAAATGAGCTGAAGAAGGAAATGGCAAAGCATATCAGTATTTTTGCAAAGAAAACAAAGATCACAAAGACTCTAGCACAACTGAAATGTCTAATCAACATTAACAAATAACAGTAGAAGACAGGGTTAAATACTTTTATAAATACTATTTCATTTGATCCTTATAGCAGCTATCTAAGAAAGATTTTATTATTAACCACATTTACAGTTGATGAAATTGAAGAAAACAGAGGTTAAGTGACTTGCCCAGGGTCACACCATTAATAAAGTGTCTCAGAATGAATTTGAACTCAGATCTTCCTGACTCCAGGACCAACAATCTATCCATGGTGACTGCTGCTACCTAGAAGTGCTATAAACATATTAACTATTACTATTTTTAATTTAATTCTTTTTTCCAGATTACTTGTCAATACAATTTTTAATAATAATTTCCTTATGTTTTGTGGAAACAACTGCTATTACTTTTGTTTTATTATAAGTCATCATCCTATGTTTCTGAGCTCTGTATTCCTAATCACTAATTTTTGTCTAATGATACTTGTATGACATCTTGGAAAGTTGTAAAGAAAGTGCTTTGCAGACTTTAAGGTATTGTATAAATATAAAATTACATGTGAGGTGTTATTCATCATCAATGGCATCATCATCATTTCTTTCTCATCTTTTTGTTCAACACATTTCAAATGTCAACTGTACTGTGATGAGTTGTTTCTTGATATCAATATCTGACACATTGGATAGACTGTTGCAAAGGCATTTAATGTAGTTTTGTTTCTGTAATCAAATGCAAGTATTGGACCATATGTTGAACTATTATATCTTCATTGAAAGCATCTTTGAGAACATTTAGTAGCAGTTAAAATGATCCATGGTTTTGTCTTTTCTCTACCTGATTGAATTTCTTCTTTGTATTTTAAAGCTTTTAAAATTATGTTTAGTTCATTTATTATGAGTATAGATTAGTTTGAATATTAGATTATTATGATGATTAATTACTATTTAACTTGACTATTATTTTCTTGTAGCTTTGAATTATTATTTGTTGTGAATATTACTCTAATTCCTGTAACATACTTATGGGCTTTACAAAAATGTATCTTTGATTCTAAAGCTCTTAACTATTTGTATATCTATGTCCTCTTACAAAGGAAATTAGATGTATAATAATTATTGGGAATCATTTACTTGCAATTTTTCCCATCCAACAATTTTGTAAATATGATGCTAATGTGATTTATACTTTAATTTTGAGAAGAGAAAATCAAGATTCTATGTTAATATATGTTTCTCAAATCTTTCCTATGGTAATTCTTGTGATCATGAGAATGATATTTAATAGATTATAAGCAAATTATGAAGTTTCTCATGAGACAAAAATACTATCCTTACAATAATCTTGTGATGAAGGTAACACATGTATTATTATTATTATTATTATTATTATTATTATTATCTTTCTTTTCCAGTGGTAAAATTGAGGTCTAAATAGGCAATTTGATTTGTCCAAGGCAGGACAATTAACAAATTATAGAAAAGGCTTGAGAATCTCAAGTTTAGTGTTATTTTTTATATCATTTAGTGCTAGTTTCAGAAAGGAAATTATATTTTAGGCTTCAAAAAAAGATGAAAACAATCAGCATGTATGTCCATTTTCTAATTTTATCTCTGGCTTGATTTGGTGTGTTTTTTCTTTTGTAGCTATTATTAAAACAGCTCTTCCCAACATGGACAGAGAAGCAAAAGAGGAATACCTGGTGGTTATCCAAGCCAAAGATATGGGTGGGCACTCAGGAGGTTTGTCTGGGACCACGACTCTCACCGTTACACTAACTGATGTCAATGACAATCCTCCAAAGTTTGCACAGAGTAAGTGAAATTGCTACATTGGGCTGACATCTATTTTTTAACTTCCATCTGTATTTTTTATTCATTGAGGCCCAATGAATTGAGTAAGACAGTGACATATATTTTGGAAATTGCATGATAAAAACACTTTATACATTGGTGACTATGTTTGTTAAATAAAATAAATTTCATTATTGTCTAAGATCTTCTCTGGTTCAACTTGGGACACAGGAATTCACCAAATCTAGTCAATATGTTATACTTATGGGTTAATATATTAATGAATTACACCTTTAAATCTAAATGCAATGCTATACCGTAGATACAATAGTTAGATTTCAAGAAAACTTAAGATGTCAAAAACCTGTTATAAACTCAGAAGCAAGGGAGAAAGGATTTTTGATGATTTTAAAAATAGTTATCATAAAGTTATCATAGAAAGAACAAGAAAAGAAATTGAGAGACCCCCTCATGATAACACACTGAAAACTATTAACTAAAAAGCATGAGTAAAATGGGGAAAATGGTTTGAAAAAGCTTGGTCATCTTACTTTTTAAAACAGCAGGATATGTTATGAGTAAGGGAGATTCAGGAAGTTTTGCTAGTGGATGACTCAATGAAATCAATAAAAATTGATAGTTCACAGTAAAAGAGAGGAAAATTGCAGAAATTTGAGAGCCATTTAGCAGAAGGACAAATACCTCCATTTTCTTCAAGGGTATCTGAGCATAGAAGCATCAGTGTTGCTCCTAATGCTCACTTTAATTTAATTAATAAACAAGCAAATAAATGCATATATAAATAAATAAACACTGAATGAATAATATCTAATATTTTCTTCTACTAAAACCTCATTGTGCCTCATTGTGGCCTCATTGTGGCCAGGAGGTGATTCCCCAGGATTATGAAAATGCAGTAAATGCTATTGTTGACCCTGTAAAGCTATAGAGATAGCACATATATGTCCATCAATGGACTGTCCTATGACCTTTGACAATAAGGTCAGTTCAGAGTAGTTCTTCAACAAAAATTTGGCCACAGGGATTATAATTATTCGCCCATTAAAAACTTATTAGCCCAATTCTAAAGGGATTAATATATTAGTTGTGATCTTCATCAGTATCCACATGGCTGAAATGAAAGCTCTTTGATGGATTAAATATATGTAAGAAGGCAGGAAGATATGACAAAATTACATAAAAATTGTTTTCTCTTTTATATAGTTACATGACTTCAGTTGCCTGGCATTTATGTGAAACTAATCAATGATGTTTTTATAATGGTGAATATGATGTTTATAATATTCTTTTCTTAAGTAATTTAGTACTTGCATGTCTCAGAATCCTGAAAGTTTTCATGGGTAAACTACAGGTACCTTTTTTAACACAGGAAGAAACGCAGAAAGTACTCATAGATTTTTGCCTTTCATATCTGTAGTAAATGATTCCTTAATTCATCAGAGTTTTCTTTGGTTTTAATGTGTGAGAGTTTGAGGAAGGTGGAATAAGAAAACACTCACTAGAACAGCAATCAGATTATTTAGACTTGAGCACCACTTCTTCCAAAGCTGAGGGGATTTGGGTCATTGACAGCTGCCCAATATGAGTTACATCTTCTACAAAAGTTTTGATAAAATTATTTCCAAGGTCCCTTCCAACTCAAAGACTCTCTGTCTCTGGCTATCTCTTCATGTAGTTTTGGAATGTTATTTGATTCTGGAGAAAAACCTACCTGCCTGCCAAAGAAGCCAAATGCCTGTCTGTGCAGGAGAGTAGCGAAACTGATATTTCTGTGCCAACTTTCTCTTCCTTATAAAAGGTAGAGAATCTGGCTGAATATATCCTGAAACAGTTGTAGACTCAAAGAATCCTGGAGTTCAAATGGACCTTGAAGGTCTTTTAGACTACAGATATCAAATATATGTCCTGGCTCAATAAGGATCCTAAGCAGTTCGAATGAAGGAAATATTGAAGAAAAATAAGGACAAATATCATAGAAATAACATTATATTTTGAAAATGATTTAATGTGAGACTTAGATGATATGGGTCAATTTGCATTTGAGGTTGACACCTTTATTCTAAACCTCTTTTGATCCCAGGCCAGGGATCTCATTTGGAACATTCCTGATGATTAACCTTCCTTCCAGTCACTGCTTGAAGACTTCCAGGTCCAATACACATAAAGACAATCCAAATGAATATTCAGGACCCACTGGAAACCATCATTTAAGTGTCATGGAAATGCTTCAATTTTGTTGGTTTTATAATTCAAGTCTGACTAGGTATATAATAGTATAATATAATATAGATGTCTAATTTGGGGTAGGCATACCTGGAGATTTTTCCTTATGGAGGACAGTATTTTTCAAAGTCTTGATTAATTTCAATAGAAAGACAGCTGGAGTAGAGAGAAAAACATCCTAGACTTTGGAATCAGAAGTCATAAGAACTAAATTATTACTCTGATCCTTGCTAGCTCTGGGCGACCTTAAGCAATCCACGTTATCTCCATAAGCTGAAGTTTCCTGATCTTTAAAATGGGTTTAATTCTTCAGATAGTTTTCTATTCCAGGAGTTACAAAGATTGAGTGAGATTAAATATGGAACATGCTTTGTGACTTATAATCCATTTTAAAATTCTTAGTCCCTCTGGAAAAAAAACTAGATACTTCATACAGGGATAGACAAATAGGTTCTGATCAAGGACACATGGAATACCCAGTGGAATTGAGCATCAGCTACAGGAAGGGTGGGGGAGGAGAAGGAGGGAAAGAATATGATTCTTATAACCAAGGAATAATGTTCTAAGTTGACTAAATAAAATTAAAAATAAATAAAAATAAAAAGGAGGGATAGACAAACATTTATTGTTTTTAGGAATAATTTTTTGGAATAAATTTTAATAGAAATAAAACATCTTAATTGGGATAAAAAGGCATTGATAAACAATAAGATTTGAATCTCAATTTAGGTGATTCTAAATGAGATAGACACTCACTTCAGGAGAGAGTGACCAGAACTCAAGGGAAGCTCATTCATACTTCCTGCAAAAGATATAATGCAGTTTGTGGGTCAGTCATTCATCAATAAGAATTCCTCGGTGGGTTACTATGTGCCAGTCATTGTACTAAACTCTTGAGGAAAGGGGGAAAAAAAGGAATTAAAAACAAATAAGAATGAACCCTACCCTCAAAAAGTATCCCTTCTATTGGGAGAGATCAGGAAAATTCTACATACAACATATTCACCATCTCCATAGGAGATAATGTCCTTGAAACCAATTTTCCCCAGGAAAGTCACTTTTTTCCACATGCATGTAAACAGTATGATTTTTCCTTCAGAGTTTGATTGTGCCACTCATTAAAACTAGGAATCCTGCTTGTGCTTAACTTAAGAAACAAGGATGCTGGCAATGCGACATGCAATTGCTCTGCCTTCTCCTTTCCCTTCTGGGGATGGCAAAGTGGATATTACGTTTTCTCACTTGTGAAGCCAGGGCAGGGCAGGAGTGCCATAGATTTGAGCATGTGTCTAATGATGCAGACACTTTTATGTGGAATTTCACAGAGTAGCACATCAGTGTAATGGCAAGAGACAGCTCTTTGAGTCTGAGTCCACCACACGGGGCCTCTCCATGAGCATTTGTACAATCTGTTTTTTTTTTCCTTCTCTTTTGTGCTTGGTCCTTGTTGTTTGTGAACCAAGCCGCTGATGGAAAGGAAGAGTATACAAATGAAAATAGTACAAGGGAGAATGCAGTGGTCTGAGAGCCTCAGTTTTCTTGTCTGTAAAATGAGGGAATTGAACTCAACTCTTAACCAGTCAATCAGTTAGCAAGAATTTCATTAAATAGCTAGACTTATATAGGCACCAGATAAGTGTAAAGTATCCCTTTTCCAGCTTTATTTTGCTATAGTTTCCAAGACCAAATCCAATTTAAAACTTTTGCAAAGTGGTAAGTGTAATTTATTATTTCAGAAATACTTCCTACCACCTGCTTTTCCTCTCCTTTTCCCCAAATAAATACCTCCTCTCTACTCTAGTAGGTTGTTTCAGTACTGAACGAATGAGCCTCATTCTTTTGTCTTAATACTTTGATCCTCACTAAATGTAAGCATGTTTAGGGAAAAATAAACCCTAAGCCTTATTGAGGATGGAAATTTTTGTGTGAATGAGTTCTCAAGTAGAGGGATTAATAGAAAGCAGAAAAGTTAGTATGAAGATTTATGATAAATCCCTCCCTCCTCTAAAGTTTCTTATCTATGTGACTTGTGGGTGTGTTTGGTTATCTGTAAAATGAGGACCTATTGGAGATGACCTCTGACATCCCTTTCACTACTAGAACTATGGTCTCATGATGGATAACTGAAATGGGAATAATGGAGAAGGTAAAAGGATACACACAAATTTGAGCTAGACGGAGATAGGGTCAGAGTACAATGACTTTACATCTTTTCCAGCATCAGCCCAAAGACAAGTCTTCTTTCCCCAGAATGAATATTGATCTATAATTGGACTTCTCTTTTTCAATAAAATTAGCATGCAAGTGCTGTCCACGTTTCCAAGTACAGGGGGGATGCAGAAACCTTGGCTCAATTCTTTGTGGTTGTTTTTCTTAGAAACAATTGAATATGTTACATGTAAAATGACTCACATTTTGAAAGTTCTTTCCTGTTGTAAATATGCTTTCCTTATGGCAATTTTGAGGAGCCAAATATACAATTTTTCCTTTTATAGCAGATGAGGTCACTGAAACCAAGAGTTTCAATGACATGCCCAAGACCACAAGAATTTGCAGTGATAAAGTGGTTACTTGAACCCAAATCTTCTGGCTTCAAATTTAGTGAGATTTCCTTAAAATGTTTGAACCAAAAGGGACTTTAAAGATAATTGTTTTAATTTCATAGATGGAAAAACTGGTCATTCATAGTTACATTTTAACCAGGAAAAAAAGGAGAAAAACCAAAAGATTGAGGCTCAAATTGTAGAAATTAGGATATCCCCCCAGACCAGAGAGTATGTACTTGGGTTCATTTGAGTGAAAACAGAGAATTGAGTCATTCATTATTGATCTGGGACAAGAACCTTGTTTTTTGGATATCTGGGCAATATTTTCCCATTGTTAAAAGCTGCCTGTCACATCGCCAATACCTATGAAATGACTTAGTGAGGGTCATCCAACTTCTTGAAGAGGTTTTGGTCCTTTCATTAAAACATAACTCACAGTAGGCAGTAACCTATGTCCATTTCTGAGCAAAAAAGGTGAAAAGTGAAGAGTGATGATTGATTACCTCTTAAACAGATTTGAGTTACAGTGACAGGATAGGCCAGTTTGGGCCATTTCTGGGCAAAATTGTCACTTGTTTTTTGGATTCCTTTAAAATTCTTTTTTACCCTCTTGCTTCCTCTCTCTATTTCTACCCTGATTTTCTTGATTTTCCTCTTGATACTACTTCTATGATGTCCTACTCTACCCATCTTTAACTTCCTTGATAAGTTAAAAGAGGCCTTTTAGCCATTTCTCTCAGGAATTCTCAGCTTTTCCTTGCATGATAAGATGTGTATGATTCACAGTACAGTAGCAGGGGAAAACCAGAGCCATTTGGGGGCTACTGTGAACTAGCACACCAGCAGAGAGACAGCTTCTGGCTCACCATGGGACTAAAAGTAGATTTGAGCATAGAATAGAAAGTGTGTCTTTCAACATTCATCCCTTAGAAACTACACAAAGTTTTATCAGAATGCCCTGTCCAGGAGTCAACTAAATGTCTAGGGTCCGAAGGGGTCTTTTATATCCAGTAGTCAACAAAACGATGTGTAGTGATACATTTTAGATATAATGAAATGTTTGAAGACCTTGAAACTGTGTTATTTCAGTCAAATCTTGCTGGGGAGAAGATAATGGGCAGAGAGCTCTTTTATTTAGGAATACGCATTTTTTGCTTCAAGTCAAAGATGATTACTCCCCAATCTTCTTTGCTTTTGAGTTTGTAGGGGATGTTTTTCATGTTTGGGGGGAGGTGGGGAGAAATGGTTCAAATATGCCTAAATTATGTTTGCAGACACAGTAAATAATAAAGGGAAATATAAATGTAGCTTGAGTGGCTACTAGTTAACTCTCTCAGGACAATTGTTCAACTGCTCCAAATCAGAATGGTATAATCCCTAACAATGTTAAAAAGCAAACATTTCTCTACAGAAATTCAAGTAGAGAAAGAAAGGAGAGGCAATGCTGATGAACCTGTTTTTAAATGAGAGAAATTATAGATTGCCTTTGATGAATACTTGAATGAGGTCTGAACTGGACTTATCTAAAGTTGCCAATGTAGTTTTTGCTCTAATTAGCAGCTCTTCTTCCTCAGAAAATTATTGTTTAGAATCAGAAATAGTAGATTCGTTTAAAATAACTCCCTTTGTTAGAAAAAAATCAATATTAAATACGGTAAAAATGATGCAGAGGAAGAAAATAAGAGGTTCAAAAGGTGCCATTCTCAGTATCTCTTAAGCATGTTCACTAAGAGTATCAGAATTGGTTGCCTTGATGTCTATCTTAATTAAAATAATAACTGAATAAAATTAGGTCTATCCTTACCTGAGGTATGAATGTATGATAGACTTAGAGTCTGGTAGCCATAGTGTTTGGAGTGTTGGTTTTGTAATAGGTGGGAAAAATCCACCTAAGTAGCTCAATAGCTGCATGACCCCGGGATGAGTAATAGCATCTTTGTGTCTAAGTTCTTTCATCAGGAAGATTGGGATAATTATGGCACCAACTCATAGGATAATTGTGAAATTCAAATTCCTCTGACTTGCCTAGAATGCTCTCACTCCTCCACTCTAGTGATGCTGCTGGATTCTTTTAAGTCTCCAGTGACATCCCACCTTCTTCAGAAAGCCTTCCCTAACCCATCTTAATTTAAGTGCTTTCTCTCTACTTATTATTTCCTATTCATCCAGTGTATAGCTTTCTTTGTATATAGTTGTTTGCATGTCCTGTCTCTCATTAGATCATAAGATCTTTGAGTGAAGGAATTGTTTATTACTTCTATTTGTATCCCCTGCACACTTAGTGTAGTTTCATGAACATTTGTCATTGTTCAATCATTTGGTCATGTTTGACTCTTTGTGACCCCATGGACCATAGCACATCAGTATAGTCCATGGAATTTTCTTGGCAAAGATACTGGAGTGGTTTGTCATTTCCCTTTGCAGTCTGGTATATAGTAGGCATTTAATAAATGTGTATTGAATTGAAATAATGTATGTAAAATACTGTGCAAAGTTTAAGCAATATGATACCTATTTAATGAAAGTATAGTACATAGAGTTTAAAGGTTCATTGACATCTTTATGTATATTATCTTATTTGAGCCTTAGAACAATCCTTGGGGTAGGGGCCATTATTATTTATATTTTATTTTTTTAATTTTTTAAATTTTTATTTTTTAAAGTAAAGAGAGATTTATTAGTAATGTTGCATTTTTGGCAAGCAGGGCAGCATGAGTGGAACAACCTGGGAGGTTGCTCCTATTATTTATATTTTATAGTTAAAAGAAAAGAGCCTGAGTTAAGTGATTTACCAATGGTCACACAGCTATTAAGTGTCTGAAACAGGATTCAAATTTGGCTTCTCCACTTTGTCTACCATTCTGTCAACCACACCATTCTAGATGCATCAAATAGATTAGTTATTTAGGATTTGGAAAATATGAGCCAATTATATCAATAACTGGTACTGTTAAAATTATTCAGCAATTGAGAATAACCTTTATTTCTTCCTCTATTCTTACCACCTAAGAAACATAGTAACATGCATTTTTTATGACTATTTATGTAGAGTCAGAGGGAGAAAGCTGGTGGACAGGAAAAGAAAGAATTAACTTTAAATGGACTCTAAAGGATATGAGACAAAACCCATTTTTACAACAACAAAGAAAACAACAAACTCAGATGATCAAGTGAAATGAGAAATACATTTAATTAATGTCCATAATAAAAACTACCTCTGAGATCAACTAGTTCAGTTACTGTATTTGACAGATGGGGAAACTGAGGTTCAGAGAGGGAAATGCCTTCCTTTAAGAACACACAGGCATTTTATTTCTAGTCAAAGCCAGGACTGGGTGCCAGGTAAATACTATGCTGAATTTTCCTCTGTAGATGTTATAGCCTAGAAACTAGTTTTTCATTGGCATTAAGATGTCCTTGGAAAACCAATGAACACAGTAATTCGTGGTCTGAAGTAGTTATTGTATCTTTTGAAATATGAATGGGAGAACTCCTGAATCTCCACTAATTAGACAGTTTTCTACCCCACACAAGAATAAATACACACTGTAATTGTATTCTGTCTAGAGAGGTTTGAAGGCAGGGTGTGTGGTCATCAGAGCGGTGAGGACTTTTAGTAACAAGAGAAATCTTTCATGTATCTGAACAGCTTGCTGGAGGGCACAGCAGAAGTTTAGTAATTGGATTTTATCAAAAATGGGCTACAAGTCTGTAAATACAAAGGTAAGTTCAAAAGTGCCTTGCAGTGTGTCACACATTGCATCTTTCTGTGCTGAAAATAGCTTAATATTTTATGTTTGGCAACAGTGAACATCCCTGCAGGCATTAGATGGGATAATATAGCAAGAGAAAAGAGGAGCATTCACAGGGAATCAGCCAAGTATTCCCACATTATGCTTCTCTAAGTACATAGCTCGAATAAATATG
Organism: Monodelphis domestica; assembly: GCF_027887165.1. Taxonomy (NCBI): domain Eukaryota; kingdom Metazoa; phylum Chordata; class Mammalia; order Didelphimorphia; family Didelphidae; genus Monodelphis; species Monodelphis domestica. Next base: position 684,786,295 of record NC_077227.1, on the reverse strand, counting down.
GTTTGTTTATGTCTCCTATCTCAGCTATCCACTCAAGGAGGTCAGGAAAGAGGAAGAAGTATGATAGGAGAGGTGCCACCTGCTTTAACGGACAGTGTTTTTCCCTTGTTTCTAAGGTTTGTACCACTTCTCAGTCCCTGAAGATGTTGTTCTTGGTACTGCGATAGGAAGAGTGAAAGCAAATGACCAGGATATTGGAGAGAATGCCAGGTCATCTTATGACATCATTGATGGCGATGGGACTGCTCTGTTTGAAATCACTTCAGACGCCCAAGCCCAAGATGGCATTATTAGGCTGAGAAAGGTAAAGAATCATGAAGAATTTGAATGCATTTCATATGAAGAAATTGATTATGCTTAAAGCACCTTTTAGTTCAGGGACAGAAACACTATGAACGTCATAAAATAATTGTGTTAGATGAGGTTATTTTAGTACTGTCTTTAGAGGCTCACCATATATTACTCTTATTTATGTACTCTAGATAAAACCTTATTGCTTTTTCTCCCACATGGCACTTCATTTCCCATATAGATGCCTTGCTACCACCCTGGTTCCAGCATATGTATTTGGGGCCACGTTTCATAAAATATTTATTAAATAACAATTTTGCTTATAACAGCATAAACCCACATATTAGAAAGCAACAGCCTAGTGAATGCTACTATATGAGTGTGGTTGAAACTCTGAAACATCTAGTACTTTAGTGAGGTATTTCAAAACCACTTGATCTAACTACCTCCTTTTACATATAAGAAAACTGAAGCCAGGAGAAATCCAAGAACTTCTACAAGACCACTGAGGGGATCAGAATTAGGATCCAGTTTGTTTTTTTTTTTTTCTGATACCCAAACCAAGGTTCTTTCCATTCACTAATTTTCTCTAAGAAATCAGAGAACCATCAGCTTCCATTGTGGAAAGGTACTTATGTAAAAAAATAAATTATAGCTTTAATAATAAAATATGATATTTTATGAGGTTTATTAAGGATTATTAGAAATCAAGGAATAAAGATACAAAATAAAAACCAGGTGCCCTTGGATGATTAGGCCATTCAAAATTCCCATACTTAGCTTACCTCTATGCTTGCTAAATCATTGCAATGGAAGAGAAGAAAGCTTGGGAGGCATTACTGCCAGTTAAACACCAATTGTGATCTCTCCTATGTGGAGACTCAGGTGAGATTACAGGGAATTCTGGGAAATACCAAGGACTTCTGGGGATTGAAGTCTAGGGTTCAAAATCTCCATTTTTACACTTATGCATCCCATCTAGTCCAAGCCCTCCCTCAGTTTTGCCACAATATCTTTTCAGCATTTCCTATGAACACATTCCTCACCTTCTCGATCATCCAGCGGTAGCTGTACCTAATGATCCGGCGAGCAAAAGATCCCATACTTAATGAGTCCCAGCCTTGTCTCTTCTCAATTTCCATTTGTCATATAGATGAATGGAATTAACTTAATGCACAGTGTGATCATAAAATATTTGCGGCCAATTGGCTTCCGATGTTTATTTATTAAAAGAGGAAGCATTTTTTTTAATATTGATCCCTCAGATTTTAATTATGCAGCGATTACTATACACAAAAATGTTTTTGTAATTTAGCAGTTTAAAAATAGCTGGCTGATTATTAAACAGCAGTACTGTTTTGGGGGCACCAAGAGCCTGTTTGTGTCTAGTACTAAGAAAAACGAATAATAATGAAAAGGTGTATAAAGGTGGCTTATGTTCGAAATAGAAGGTGATAAAGGGATATTTAAATCTATTATTGACCACCCAAGGCATGTTTCTGTGGGGCAAAAAAGATGCAAAGGGCCTCCCATGTCATTTTTATTGTTATTATTACTTATCCATTGGATTCTATGTGGCTCTTTTTATGAACTGAAGCAATTAGCCTTTTGCTCTAGTTCCCTTAAGAGTTATTCATAAACTCAGAAGCTCTCAAATTGTCACCGTGAATATTTGTCTCTGCGCCACCAGTCACTGCTGGGACATAGTAGTATTGCAGTGAGCAGTTTATAGGGAGTATTATTTACACAAAAGCGATAGTTTTCTATTCCACCCGTGGAAATTCACAGGGCATTAGAATAGCACCAGAAAATTGTAGTTAGAGTGGATGAGGAAGTAAGTGTGATATCTATCCTGAGACCCACTGGTGTTTGCAAAGCATCTGAAATCATAAAATAGGTACAGTAGGTATGATTGGCAAATTGTGGATATGCTGATGTTGAATAATCTATTCATAGGTACAAGTGCCTAGTAATTTCAGAAAAGACGAGAGAGTGTGCTTAGCTTGTTTACTAGAAAATTTTGCAAGAGAGCAAAGTCCCATTAGAGCAGACTTCAAATACAAAAATCAACACAAATTTTTCCAAGTAAGAATGTATATTTAAGCTTTCACAGACTTTCTGAAAGAGTTTGATAATTTCTGTTCGTGTTCCCATTTTTATCCCACCTCGCACGTTTTAAGATCTATTTTTTATGAGAAATTGTAATGCAGATCTAACTACCTTTTTTGAGACATCCCAAATTTGTGTCCTTGAAATTTGAAATTATGATGCGATGCAGAGAATGGCATTGTGATGATGCAGATGTGTGTGTCAAGTTGCTAATATGGATTTATTCAAGAAATTTTTTTTTTTACTTTAGTGCCTTCATTAACTATAATTCTATGATTTTTAAAGATATGAAATATGAATGACCAAAAAATTTATCTGTAATGCTGCAGTGAAGCAGCTTTAGGTGGCTTCTAAAGGATGGGAAAAGTAGAAGCAGAAGTCTATTTATACCTTCCTCACTCTTGTCTTCCAGCATCTAGATATAAACACAAACACTCCAGTATACACATGCATACATCCATCTCTTCATGGGGATACCTGTCTATACAGGACAAACCATACGATATAACTGTTTCAAGGAAATCTGGAGAAAAACAAATCTCATTTAGTCTCATGATTAGCAGTGCAGGAATTTTTGGGAAGCAAAGTAATTTTTCTAAAAGCACAAATACTTTAATTGAGATTGGTGTTAAATTCTGCTTTATATTGTCTCTTTAGACTAAACAGTGGTTATTCCTGGCCCTTTCCATTTCACACACTGTTGTAGAAATAATAAAATATTCTTCCCAGATAGAGATGGTGTGTGATGCCTCCTTATCTCCTACTAACAGAGGACCGATTAAATGCGTGATTAGTATGCGGGTCACATCAACACTAGTAAAATTTTATTATGGATCCAAAGTGAAATTTTGATGGTACAATTCATGACGAAGAATATTTTGTGAATTTCCCCGGAAAAGAGGAAAACAAAACAAAACAATAGGAGATTGCTTTTTCACCGAGCCTGTATAATAAACAGATATCAATAAATGCCTATAAAATTTACAGGTTGGATCCTAGGGAATGGGAAGCGATTGCATTAAAGCTCACTGAATGTGTTTAAATGCACATAACTTTCATCCATCAGCATTATATTCATTTGTTCTTGCTTCTGTGGTCATTAGTGAGAGACATTCATCTTTGTCATTCTTAACAGCCCCTGGACTTTGAGACCAAAAAATCCTATACGCTGAAGGTAGAAGCAGCCAATGTTCATATTGATCCTCGCTTCAGCAGCAGGGGACCGTTCAAGGATACAGCTACAGTAAAAATTGTAGTGGAGGATGCTGACGAGCCCCCTGTCTTCTCATCACCTACTTATCTTCTGGAAGTCCATGAAAATGCTGCCATTAACTCTGTGATTGGTCAGGTGACTGCCCGTGACCCTGATGTCTCTTCCAGTCCAATAAGGTATTTTTGTTTCTTTCAAGTCAGTTCTGGAAAGTTTGTTTGTCTGGCCAGCATACTAAGTACATGCGCATTCAGAGTGTAATAATGTTAGAATCTGTGTCTTCATTTTATGCTAAACTGCAACAGCATTTTTTTTCTCCCCTTTGAAAAAAAGCAAAGTTAAAAATGCTGCTAACAGCCTGGTTGAGTTCACTTGTTTTTTGTTGTTCTACTTGTTTAACAATAGAAAAGCAGAGTATCTAGTTGTTTCTCCTTTTTTGACAGAGTGAATTAAATACAAGAAAGTGGAGGAATGAGACAGCAGGGTCTGACCCCTTATGTCATTTCTCCATTTCTCTCTTAAAAAAAGATCTCTCTCATTTCTCTATTTCACTCTTAAGTAATCTTCCGATTCATGACTCTGATGGATAATTCTGATTGGTTAGCATTTCTGGAAAGGTTCCATAGGGTAAATATTGTTCTGGGTGTTTTAAAAAATTTCTTTTGTTTATACTTTCCTGCCTTGGAATTCTGAGAAAGGGAAATAATCTTTCATTTGGGTTTTCTAAAAATTCAATTCTCCTTCTCAATATGACCCCACTTCCACCCCTGAGCAACTAGTACATGTCTTTTTTTCCCTTTGCCAATCGCCCATATGACAGGACAGGTACTCTAGCTAAATAGATTTCTTCCCAAAGAACACTGAAAATCTATAACTTGCTCACTGGTCTCCAGGGGTGAAGGGTTGGCTAATGATGTGTTTGAGTGTGGATTTCAAATATTGTCTCAGAGATTTTTTTTTTGGTATTAAAAAAAATGCCTAGAAGGAAAGATATCTTTTCAAAGACTTGTACAGGTTAAACCATGAAATAGATAGTGGCTCATGCCTAACTCTAATACCAGTTGCTTTGGATACGAGTTTAAAAGCCTGGTCTCCATTTAATTACCTGACTCCAGAAAACTAGTCAGCTACTCTGCTTGGTTGTCTTATTTATTCACCTCAGTCTTAAAATACCAGCTGCTTTTTTGCCTCCCAGCAAAGTGGATGAGGTTGTGATGGTGAATGATTTCACATGGAACTGGAAACTGAAATGACAAGTCTGCAGGTAAATCATGACTTTGAACAGAGAAAAGTCCATTTAGATATTTAAAGTGGGAGCATCTTGCTTGAGAAAAAGTATGTTATGGTCATAGTTGCTGTTTTATCTTCCATTCCCAACTCCCAGGGCACTTAATAAATGTGAAAAGACCATAACTTTACACTTCAGGAGACTTATTCAGCCTACATGGTACAAGGGATAGAGTGTTGAATTTAGAAGTACTAAATTCACTTGACTTGTCTGCCTCAATTTCCTCATCTCTAAAATGGGAATAATAATAGGCATATCTCCCAGGGTTGTTATAAGGAAAAAATAAGCTTTGTAAAGATCTTTATACGCTTTGTCAACATAGAATCTAGAAGTCCCCAAACTTGTAGCTTGTAGGAATTTGGTGATCCCCAATTTGGAGGTAGAAACCCCAGGTTTTGACATTGTCAAATGAGAGTTCCTCCCTGAGGGAAAACCCTACTTCACTGGTCTCAAGCTGACAATAGACCTTGAGTTAGTTCTGAGTGGGGATGGCTAATCCCATCAGATGCCTTTTTTTGCCTTTCCCATTGTACCACATCCCCCTTCTGAGGATGGAACTTGGGATCTTCCACTTATGAGACTGACATACTACCTATTGCACTATAACCCAAGGTCTATTGTTAGCCTGAGACCAGTGAAGTAGGGCTTTCCCTCAGGGAGGAACTCTCATTAGACAAGGTCAAAATCTGGGGTTTCTACCTCCAAATTGGGGATCACCAAATTCTTCCAAGCTACAAGTTTGGGGACTTCTAGATTCCATGTTGAAAACTTTAAAACACTATCCATGATAATTTTTTGGGCTCCAAATTTGCCTCTGTGACTTTTTGTCTGTATAACCTCAGGCTAATTGCTTTGTTCTCCATCTAAAAAATGAGAAAGTTGGACTAAATGATCACTGACGTCCTTTGTAGCACTAGCTCCATAATTATAAGATCACATCATGGAGAGATAAATAAACTTTTTCAGAAGATCATTCTCTCACCACTTGGAGGATTGTTTTATTGGACAGGATGGTAAGATTGGATGTCCTTGACCCATTCTCAGCCCTAAAGAAATTTGATGTAATGTGGACATCATAATTGCTCTCATTTGACCAAAATCCATATATGTTCATGAAAGGGTTATGCCAAATAGATGAGAAGACAAGAAGTGAAAGAAACCCTGTTTGTATTCCCTAACTGAGGGCTACACATTCCCTCTTTCAAGGGCACTGTCAAGTGCTGAGATATGAACAAATACAGACTTCCTCCTACTCAGTGACTTTAATTTCTGTGACCTCCCTTTTTTACCTCTCCTAAATTACACATTTAAAAACTGAGAGATGTTCTAATTACATATAAACCTTCTCTGTATCATTTGAATATTTCTCTAAATGGATGGAGGCTAGATGGGAGGAAAAAAGAAGGGGAATAAGCAATAGCCCCACTGCCCTGGTTTTTCTTGTTTTCTCCTCAGACTCAACCAAGAAAAGGTTGGTGGGAGGGAGAGGATTTTAGAGTATCTTTTAAATAGCCTGGTCTCACAATTTCAGTTGGAGTCAATTTAAATATAATATTATTCCAGAGAACAAGTATGAAGGAGAGAAGTGATTCACATGCTACTATTTGTTATCTTGATTTTCTATATTGTTTCAGATAGATTATGTTTGTCTCTCTGCTCACAATCAGTTAATTTGTGTGCAAAGCTGAATTTTCCAACTAGCCAGCACAATTCACAGCTCCCAAACTGTCTATCAGGCTCAAAAAAGGTAGATATTTAACCTTGCTTTATCTGGAGGACATACATATTCTAGGAAAAACTGTTGGGGGTGGGCTGGGGAAAGCAAAAAAAAAAAGAAGAAGAAGACAGTTGAGTTATTGTAGCTTCAGGACAGTCATATTTTTACATGCTGACAATAAAGTATTCATCTTTTATGCAAATATTTACTTTGTCATTCAATGAGAAATATAGACTTATTAGAGCATCTGCCATGTTACATTCCCTACTGTCCAAGCTGCCTTGGAGATACAGTGCATCTTTTCTGTAAAACACTTGGAAGTACCAGTAACATCTTGTATTTTTAATAATGCTTTCAGGGGAAAAAAATATGCTCTGTGACAAGGAGGCATGACTTCCTCATTTTTCCCTTGGGAAATATGCCTTTATGAAGCAGTTTCTACTTTGAAATGATCTATAATTTTCTAGGTTATTGATTATCAAATGATAAGAGCTAGTCCCCCATCAAAACTCTAATTCAAATGCTAGTTTAATATATGTTTTTAATTAAAAATTACATTTTGAGAGCAATAAATGAAAAATGATATTTCATTTGTAACAACTGCATACATAATAGCCTAATAAGCCAAATACAGTCAGGGTTTTGACATTGGATTATTGTAGTTTCTATCATTTCATCTACAGCTTTTCATAAGTAATTGTAAATTAGCTTAAACTATCCAAGGAGACAGAAAATAGCATATTTCTTTCCTAAATGTTGCCAGGGATAGCCAAACTCCCTTTTTCCAAGAGTTCTACAATACCAGAAATGAAGAGGTGGGTTTGGAATTTAAGAATTACACCCATCTCAGGAGCAGCAGCTGACCCATTGGGTGGAAGGGCCCACAGACCCCCTCCAGTCCCTCCATCTGGTTTCAGTGATGAAGCCATCAAGGAGCCAACTTGTTTTTGAGGAAGATCTTGATATCCTCTTGAATAAAACCAAACCTTGGAAGACTTAATTCCATTTTACCTGGAAATCAAAACAGGGCCCTGCTTTTGCAATGGATGGTTGCCTCCCTTATCCACTGTATCTTGGTCTATCTCTCATCATGCTTTCAATCATTTCCTGGCCATCTTCATGTATACTATCCTTGCTCCATGTTTCTGCTACCTTTTAATGTTTCATTTTTTTCAGGTAAGGGACCAATTTTTGTTGTGGACTTACTCTCCAACCCCATAAATTTTCAGCCAAATATATCCCTCATACATTAGAATACAAGTTTCTGGTGGAAGGGTCCATTTTCCCTATAAATTACCTGAATACATAGTGTTTGGCACATAGTAAAAACTTCATAGGGGGGCAGCTGGTTGGCTCAGTGGATTGAGAGCCAAACCTAGAGAAGGGAGAACCTGGTTCAAATCTGGCCTCAGACACTTCCTAGCTGTGTGACCCTGGGCAAGTCACTTAACCCCCATTGCCTAGCCCTTACCACTCTTCTGCCTTGGAGCCAATACACAGGATTGACCCCAAGATGGAAGGTAAGGGTTTAAAAAAATACACACACACAAAATTTTATAAAGACTTTTAAACTAATTCACAAATTTCATCTTTCAACATCTCTCTCTCTCTCCCTGTTCATATCTATACCTATGTCTATCTATATTAGATGATAATATAGGTAGTTTTGAATAGAATATGTAGTCCTTCGGAACACTTGGGGCATGATTTTAGAGGATGAAGCCTCCACGGGAAAAAAAATGATGTATCTTATTTCATTTGTTCAATTTTTCTAGCAGAGTTTTTACGTAATAAATTTAAGAAGGAATATGTTTGTTCCTAGACTCACTGAATCTTAATCATTTAAGTTACTTGAGTTTTTATGAATCTTTTCTTTCATCAATATGCACAACTCAAAAGACAGTGGAAACTTGCAGTATAGGCTTATTTAGACAGTGACATTTTTCATCATGGAGTAGAACTCCAAATGAAAAGGCATGGCTTCAAACCTCAGCTGTGCTATTCACTTTGGAGAACAACTTTGGAAGATCAAATTTATTTCATTACCTTTAATTTCCTCATCTTGAAAATGAAGGGGTTGTATTAGATGAAATCTATACTTTTTAACTCTTACTTATCAAGTCTGATGTCTTTTCTCAGTCCCAATTCTCCTTAACTTCTCTGTAGCCTTTGACCATGTTGACTACTCTCTCCTTCTTGATACTCTATCCTCTCTAGTTTTTCGGGACACTAATATAATTCTCCTATCTGGCTGTTCCTTTTCTGTCTCCTCTTCTGGATCATTCTCTAGATCAAGTCCTCTACCTGTAGGTATCCTTCTGGGTTCTGTCCTGGGATCCCTTCTGTTCTCCTATTTTATTTCACTTGGTGATCTAATCAGCTCACATAGGATATAATTACCATTTCTTTGCTGCTGATTCTCAAATCTACCTTTCCTGTCCCAATCTCTCTTCTGACATCCAATCTTAAAATCCCGGCTCCCTCTCTGACATCTTGAAGTGGATGTCTAATAGATGTCTTAATATGTCCAGAAGACAACTCATTGTCTTGCTTGCTAAACTCTCCCTCTCCTACTTTTCCCATTATGGTAGAAAGAAATACCATTGTTCAGGCTGCTCAGGTTCACAATCTAGAAGTAAACCTCGGCTCTTCATTATCTCTCATCCTCCATATCCAAGCTATTTGCTGTTATGGGGGTGAAGAGGTCACCCCTGGGGTTTGGGAAGGATACCTTTTTCAAGAATGCAAGACCCGTATACTTGGCTTAAAAATAAAAAGAGAAATTTATTTATTTAGAAAGTAATGTTGAGAATGGCCAGGAGGATAGTACAGGTGGAACAGCAAGATGGAAGCCTGCTCCTTGGGAGGAGGACAACATGGATGGAAAAGCTGTCCCCCAGACAACATTGATTCTGGGGATTTTATACTCTTTACAACAGAGACTGTGTCATGATGTGGACGTGATTCTAGAATGGTAAACCCTCAGTCAGGGGTTTGGTATTCTGACTGGGGTCTGCCTGGAGACATAGGGAATGAACCTCATAAAAGATTCTTTAGTTTTAGGGAACAGACAGATGTCTGAGATGCAGCACTATAGTATTGAGGTGTAGCCTGGAGGTGCATCTCTCTGTCCATCTTAAATCTAAAGGAGGACAATCTTCTCAGGATTTTATAGGAGTTATTAGATGTTTTGGGTTAGGAGTCACGAGGATGTAAGGGAGCAAAGGAATTTCCCTGATAATAGTTTGCCTGAGTTTCTGGGGGTACAATGCCCATGTCATTTACCAGTGCCAGTCAATCTAACCTTTGCCACATCTCCCTTATCCCTCCCATATCTTTCTTCTCTCCTTTGTCACTGCCATGAAGCTGGTGCAGAACTTTACCACTTTATACCTTACATCCAAATTCAGCATTAAAGTGATTTTCCTAAAGCACAGAACATGTCACCCTCTACTCAATAAATTCCAGTGACTTCCTATTGTTTCTAGGAACAAATACAAAATGCTCTATAGCATTCAAAGTCCTTCATCACTTAGCCCCCCTCCTTCCTTTGCAATCTTCTCATACCTTATGCCTCAACAGGTACTCTTCTATCTAGTTACATTGACCTCCTGGCTGTTTCACAAAGACATTCCATTTCTCTGCTCTGGGCATCTGTCTGTCCTCAATGCCCTCCTCCACTCAGTTTACCTACTCTCTCTGGATTCATTTAAGTGCCAATTAAAATGTTACCTCCTAAAGGAAACCTTCCCTAACTTCTTTTTATTCCAGTACTTTCCCTTTTTAATTATTTTTTAAATTTAGCCTATAGATAATACTGTCTCTTCCTTTAGAATGTAAGCTCCTAGAGTGTAACAACTGTCTTTTGATTCTTTCTGTATCCCCAGCACATAGCTTCCTAATTCATTGAAGGCACTTAATATTTTTTGATTCATTTACTGAAAAGGGGCAGGTCTACACTGATACTTCTTTGAGAAACACAAGAGATAAAGATAATGGGCTAAGAACATTGAATGTTGAATTGTATAACACTTTTATGGGAAAACAGTCAAGAATTATACAGGATATGACTTGAAGAGGTCATAAAGGATCAGCTTTCAGCTTAATATATGGGGGTGAGAAAAGATCCTGATAATTAACATGGAGAACTCTTAGTAAATAAACTCCATCAATTAATACAGAACTGCAATTTGTCTGCTGTTTATAGCCTTAGGAAATGACTAAGTGCATAAGAGGTTAAATGATATGCCCAGGGTCATAAAGCCAATATACAGTTGAGATGGCACTTGTTCTCAGGTCTTCCTTATTCTACTCTGCCATGCTGCTACTAAATAAATAAAGCCATTCCACACTTAAAAGTGCTGCACTACTCTTTTCTTGCATTTCTCATCCTTGCTCCTGATTTGCATCTCTAAGGAGAATTTATCACTGAGACTTTCATAGGTCTTCAAAAATTTTAAAGTAAAAAGATCATGGGGATACTAGCAACTATGAGAAATGTTAGAGATAAAAGAAATGTAAAAAAGAAAACAAAAACCCAAAACTTGACATAAAGAGATTGCAGAATTATTTAATATTTTTGTAAGTCTGAATGCTATTGTATTACTCTATTGTGATCTAAACAGGCTGTTAAGATAGTCCTGAGCAGAGGATGGGAAATGAGATTCTTACATTGACTTGTTTTTATTTCATTATGCATGGTTTAAATAAGGTCCTGGTCCCTAATAACCTAAAACAGCATTGGATGGGTTCAATGAAATAGTAGAAATGCACAGAAATGACAAAATCTATTCATATATTCTGGACATTTCACTTTTGTTTTTATGGCTCCAAATACATGGTCAATTAAGAGTTATACATGATTAGGGATTTCATTCCATTTTTTGAAAGTAGAATCTTTCTTTTTTTTGTATAAGAATACTGTATCATAGCTCAAATTTATCTTGGACTTTTAAGTCCATACATAAGAATGTAAACTGCATGAGGGCAAAAAAGAAAATTTCATTTTGTTTTGTTTTGCCTTCCTATCTCAAGAGCCTAGCACAATGCTGTTTTTCTCAGCCCTCCTTGCTCAATTGAGTAGCAAAGTCAAAGTCCTTTCTTCTAACACTATTTAGGTAAATTTTTTTAAAAAGGTAGAATTATCCACATTTAATATTTGAAGAAATTGATTTATAGATTTTGTAAGATAGAATTAAGTGTCTAACTGGTTGTAGATACAGAATTTGGATCCTTGATTCAAAAATCTAGAGTTCTTTCCAGTTTATAATACTTGTGTCAACTAGGTTTTGGGGAACCCTAAGCTTGTCCCTCTCCCCTGAAAACTTGACCAGAGGGAAGTCCCAGACCAACCTGTGTGGAAAGGAAACAAGACTAACAGTTGATGGGGGAAGGGGAAACTGGGAGTCTCAGCTGGGTCTAGTGACTAGCACTTCCTTCCTGCCAACTTGACTTCCTTTCTGGTGTTGGAGGTGGGGGAAGGTTGTGCAGCCCGGTCTGGAATAGAGTACCTCTACTCTGTTCAGCCCGAAGACACAGGCTTCTGAAAGTTAGAACTGTTCTTGTTTGCTTTCTATCTACTGTTAAGATTCTGAATTTGACAAAGCTAGCATAGATATAGAGTAGACAGGAATGGGAGAAACCCTCCACTAGCCTGTGGGGCCTGGCCTCAGCTTCATAAACTGAGACAGACTCCAGCCTTATTTAGGGACCTCCCTTGCCCCTCTTTCCTGATATCTCTCCAATCCCAACTGGTTATTAAGCTTTATATTATTTGAATTTGCAGTCAGATAAGTGGACTATCTTTTCTGTGCATAGAGGGAGCTGGACATCAGTTCAGTCATTCAGCGACAAACAGTCCTTATTGGACCCCTGCTGCTGCCTCTCAGCAAGGGGCATCTCTCTCCTTTACATCACCAAGCAATATTCCCTCTCTCCCCTCAACTCCTCCATACCCTGCTACAAACCTCCCATTATCCCCCTGTTCTTCATATCCTCCCCATCTTTTCCCAATAAAATATAACACCTGTTTCAGGCTGAACTTTAGACCTTAAAGTACTTAATGATCCCAGCTTACTTAGGACTAGTAGATAGAATCAACTGTTAAGTACCCCTTTGTCTTAGAAGTTTCTCTTTTTGTATCTGAGTCCTCACCCAGGTAGCCCAGGCCTTGGCTGGACCCTTTCCTTTTGTATCCATTGTAAAGCATCAACCTCTCCCTGATATTCCTGCTGGGACTCCTCCTTTCCTCAGAGCCACTGAAAAGCCAATCAATCATTCTTCCCTGTCCTGAGTTCCCCAAAATGAAATATGATCCCTATGTTCTATTTTATCTTGGAGAATCATCTAGTACCTTGATCCTCTAAGTGATACTGTTCCCAGAGTCCCAGAGCCCTTGGCTCTGTGTGGTTTTTAGGCACTTGACTCTGTGTGGCAGTCAATTATTGAGCACTATCTCTTTCATGAGTAAAGACTGGGTTTAACTGGTTAACTTAGTGGTTCTGTGTTTTTTTTCCAGGTTGACATAATATTCCAATTATTCTTACTTTAGAAATAAATAATTTCAGAAATATCCACCTGTAATTGGAAAGTTTTATTCAGCTGAATTGGATAACCCTGCATTAAGAAGTGACTACTATGTAGTGGGTTCTAGTGGTTGGCATAAAGGGATTCAAAAATTCATTCTACTCTGTTTCTTTAAGGAATTTATAAACTAATGAGTGATAACATGCATGAAAACAACAATAATAAAAGAGGGAGCAGAAAATGAGAAAGAATATGTAATGATATAAAGAGAACTTAACTACAAATCAGTCTATTGGATTTTTATCTGGTCTCTACATTTAACCCAGGAAAAAAGATTTAATTTAGAGTGAGCTGATTGGACAAAATGAGGTCCTTTTGAGCTTTACATTAATATTTCTATATTTCAGGCACTGTTGTAAGTCCTAGGAATACAAAAACAAAAAGAAGACTCTGACCCTTAATATCTTGCATTTCATTTAGGTAAATAAAAAATAAGCACATATACACTTATATTAAACATAACAATTAATCAATGCAAGCATTTCAAGGGGTTGGGGGGAAGCTTTAATGGCTTATTTGGTACACAAAGACCTCAAGTGGGAGGTGGTGCTTAGGTTGATCCTTAAAGGAATATTACAATATTCATAGATAGAGGCATGAAGGAGAGCATTTCAGGAATGAAAAAAAAAGAGAAGAAAAGACTTTACAAAGGTCAGGTGACAATAAGTGAAATGTGCATGAGGAATGGCAAAAGAATCAGTTTGGATAAACCTTTGAGTGTGTGAGGGGGAGCTTATTAAAAAAAAAAAAAAACACTAGAAAGAGTTTGGGACCAGATTATGAAGGGCAAAATGGGGAATGACAAAAAGGGGAAAATGAGTTCTCTGCAAATGTTTGGAGGACTAGATTATACTAGAATGAGAGTGTTTTGCTTTACAAAAGAGGACAAAAGTAGATTTGAGCTCAATAGAAGCAAGACTTTCCTGACAATTAAAGCTATATGTAAATGTCCCTGAACTGCCCCATTGGTCTGTGAATACTCCATTAATGGAAGTCTTTTGAGGTTGAATGATTGTTTGTCAGGGGATTCCTTTTTCAGGTAAGGATTGCACCAATGATTATTGAGCTCTCTTTCAATCCTGAATTGAACTTAACATGAGTTTAAATATTTGGAAAGAAAAATAATGGGATGTTCCCATTAAGAAGCTGGGTGAACACAAAAACAAACAAAAAGCTGCTAGAAATGCCAAAACTCCTTTCTGTTTGGATTGAGAATTGATAAATACGTGTATTTGTGGGGGAAGGGGAGATAATTGAAGTGGGTAAATTTGGTTGCCAGGGTAACTCACTCCTGACTGGAGAGAAAAAAAAAAATATGAGTTTCAAGCTATTGGAGACTCATGCTATCATTTCTCTTTTCACTAAGTGAAAGAAGATGAATCGAGGAGATAAAATCATTGAATGGAGTTGAGTTGTTCACTACTGAGCAAAAGAAGGAGCAGACTTTTAGGCCCCTGAAATTAGGAGAACAACAATAAAAATCTTTTGCTTGGGTAATTAGATATAGGAACAGAGCAATTAGTACCTACAAGCCAAGAAATTGGGCAAGGCACTTTGTTTCAATTGTTTTCTGCTTTATTTTTTGTCCTACTAAAAATGTATACATGAAAGGAAGTTAAAGATTTGATTTAAAACAGAATAAAGGAAGCCAGATTTAAATTAAGTAGTGAGAGATAACAGTTGAAGTTTAGTGGGAAAATGTAGTAGCTACTTCCAATCAACAGTATTTTCCTGTATTCCAAGAAATAATGTGTATTTTAAGAGAGAGAGTAGCATATATGGCCATTAAAGATCAGACAGTTATTGAGCAAGAAGACAATATTCCAAGTCCTTGTTGAAGTATGTGAGTAGAGTGCCAGGACAGAAAGTGGTTCATGGGAAATAGAATTCAGAAGAAAGTTCCCAGGTTAGTTCACCATTGGAAAGCCCAAGGAGGAGGATGCTAGGAAGAATAAAGTAGGTAAGAATGAGTGACTTGTTGAGTCAAAAACATTCACAGATCTTAACTAGGAAGTCTAAGACCAATTAGCAAACAGCTACCTTAATTTCTGCCATAAATACTATCTTTCCTTAAATTTGTTTTACAATTATTATTATTCTTATAGAGTTTCTTTTGAAAGAAAATATATAGTTGACTAGTTGATGTATCCAGTGCATGCAAACTATTATCCTACCTACCAACCAAATAGGGAATGCCTAACTATTTAACTAATGCAATTATAATCTATTTAGTTGTTGCCACTCTTTAGAAATAGCCACTATCCACAGGGCTAGACTTTTGAATATAAATGTATGACATAATGGAAAATATCATTTTATATGTATTAAAAACAAAACATGCCCACATTATATTTTCCTTTTTATTTTTCATTTTCTTAATGGTATTTGGACACTTTTTGTCCCTATTCTCTGTTGTGAGAATTTTGTTGCAATATGTGCAATAGAGAGAAGAAAGTGAGCCAAGAGGGTAAGAGGATATGAGATTCCTACATTTAGTTTTTCTGCAAAATGCAAAAATTTGCAGTAAAAAGACATGGGTACAAATCTTAGTTCTGTCACTTAACTGCTGAGTGAATTAGGATAATGACTTAATCATTCAGTGTATTCACCAATAAAAGTAGCAGCAGCAACAGCAGCAACAGCAGCAGTAGCAGTAGCAGTAGTAGTAGTAGTAGTAGTAGTAGTAGTTGTTGTTGTTGTTGTTGTTGTTGTAGTAATAGTACTGCCAATCAAAGAAACAATACTAATGGCAAATTATAGTATTTTAAGGTTTGCAAAGTGCTTTGTAAGTGACTCACAATAAATAGGGGAAAGGTGCTATTTTTACCCCTATTTTACACATGAGGAAACTGAGGCAGATGGTGTTTACATGACTTGCCTAGGGTCACACAACCACTAAGATTCTGTGGCTAAATTGACAGTTGTGAAGGTGAGGTGCAGTGCTCTGTTCTTTATACCATTAAGGTATCCGAAAATTAAGCATTTGCCAATCATAAGGTTATTAGGAGAAAAAAAAATCTTTAAAAACTGTAAAGTGTTGCAGAAATTTTAGTTCATGATTATAATTGTGGATAGGAAATTATCAAGATGGAATAATCATTCTTACCGTGACAGTGTTTAGAATTGCACAGGTTCAGTTTTTTCACTTAATAGTTGAGGTTACATGGAACATTTTAAAGGAGCAGCTGTGGCTCAGTGATGGAGAGCACTAGGAGAAACTGAGTTCAATCCAGTTTCAGATACTTCCTAACTTGGACAAGTCACGTAACCTCTGATTGCCAGACAGAAAAATCCACTGAATCTATTGGATAAGGAATTGGCAAACTACTCCAGTGCCCTGGCCAAAAAAATTTCCTGGATAGCTTTGACCCATAATGTCACAAAGAGTCTGATGCAACTCAGTGATTGAACAACAATAACAAAGTGTATCTGAAAGGGAAGACACTGGGAGGCAAGCAGCTATGAGTAATATGAAATTATAATCTATATTGCAAAAATTACTGTAGATTACTCAGGGGCAAGATTAGTAATACTCTGCTAAAAACAAAACAAAACAAAATTAAATGTCATGTTTGCTAGATGAGGAATACAAGTTTTAATAAGCTTTAAATAGAAGAACAGGAGCAAGTCATTGAACTGCTAAACTTTCTTTTCTGCATATGTAAAATGGAGATAGTAACTGTTTTGTTTAAATCAAAATATAATTTTTTTATAAGGGAATTGCTTTGTAAATTTTAAAGTACTATGTAACCATGAGTGGTTTTGACCATTTGTCCTATGAATGACAGAGTGGTAGTATTAGAAAAATGACCAAAATAAAATTAACAAAATACAACTGTTTTCCTAGCTATGACCCCATCTAATCTGCTTAATGTTTTTGAGTTACGAAATGGGAACAATAAAAGTCCTTTTCCCCACTTTCTAGGGTCTTTATAAGAGAAATGCCAATTAAATCCAAAGTTGCTCTTATTTTTATTTCTGTCAATGAATATATCATACAGGGTACAAAATTTAGAATTCAAGATATGGGCTCAAATCTTGACTCAATAACTCTTTAGTCTTCTGAGTCTGGACAAGTCATTTTTAAAAACTTATTAATTTTTAAAAAGAAGTTAATAATGATTTTATTCATTAATTAAAAAAAACAAGTTAATGATGATGATAATGATAACAACAAGGGATATATAAATAGTAATTTAAGGTTTATAAAACTTCATGTTGTATCACTTCATCCTGTATGTACCAGGACGTAGGAACTATAGTTATCCCCATTTTACAAATAAAGAAACTGAGGCTGTGATTAAATGAATCACTTAATCTATACAATTAGCAAATCACAGTTAGTAAGTATTTGAGACAGAATTTGAACCCTGATCTTCCTCATTCCAAGTCCGGTACTTATCTATTTCTTCACTTTAATGCCATATAATTAAGTCAAAAGTTGTTCTAAGGAAATAATTATATAGACCATAAGTTGTTAGCAAATAATAAGTATGTGTAAAAATGGTTCTAGTTTTAGGGTAAGAGGTCTTAGAATCAAATCCCAAGTCTGCTGATATAGTAACTATATAACTCTTGTCTCTATAATTTAGTTTTCTAGCCTATAAAACGAGGGGAGCTAAATTATGTCAGTTTTAAGGTCTCTTCCACCTCCAAAAGGCTATTAAATAGCACAAAAAAGGGATTTCAAGTCCAGGGTGTCCTGCCCTGCTTTTATAAAGCCATACTTGGTCAGACTCCCACCTATTCTATAGTTAATGCTTCTTCCTATCCATAGAGTTTGAGAATGATCAAAGCCAAGAAATTAAAGGCAGTTGAGAAAATGTTTAACTCAAAGATAGAGCATCCATATATTGGTGGGGAAAATGTCTCTAGCTTCTGGCTTAAAGCATCTGACCTGTTGCCAACAGTGGATGCCCATTAACCAAGGTTTGGAAGAAACTCAATGTCCATGTGGCAATTCATAAGAATCCTGACTTTCTCTTGGGGCAGCATTATCGCTAATAGGACTGTCATTCCTATCAGGTGACATGCAGGTTAATCAGGTCAGATCTTTGGTATACTTTGAAAGACATAAATTAGTGCTTGCTCTGATGAGAACTGCAAAAAAAATCCACTAGCAAGGCAGTTAACTGCCTTTGCAGTTCCAATTTCCATTACCTTTTCCCTCATTTCTGTTGGGTCTTAGAGTAAAAACTCTTTATTGCATTAGGAAATTGAGACCTTCCACATTATTGATTTGAGGGAACATTGATATAATATAAAGAAAAAAGTCAAGTCAGGAGAGCTGGGTTCATCACTGTTACTGTTACTTATAGAATGACCTTGGGCAAGCCAAAATTAACCCCCCTCAAAAGCCAAAAACCCTACAATACAAATAGAATAGATATTTTTAAGCAAATATTGTATGTACAGGGAGGTTGTGTTTCATAGGAAATAGAAGACCAGCCGTTAGTTATTCTGGGGGAAAAAAATAAAAAAGGACCTGAGGGTATTAGCTGACTACAAACTCAATATGTCAGCAGTGTGGCTATGGCAGCCAAAACAGCTTATGTGATCTTGGACTATTTTAAGAGAGGCAAAGCTTCCAAGAAGAGGGAGATGATATTCCCACTGTATTCTGCCCTCTCCAAACCTCACTGAAGTTCTGTGTTCAGTTCTTAGAGTGTGATTTTAAAAGATCTTTGAAGCCCTGTCGGATGAGGACAAAAGAGCTATCAAGATAGTGAAGGATCTTGAGACCATGAAATATGAGGATTTGTTGAAGGAATTGTGTAAATTTAGCCTGGAGAGGAAAGGTCATAAAGTGGACACAATAGCTTTCTTCCAGTATTTGAAGTGCTAGAGGAGGGATTGCTTTAAGTATGGCCAAAGAGGAGAGAACCCTCTGGAGGGAGGTTGCAAAAGAGGCAAATTTCAGTTTAATATGAGTAAGTCCAATCCTTGCCAGCATCAGGATGGTCATAAAAGCTTTGGAGATTTTTGGTTCTTAGATTGGGAAGAGAGAAAATTAATAGGAGATCATCCCTTCTAAGGTAGAAAATGGGGTGGAGGTTTTCACATTTACTATAAAGGTGATTTTTTGATGAGAATTAGGGAGAAAAAAAAGGGAAAGATGGTGGCCAACCCATTCAGTGACCTGGGCAGCTGTTGCCTGCCACATTTGTACTTCCCTTATCTAAGACAATGAGAAATAATCTTCATCTGATAGACACTCTGGGAGGGTGTGCATATGTGTGCACAGTCTAGATGGTAGGTGGGAACTTACCCCATTCCTAGGAACAATGAAAGAAACCAGACATCTGATCAAGAAACACATATATTGTCCTATCCTACCCAAATTGTGTCTCTATGTATATATGTATATATTTTTCTGTTAAAAATATATTTACTAGATTTATTTTCCTTTTTATTTTTTTATTTAAATTTCCAAATTTTTTTCAAAATTTTTTCCAAAATTTAATTTAAAAATTTTAATTTTCCCCAAATTCCTGCATTAAACCCTGTTCTTGTATTGCTGTGTTTCTCTTAGCAGTGTGAGGGCATAAAGGGAGCTAGGAAAGACAGACGGAATCTTTCCTAGTTTAGGACTGGGAGTGCTACACAGTTATTGTTCTCTAATTAGGCATAACTATGAGGCATTTCATATTACTGGAAGCAAATTTCTCTCTCCATTATGTCACCTTTTTTAACGACATCTCTCAGTGACCTAGATCTCAAAGACCACTGAGTAAATTCAGGTATGGAAAGCTTTCAGAGAAAGGAAGTTAAAGTCAGGAAACTGATCCCACAGGCACTGCCCCTATGGGCAGCCCAGGCAAATTAAGAAACTATAGTTGGTTCCTGAGATGCAATGTGTGAGAGTTAGTGGATGGAGAAAAGAGCTTATAAGTGGTGACCAGGTGGTCTTTGGGGGTCTTCTGGCTGGACCTTGGAGAGCAGAAGGAACCCTTGTCCGAAGCTAAGTATATCCCTCTCCTATATTTCCCTCTCTACTATTTCTACTTTGATTTAATAAAGTTATTAAGCTACTATCAGCTTCATAATTTTCATTATTAGAATATCAAAGCTTCTAAGTATAGAATCACTGTAACTTTGGGTTCTTTTGCATGAATCTAACTATAGACCCTAGTCAAATTACATCAGGAAAAACAAACAAACAAACACAGGCATACACACCTTTTTACCAGGACTATCTAAATGCAAAATGGTAGAAAGCACTACTCAGAATAGTGATAGGACTTCCCTGCTTGGATATCAGACATGCTAGAGTGAGGATTCCTTTCCTGATTGGTTGGCCACTGGGCTCAGTTTTCTAATTCCAGGATTCACCATGAGTCAGGAACAACCCAGAGGCTAAGTGATCCAAGACAAATCACTTCATCTTTCTGATCAGTTGCTAATCTGCATTGATAGAAGGAGTGTGCTTACTCAAAGTTCCCTACACCAATGAATTTGTAGGTCCACACCAAAAAAAGTATGCACACCATTGGATGGAGAATTGGAGGAAGATACACTCTTAGTTAAGATGCCTGGTAGCTGCCCTTAAAAAGCTTAAAGTCTAAGAGGTAACTGAGATAGCAGCATAGAGAGCTTGCAAGCACAGGGTCACAGTGATGTAGTCCAGTGTAGGGGACATGAGATCCCTTCTGACTGAGGGGAACCAGAACACCATGAAGGAAATGCTACATGGACTGGTCTTGAAGAGATGGGAAGAACATTTACAGGTGAGGAGGATTGAGAGAACTTTGGAAAGGAACAGAGTAAGGATTACCATGGTAACGGGAGGATGCAAGAGTTCTCTCTGATTGTTGATCTCTACCAGTTTAAACTGTGGAAGGATTATGGTAGATTAGATGATCATGATAAGGCATCCTTTTCTTAAAATTTTAATGTTAAAAACCCCCCACAAAACTTCAAGAATCTGGACATTGGATGATTCTAACCACAGCAATCGGTAGGCTCCTAGAAGTCATCCAGGTCCACCCTTCCATTCCATAGAAGAGGATACTGATGTGTATAGGGAGGAAATACTTTCCCTAAGCTTATAAAAATACCAGGATTTGAAGCTTTGATTTTTAGTGTTCAAATTAAGAGCCCTTCCTATGATACTGTTACACAAAATAATGGCTCATATAAAATATTACCATAATAAGCCATAACATTAACAATGTAGAAATCACAGTAAGCCACTATTTTTAAGAGAATCACAGAATACATAAGAATGCACAGAATTCACTCAACTTTGCTCTCCAAAGCATGAATCCTATTTGGGCAATAGAATTTCAGCAATAATATGCATGCATACTTTCCACAAGATTCAGGCATTCTGCTTTGCCTCATAAACTTCTTAAAGAGAACTGTATAATGACATTTTAAAACCTTCGGCTTTCAAATAAATCCTTTGACCTCCTCTGTGGAGTCAGGGAAATTATCTCTCTAATACTTACCTCCAGAACTCTGAGAGGACCCAGTTTCCATGGCCTCTAATGGGGTTGTACTCACATTCGGGCCATTCTAATAATTTGGGATTGATTGCTTTATGGCTGTTGAAAAAGCTCTAGATTTCTCACGCAGTGGTAGAGAAGGGCATCCTGAGAAATGTCGAGGTGTTTACCTATTCGGAGTTGATAGTTCATTGATTGCTTGTGAGAATTTATTGCCTAATAGCCCTTCATAAGAGCCCTCCCCACCTCAGCTATCAGTCCTTACAACAGTGATGGGATTTATAGATTCAAAGCAGGTTACTGCCACTTCTGGGATGCTATTCCCTGATCAGCATGGCTTTTTGTTAATTCCGCAGGACATATCTGCTTAAAAACATTTGGGGGGTATGATTTTAGGGTGGCAACTTCCTGCCCCAATTCTAGAAAATTAACTAGAGAATTTTCCTCCCTAGACCATTCTCCAAATTTAGCTTAACTCTATTAGCTCTCATACTGTAAGAATAGGTTCTTATGCTTCCATGGAACAAAACTAAATCAGTCAATCAACAGGCACTGATTAAGTACCTATTATTTTCCAGTTCCTGAACTAAGCACTGGATATAGAAAGAAAAGGAAAATAGTTCTTGCACTCAAGGAGTTTATAATCTAATAGAACAAATAAATGTTTATGAACTTAATAAATAGCAACAATAAAAATGCAAAATCACTGGACATCACTAGCAATTCCCTACTAAAAAAAACAACAACAGAAAAAAAGGGGGAAAAGTGGCATAGTAGATAGAACACTGGACCTATAGTCAAGAAAACATGTGTTCAAATTTTACTGCAGATACTATCTGTGTATCCCAGAGCAAGTCACTAATTTCTTTCTCAGCCTTAATTTTGCTATCAGTAAAATGGGGATAATAATAGTCCCTGCCTACCTCAAAAGGTTGTTGAGAGAATCAAAGGTGATATTTTATGCAGTGTGCTTTGTAAACTTTTACAGCTGTTAAAAAAAAAAAAAAGGTCTATCTCTCCCACAGTGGTAGAGAAGGGACTGCTAAAAAATATTGAGTTGTTTACGTAGTTAGAGCTGAGAGTTCATTGATTCCTTGTCCTATGTAAATGTTACCTACTGGTATTATTTTTCATGATTAATATAGTGAGGAGAGTAAGGGAAAATTATCTAAGAG